>NC_083721.1:11930378-12233409 GCF_028564815.1 Eubalaena glacialis | reverse complement strand
GAGGGATGACTGCATGTGAAAGTTGACATTTCTTCTTCTGGAATAGCTGAATGAGAGGAGATGTTTGTTTATAAAAGTTTTCACAAATCCTTCATCAGGAAGATTTTCAGGAAAGGTGATGGTGAACCTTGTTAAGGTGACTTTTTATACACCAATTAAATGTCTTGATTCAAGGACTTCAGGGCATGAAGGGAGCTGGCAGCCGCCTCGGGTGTTCTGATCTGAGCCTCTCATCAGCACCTAATAGCCCCTTTGCTACATGTGGATACAAATGACCAAACTCAGGCTTTTTCACCCCCCTCTCGCCTAGATTTTCTTTCCCTAAGGAAATATGAAAATGTCACCAGTTGCTGCCTCTACGTCCTATAAGTTTATGTCTCTATTTTATGTTCCAGAGGGAGAAAAAGCTCACAGTCAGAGAGAAAAGTAATTTTTCTTGTTGCTAATAAGCTAGGTATGTGCAAAAGGTTAGTTTCTGAATTCATTTCAAAGATTCTCTGATTCAAAGTAAGAGATTTGGTAAACTATAATGGATAATTGTGAGAAATGAGAAATTAAAGGGAGTTTGAAGTCTTCTACGTATTTCTAGTTTAAAAACAATTTGGTCTATGCATCATTAAAACTAAACTTTCACCTGCTGCAAATTTCCTTCTTTGTTCCAAAAGCTATTGTTTGTTTGAACAGAGAGGAAAGGAAGCTGGCGGAGGCCTTTTACACAGTGCAAATGAGAGCAAAAATCAGCAGGGCCACAAATGTTAATGAGAGAATGGCTGCTGATCAAGAGGGTGGATTGGGACACAGAAACTTTATCTTGGATCTAAGAAGTTTTTCAGTTGGTGATTGCGGGTCACAGTAAAATGAATTACTTTTCAAAAATAAATATTAAGTGATTCAAGATATTTGAAATTATTATGACCACACTTTGTAGATCTTGTGTTATGACTTATACCTCACATTTAAGCAATCAACCTACACTCAGAATTTTTAGATCTTATGTATTACTGCACATATTTTTAGAAATATATACATAAATATATAGCATTTAAGTCAGTACATATAAAAATACATTTCTTTCAAAAGACAGGTGAATACTATAGTTTCTTCTCCTATGGGCTCACCAAAGTATGCTTTTTAATCCTCTTTTTATGGATTTAACATTTCATATATCAATCTCTCAAATGTTTTTTCCATCCAATAGTGTCTCATTTTACCTTCAGAACAACTCTGTAGGTCAGGGATTATTATCCCTATTTTATAGATGAGGAAACTGAGGCTCAGAGAATGACACTGACTCACTGCTGAGACAAATGTTCAAACCAGGCAGACACACAGGAAGATGAAGAGTCTCTGAGGAGGGCAAATAAATTAGAATGAACAGGTGAATTCTTGTGAATACTGTGAACTAATTTTAAAAGATGAGAAATGTCTCTCCCCACTGGAATGGGGAAGCAATATCAGTGCAAGATACTGCCATGCAGAAAGGCATTTAATCTAGGGAATTATGCTTACATAAGTGTTAGAAGGTCCGGAGTAGCAGAGGTAGAAGGCATTCGCTGGGCTTCGAGGCCACATCACGACAACTGTGTCCAAAGAGGAGGAACTCTCCATCATCATCATGATCAGAACACCCTGGTTGGCAAAGCCAGGTGCCAGAGGGGAGCAGGAAATCTGGCTGGTGCGATGCTCGTGTCTGTCGGAGCCTACCCATCAGACACCTCTCTCACTGGAAGAACAGCTCTGCCTTACCACTGACTTCCAAATGGTGCACAAGTGCATCTGATTGGCAGAATCTAAATTGTGTCCAGAACCCTTGTGGGAGAGAGTCTGGGGGATTTCTGAATACAGGAGGGGACAGAAAAAGGGGATAGGAGTCAGGGTAGTCTGAACTAAGGTAACAAATAGACTCCACACATTCAGCATCTTTAAGAATAAAAAGTTTATTACTCAGCTAATAGTCCAAGGCAGGGGTCAGGGCAATGGCAACCCTGTTCCATGCAGTCATTCAGGGACTCAGGTTGATGATGGCTTTGCTATTTTCAACATGGGGCTTCCAAGGCTGTCCTGGGTGTTCATCCTCTCAGTCAGCTAGAAGAGGGACAGAGCATGGAGGAACATGTGTGAGAAGCTTTTGTGGGTGGTCCTGAAAGTGGCAGCATCATTTCTGTCTGTATCCCATTATAAAGAATGTGGTCTTGTGGCCACATTTACCTGCAAGAGAGGCTGGAAAACATCTGTTTGTAGCTGGACAAATATATGCCTGGTGCCTCCACTAAAATGGAACAATAAAAATATGGATTTAAGACAGCCAGCAGTCTCTTATAATGGATGGAAAGAGTACCAGTATCCAATAGATGATATCCAGCACAGGGAAAGAGAGTCTCTCTTGCCAATCTTCATTTCTATAATTTGCAGGTATAATTTGGAGTGAAGTTAGCCCGGAAAATCTACATGTCTCATTATAAGGGGACCAATTTGCAGGTATAATTTGGAGTGAAGTTAGCCTGGAAAATCTACATGTCTCATTATAAGGGGGCCTGTGCATTTTCTCTCTTGTTCCTCACAAAGTTAAAATGCACTTTCTGTAACTGAGAATTAATATTGGTTGGCCAAAAAGTTCATTTGGATTTTTCATGAGAGGGTACGGAAAACCCGAACGAACTTTTTGGCCAACCCAATACATTCTACTCAAGCTGTGTTTCCACTTACGGTCAGTTGTGATAATATTGTAATTAATTTCTCTTGTCAGAATAAAAATCCCCTGTGCTGATCTATGTTGTTATATGTTTTGGTTTGTAAATTCACTACTGGAATATTTCTCTTCACCCTTCACACACCCTCCAACACAGACACAGACACACTTTATTTTGCTTTGCCTGCAATTAGAGGTGCTACCAGCAGGTGGTAGTAGTACACTACTCAGGCAGATGTTCTGAACTGAGAGCACCGGGTCTTAGAAATAAAACATGGATTTTAAACTGATTTTTAGAAAATAAATAAGAAATAAAAAAAAAAGAATTTTGTTAAAATTCCTTAACAAAATAGTCATCTTTAAAGAGTATTACTCAGCCCTGTACTTTAAAACCTACCCTCCGCAGATATATACATACTTTAAACTTACTAAAGCACAGGTCAGATCTCCTGGGACTCTGTTAAATTCATGATCTTCTCTCTAGTTTAATCCCCAATTATTCCTATTCACTTACTGTGTTCTCTGGTCAAACTGCACAGCTTTCAGTTTCCTAAATTCTAGCCTTTGCTCAAGACATGGCTCCTGGCTGAGAATCCTTCCCCCTTCTCATTTTCCAAGGACCAGTTCAAATATTGCCTCCTCCATGATGCTTCCCACCACACCATGGTATAAGGGAGCCCCCTTTCTCTAGCCTTTTACCTCTCTCAGGTACGAAGACCATTACTCTCCCCATTGTGGTCAAGTTATTTGTCAAAGTCTGATATTTTCCATTAGACTATAAGTTCCCTGAGGCAAGAGCCATATCGTCCTTATCTTCGGGCTGCCAGACAACCCATCTCCCCTTTCTATTTTTCTAACAACTAAAATCAGAGTTGTTAACAAATGAATAAAAGGGTCAATCCAAACAATGCCTAAGGTACAAAATTTGATAACTTTACCTTTGGGACTCAATTCTTTTTTTTCCCCCATAGCTTTTTATTTATTTATTTATTTGTTTATTTATTTATTGGCTGCACCCTGCGGCATGCGGGATCTTAGTTCCCCAACCAGGGATCGAACCCACGCCCTCTGTATTGGAAGTGCAAAGTCTTAACCACTGGACCACCAGGGAAGTTCAGGACTCAATTCTTATCAGCCATCAGCCATGACTCAGTCTAACCCCTATCCCTAGAATTAGTTTACAATGATTCTGATTGCTGCTATCAGCAACTGTCTTTGGTTAGAGAAATTTTGGTGATCTTTAATTTTTGGCTTACCTTATTTCTATATTTTTTTCCTTTTTTTTTGTGGTAAACTATGCATAACAAAAACTACCATTTTAACCATTTTTAAATGTACAGTTCAATGACATTAAATACATTCACACTGTTGTGAAAGTATCACCACCATCCATCTCCTAAACTAAAAACTCTGTACCCATCAAACACTAATTCTCCATTCCCACCTACCCCCAGACTCTGTTAACCTCTCTTCTACTTTCTGTCTCTATGAATTTGACTATTTTAGATACCTAATATAAGGGGAATCATACAGTATTTGTCCTTTTGGGTCTGATTTATTTCATTTAACAAGGTTTTTAAGGTTCATCCATGTTGTAGCATGTGTCAGAATTTCCTCCTTTTTAAGGCTGCATAATATTCCATTTATGCAATATCTATCTATCTATATGTATGTATGTGTACATATATATACAGATAAAATGTATATACTACATTTTGTTTATCCATTCATCCGTTGATAGACACTTGGGTTGCTTCCATCTTTTGGTTATTGTGAATAATGCTTCTGTGAACATTGGTGAATAAATATCTGTTTAAGTTCCTGCTTTCAGTTTTTTTTGGGTATATACCTAGAAGTGCAAATGCTGGATCATATGGTGATTCTTCCTTTAATTTTTTGAGGACCCACCATACTGTTTTCCACAACAGCTGCACCATTTTACATTCCTACGAGCAAGGCAGAAGGTTTCCAATTTCTCCACATTGTTGCCACCACTGGTCATTTTCTGGTTTTTGACAATAGCCATCCCAATGGGTATAAGGCTATATCTTATTGTGATTATTTTATATTTTAAATAATGAAAACACACTACTTTAGTTTTTTGAAAAATTAAAGGGAGAAATGTTCCTATTGCTCTCTCATCACCAGTTAATTGGCAGGCAAACTCTTCTCAGGGCTTGTGGAAGCTTCTGTAGCTTCATGCTGAGCAAGCTATACCATACCAAACTATACTATACTGTACTGTACTATACTATGCTAACTATATTATAGCTTGCACCTAACTCATCACACACTCATTCTCACTCTTCTGTGAAATGAGATGATGTGATTAATGGGGAGAGTTTCACCTCAAATTGTTTGATCAATCAAGGGACATAAAAGTGTGAGCGGGGGACTTCCCTGGTGGTGCAGTGGATAAGAATCCGCCTGCCAATGCAGGGGACACGGGTTTGAGCCCTGGTCCAAGAAGATCCCACATGTCGTGGAGCAACTAAGCCCGTGCGCCACAACTACTGAGCCTGAGCTCTAGAGCCCGCGAGCCACAACTACTGAGCCTGTGTGCCACAACTACTGAAGCCTGTGCACCTAGAGCCCGTGCCGCAGCAAGAGAAGCCACGGCAATGAGACGCCCGCGCACCGCAATGAAGAGGAGCCCCCCGCTCACTGCAACTAGAGAAAGCCCGCGTGCAGCAACAAAGACCCAACACAGCCAAAAATAAATAAATAAATAAATAAATTTATTAAAAAAAAAAAAAGTGTGAGCAGGAAGTGCTTTAAGACAGCCTCTCCAGGGACCCATGTGGGCTATGATAACCAATAACGGTTGCACTGTGTTTGAGAATGTGACTGAGGGGCTGTGCTTGTGTGTTTCTTTTTTTTTTTTTAACAGCTTTATTGATGTATAATTCACATACTGTATAATTCACCCATTTAAAGTGTATAATACAAATTGGACCTAATGAAACTTAAAAGCTTTTGCACAGCAAAGAAACCATAAACAAGATGAAAAGACAACCCTCAGACTAGGAGAAAATATTTGCAAATGAAGCAACTGACAAAGGATTAATCTCCAAAATTTACAAGCAGCTCATGCAGCTCAATATCAAAAAAACAAACAACCCAATCCAAAAATGGGCAGAAGACCTAAACAGACATTTCTTCAACGAAGATATACAGATTGTCAACAAACACCTGAAAGGATGCTCAACATCACTAATCATTAGAGAAATGCAAATCAAAACTACAATGAGGTATCACCTCACACCAGTCAGAATGGCCATCATCAAAAAAATCTACAAACAATAAATGCTGGAGAGGGTGTGGAGAAAAGGGAGCCCTCTTGCACTGTTGGTGGGAATGTAAATTGATACAGTCACTATGGAGAACAGTATGGAGGTTCCTTAAAAAGCTAAAAATAGAATTGCCATATGATCCAGCAATCCCACTACTGGGCATATACCCAGAGAAAAACCATAATTCAAAAAGTCGCATGCACCCCAATGTTCATTGCAGCTCTATTTACAATAGCCAGGACATAGAAGCAACCTAAGTGTCCATCAACGGAAGACTGAATAAAGAAGATGTGGCACATATATACAATGGAATATTACTCAGCCATAATAAGAAATGAAATTGAGATATTTGTAGTGAGGTGGATAGACCTAGAGTCTGTCATACAGAGTGAAGGAAGTCAGAAAGAGAAAAACAAATACTGTATGCTAACACGTATATATGGAATCTAAAAAAAAAAAAAAAGGTTCTGAAAAACCTAGGGGCAGGAAAGGAATAAAGATGCAGACGTAGAGAATGGGTTTGAGGACACGGGGAGGGGGAAGGGTAAGCTGGGACGAAGTGAGAGAGTGGTATGGACATATATACACTACCAAATGTAAAACAGATAGCTAGTGGGAAGTAGCCACATAGCACAGGGAAATCAGCTCGGTGCTCTGTGACCACCTAGATGGGTGGGATAGGGAGGGTGGGAGGGAGGGAGATGCAAGAGGGAAGAGATATGGGGACATATGTATATGTATAACTGATTCACTTTGTTATAAAGCAGAAACTAACACACCATTGTAAAGCAATTATACTCCAATAAAGATGTTAAAAAAAAATAAAGTGTATAATACAATGGTTTTTGTATATTACATTATTAATTTAAAAAATTATCTATATCATAAAATTTGCCATTTTAACCATTTTTAAAATGCACAATTCAGTGACACTAATTACATTCATAATGTGCAACCATCACCACTATCTAGTTCCAAATTTTTTTCATCATCCTAAACAGAAACTCTGTCATCATTAACCAGTAACTGCCTATTACCCCTCCTTCCAGCCCCTGGTAAACTTGAATCTACCTCCTGTCCCTAGGAACTTGCCTATTCTAGACATATATAAGCAAAATCATACAATCATACAATATTTGTCCTTTTATTTCTCGCTTATTTCACTTGGCATAATGTTTTTAAGTTTCTTCCATGTCGTGGTGTGTATCAGAACTCCATTCCTTTCAATGTCTGGATAACATCCCATATGTATGTATACCACCTTTTGTTTATCCATTTCACCTGTTGATGGACACTTGGGGTGTTTCCATGTGATTACCTTTTGATCTGACCTGTACTGTCCTCAGTCCCAATTCCCCTCCTACTGCAAAGCTGCTCAGCCAGAAGTTTGGGCAACACTTGGCCACACCAACTTGTCTAAGGCTGTCCTGGCCTCCATTCAGATGGGACACACTGTCCAGCACGGCTGCATAGATAACCCAACTGTTATCGTTTTGAGAAATCATCTTTCTTGCCATGGGGCACCCACTGTAAATCCACAGGTGCTGTATCCTTTTCACAGACACCATCATTTTAAATTTGGAGGTGCGCCAGTTATTCTTGTCTTCCAGTTCCAAACTCACCTTTCTAAAGTCTTCTCTATGTTGTTCGATCGGGACTAGGGCTTTGCAAACCACATTTCTACTTTCCCTGCTGGCTCCACGTTAAGTTTTGCCAGTGAGGTGAACTGGAGAGAAACTAAAGGGATGGAGTGCAGAAAAGGGCCTTGCTCCTTCCCATTTGCTTCCTGTGCCTCAGAACACCACCCAAGATGCTTCTTCACCCCAGCAGCAGCAGTTCCCTCCCACAGAAGGTGTTGCATCCAGTGTGCAGTTTTCCGAACAGCTACAGAATCAGCTTCATTCCACACACCCCTCTCCCCCCTTGAGAACCAGCACCAGTTGGCTGGAGCTCCCTCCTCCAAGATCTGCATTCCAGCCCCACAGTGTCCCCCTTACAAGCCCAGAGGCACCGGCACCAGCTGAGCGGGGCCCTTTCTTCCGAGATCTGAGGTTTTGCTCCTCAGGGTCCCTCAATTCTAGGTTTTAAAAATACATCTTCCCTTTGTTCCCACCAGCCTTAGGGGTGGAGCTGCTTCTTATAGTTGCTACCTCCATCTCTCTGAATTTTCAATGACTTTTTAAACAATCTTATTCCTAATTAACAGCTATTTGTATTAAATTCCCGTTTCGAATTCTGGATATGAGATGGCTTCTCACCCAGCCTCTCTCAACCCACACACAGAGCATGGACACCACACACACACACGCTGCATGAGTGTAATGGAGTTAGGGTACCATCTTTCCAGTCAAGACAGTGAATATCCTGGGGTGAGCTCTAGAGTAGGGCCAGACCCCGTGGATCTGGGGATGTAGAAGTTCCTCCAGATCAGGAAGCTTTTCTCTCCCTCCTGAGAATGTAATATTGAGGGGTCGAGTAGCCATGGTCCAGATGAGGCAGTCCAGGTGATGGGGGAAAAGAGGTTTCTGATGAATTCATCAGGCATTCATCTCACATTTCTTCTGTGATGCCCACAAGTAAAGATTGGCTTAAACATACCATACCTGAATCATAATCCATACCTGAATCAAGTGTTAAAAGGGAGCAGTGATTCCCTCCCCCAGGGGTGAGTGGCAGCTCTAATTCATAAGAACTCTTCACTGGGGAATGTGAGTTCCCCCAAGACTGACCTGATGACAGAATTGGGGCTTAAGACAAGAATTATCGATAGATGTTAAGATTATTGGATGAAAGTTTGAAAAGAAACAAAGTATTCCATAGTCTAAAAGTATTTCCCTACAGATTGTTTATTAATTGCAATGGGAATCAGAGTAATTACAGTGGAGAAACATGGCAGACACCACCTCATCCAGGTTATCTAAGCCGACATCACTAGTCATGGGAGAAACTGACATCAAGTGTCCCCTGACGTGTTGCACTGAGAAGGACACACATCACTTATGTGCTCCTGCCAGAAATGCAGAACCCAACCCTACTCAGCTCAAACCCAAATCGTGGAATATTCTACGAAGCAACTGACCTGCACTCTCCAAGAATATCAATGTCATGAAAGCCATAGGAAGGCTGAGGAACTTTTCCAGATTAACAGACACAATACATGATCAGGATTGAAGTCTGGATTGGGGGAAATTTGCCATTAAGAACATTTTTAGGATGATTAGTAAAATTCGAATATAGACTATATATTAGATCATAGATTTATGTCCATGCTAAAATTTTAGAATTTCATAGTTACTGTATTTACGTCAGATAATCTCCACGTTCTTGGGAATACACACTGAAGTGTCCGGGAGTAAAAGTGTTGACGTCTGCACTATCTCAAACAGTTTAGGAAAAAAAGTGGGGAAGGGAATCTCAGGTGACAGGTGAGCGAGGGGAGAGAAGAAAGAATGAATGATCAAGGAAATGTAACAAAATGTTAAGAATTTGTCAATCTATGGGAGTTTGTGTACTATTCTTTCAATTTTTCTGTAAATTCAGAATTATTTCAAAGCAAACAATATTAAAAAAAAAAGAACAGGCTGAAATATGCAAGCAGCCTACAGCCTATAAGCCGTAAGACATTTCCCATCCCCTGTGGCCTCCTCCCTCCCATGTTGCTCCTACCCTGGACAAAACAGAAACCGAATACTGAGAAGGAGGTGGAGGTGGAGAGGAATAAAAGCGCAAGGTGGAGAAAGAAAAGAGAAAACAGCCAAGTCCATCTGGCTACTGTGGCTTCCAGCCTGAAGCAGGGCCGAGCCGGGGGTGAGGACAAGGGTTAACACCGCAGCTGGAATCGTGATCAGTGTGTGACATGGACATGCTAACGTCTGAAGCGAGACAGTGTTTGTCACTTAAGGTAACTGTCCAACTCCTGGGGCCCACAGGAACTTTTATCCAAGGGGAGAGGAAGATTATCACCACCGGATATTTATTCAAGGGGGTCGGGAGAGGCCAGAAATAAAGTTTCATCGTGTCCTGTAAGTTAAGTTCTTTCCCGCTGCTAGCCCAGGAGAAGGAGGTTGTTTTAGAGGGCGGGCGCTGTCTCTATACTCACCACAAAATGACTTCTAGAAGCCCACATTTAAGAGAGTTCTCTTACCCATTGTAAACTGCTTCGGTAATACGCTAGAAAAATCCTTTAACTCCTCAGTCACCAGAGACATCTGACAGGGGTTCCTAAGAACGGGGCACTTGAGCCGCAGCTGGTGGGGCCAGAGGAAGGAGGGGACCAAGAGGAGGACCAAGGAGGGGACAGGTGATGGACAAGCTCCACCCCCTTATAGTCCCGGCTGGGCCTGACCTAGACCCTGGATGCGACACAGTGGGCCTGAGTGGCTGGGCCCCCAAAGCCGCCTCACCCCGACACGGATGGCTGATGTATATAGTATTATTCCCTTGGTGGTCTGACGCTCTTTGGAAAGCAAGTATTTCCCCCCAGTCTCTCATCTTGTTATTGGATTTCACCTTTGTGGTTATATCCTAACACCCAGTACAGCCTGAGGGTCATTCTCAGAGACAGAGGCAGAGGGAAGGAGGGCACAGGAGATCTGGGACGGGCCGCTGCCCTGCCTCTGCTTGGCCAAAGGACCTTGGATTTATTACTTCACCATGATGGGCCTCAGTGTGTCTCATCTGCGAAAGGAATGCTGTCTCAATGGCATCTACAGACCTTCCCAGTTCCGCGAGTCTTTGATAATCTCTGGAGAAATCCTCAGAGACTTAAAGAAGCCCAAGTGGTCCTACATTATTCAGGGCACAAGCAAGAAACAGTGTGTTACACACACATTGTGGTAGCTGAGGAAAGTTTCATAAAGGGACCATTTACAAAGGTGTGGGCTGGGAGAAGGGCAATCGCAAGGAATAGTGTGGCCTTTCGGGGCTAATAAATCATGGGCGATGCTGTTACCACCCTCGGGCCTGAGAGCCCGGGAGCTTGAGACAGAGAAGGCTGGGGGGTGAGGACACCTGACCCTGGCCGCCTTTGGAGGGACTCGGCCAGCCTGCAGCGACCCCCAGAGAGGGATCAAGAGAACACAAGGCCTGGCCTCACGTCTCAAGCAACCCCCTGACTGAGGATCATGGGAAGTTGGGGAGCCCGGAAGCCTTTCCATGCCATCCTCCCAGCTCAGCCTCCTGGGCACAGAACAGCGGAGAGGGGTGGGGAGCAGACCTCGGGGTGCCAACGGAAGATATTCGGCACAGGTCACCCCTCTACACCCCAGTTTTTCCTCTTGTCTTTTGTCCAGTTGAAAAATGGGCATCCCCAGCACAGGGTGGGGGGTGCAGAGCACATCAAGTCCCGTCAGTGACTGTATCATTGTGGGGTGACACCAGTTCAGTCAAACTCCTACCTGAAACTGAAAAAATTAGCTGCTTCCTTCCATCGTCCTCCTGTGTCCCCCCCTTATCTCATGACAGCCACGGTTAGGCTGAGCTCTTTACCTAGAGGGATCATCTGAGCCTTCATTCCGGAAGGATCTAGACCTTGACGATCGTTTTTCCACTGTCCCGGACTATTGGACACGGAAGTACTCAGAAGTACCCCAGTGAATCTCCTGGGCCCACACATAAGAACTCCATTCCCCTATTATGTCATTTGCC
Organism: Eubalaena glacialis; assembly: GCF_028564815.1. Taxonomy (NCBI): domain Eukaryota; kingdom Metazoa; phylum Chordata; class Mammalia; order Artiodactyla; family Balaenidae; genus Eubalaena; species Eubalaena glacialis. The sequence continues at coordinate 12,221,781 of NC_083721.1, read as the reverse complement.
CCTTGATTTTGGGGATCAACCGCCCTGGTCAACACAGGGATCCCTCCTCTGCCTGTTGGTTAGGCAGCAAGAAGTTCCCCCCAAAACAGTCATGACTCATCTCCTTGGGCAAGTCATCTTCCCCCGGACACTACATCAGTCAGGCTTCCACCAGAAAAAATGAACTATTTTTTTGCAAAGAATTGGCTTACCTGATTGTGGAGATTGGCTAGGTGAGTCTGAAATCCACAGGGCGGGCCGTCAGGAAGGACAGGCTGGAACTCTCGGCAGGAGCTGAAGCTGCAGTTCACAGAGGATGTTTCTTCTTCTGCCGGGAAACCTCAGTTCTGCTCTCAAGGTCTTTCAACTGATTAGACCAGGCCCACCCAGGTTGTCAAGGATAGTTTCTCCTTTACTCAAAGTGGACTGAGTGTAGGTGTTAATTGTATCTACAGAATACCTTCCAGCAACACTTAAACTTATATGTTTGGTTGAATAACTGGGGGCTAAGCCTAGCCAAGTTGACACATCAAACTGACCACTACTGGCACTAACGACAGCTCCAAACCCTCCAAGTCCACAACACCAGGGATGGGAAAGCAAGCATCACTTCAGAGGGTGACACAGTACAGTAGTGAGAGGGACAGTCTCCTCTGCACCCCCTTGCTTCCCAGGCCCCTGCATTCTGGCCAAGGGGAAGATGGCCCATACATTAGCTCTCTTTAAAGGCATGTGGGACAGATGTGACAGCATTCTGACCCCTAGCTTATCATTTCTCCATTACTACTGCACTTGAGGATTCAGCTGGCTCTTACACTCTTCCATTAAGCCAGCAGCTTCTGAGTAATGTTCTATTTGGGCATTAGCTCATTGCCACTCTTTCTTTACCCTAAAGTGGAGGTGAACAAAAGGGGGACATTTTGGTAAGGGATGTGCTGGTCCCTTACAGGGTAGACCTGATTTTTCTCATAGATTACCAATAATCATGATTTCTACAGTACATCAAATGATACATAGCAACAAAAAAATGTTCTCCCTAGTTCTTAGGTACTTCTATTTGAAAAATAAAGTTTCAAATCATCTTCTTGATTTCTATGAAGAGTTCAGTGAAATTGCAGAAAAAATAAAATGAAAGATTATTGATACCTTGTCCAAATAAACCCTAGACTTTTGTTAATCTACTCACACATTTGGCTGATGGTGCAAATGTAAATTCTGGCAAATTCCTTTCAGACTAGAAACTTCTTACCAAAGAAAATGAAAAGATCTTACCTGCTAATGGTCCTGCATTCAGGGAGTGTAATTTGCTTATTTGGGATACAGTAAGTCCCCTACATACAAATGAGCTCCATTCCGAGCACCCGTTTGTTAAGTCCACTTTGTTCGTTAAGTCCAAAAAAGTTAGCCTAGGTACCCAACTAACACAATCGGCTATATAGTACTGTACTGGAATAGGTTTATAATGCTTTTCACACAAATAATACATTAAAAGCAAACAAACATAAAAAATAAGGAAAACATTCTTCATCTTAAAGTACAATACCTTGAAAAGTACGTTAGTACCAGCTACATCACCGCTACTTTTATGCATGCTTCCGACATCCTGGGCTTGAAATAAAGATACTGTACTACTGTACTCTATAAAGTCCTGTACAGTAAAGTATACAAAAGCACAACCACTTGTAGAGGATTCATACACATGACAGTGTACGCCAGACACGTGAACAAACTTAACGTGATTGGACACGCAAACGCACGTTCGCATCTTCGAAAGTTCGCAACTTGAAAGTTCGTATGTAGGGAACGTACTGTATTGGTGCTTTCATAATGAAAGTTTTTGGTCACCTTGTAGCTTTCCTAAAACATGCAGAAGCACTTAGCGAGACTTTTGACTTTTTAGAAATGGAAGGAGATAGCCTCCCTTGCCATGTGCCTAGGAGATGGCTCTCGTTATCTCCTGCCATAGAAGGGATGTTGACCTGCTACAAAGTCATATTTTCAAAGTTTGGGAAAAGAAGAGTGTCCTTCTCTAATTTGGAAAGAACATTGAGGATAAGAATGGAGAAAAGGATTACAGCAAAGCAGAATTAATCTGCTCTTTCTCCAACTGTTTGATGATCTTTGAAGAGGCCATCAGGAGCCTAGCAAAGGATGAATCAACTGAACCTGGGTTGTTTTATGTTATGTGGAGGTTATGACAAAAACTCATTTACAAAAAAGACTTTTTTAAAAATAGGACTGTTTAAAAACTAAAACCAAACACCAAAAAACAAACCAAATCACCAGAAAAGGGCAACAGGATTTTCTCAATTTCTTTACTAATTTTGGACATGAATACACATACGGTGAATTTCTAGATGCAAAGGGCCTGACTGAGAAACAGCTGGTCAACCTAGACAAGAGCATAGATACAGAGTGGGTGGGCATTTTTGGAGAGCTGGAAACGAACTCTTGCAAGTCTAAAAACGCTCTGTTTATCATGTATTAGTCAGGGTTCTCCAGAGAAAGAGAGATAGAGAGACAAAGAGACAGAGACAGAGAGATTTTAAGGAACTGGCTCATTTGACTGTGGAGGCTGGTGAACCCAGAATCTCTAGGGTGGGCGGGCAGGCTGGTGACTCAGGTAACAGCTGATGTTTCAGCCTTGAGTACAAAATTCATGGGACAGGCCAGCAGGCTGAAAACATAGGCAGGATTTCTATGCTGCAGTCTTAAGGCAGAATTCCTTCATTCTCAGGAAACCTCAATCTTTGCTCTTAAGGTCTTCAACTGATTGGATGAGGCCCACCCACATTATGGAAAGTGATCCACTTCACTCAGTGTCAACTGATTGAAATGTTAATCTCATCTAAAACATACCTTCACAGCAACATCTAAACTGTTGTTTGACCAGACACCTGGGCTCCATGGCCCAGCCAAGATGACACATAAAATTAACCTTCAGAGCCAATAAAAAGTATCCCTTGTTCAAACACTTTTGTTGAGAGGCTATTCAGCTCAATGTCATCACCTTGGACTGGTATCAGGCATCAGCGTAATGTGGGCTTCATAAGAGGAGAGCTATAAGTCAAAGTGAATTTTACTTTGGGCTATGTTCAGTTTTATCACTACATAGATGAAAAAGGCAGTTCAGAGAAGTATTACTAGAGAAGGAAGCAAAAAGAATAAAAATATCCTATTATAATACTGCGTAGGAAGAAACATATTATTGCTATTTTTTTATTAAATATAGGCGATATCTATTTAATTAGGCCTGTTGTGTTTGTTTTCCTTTCCTTTAAAAGTTTTACATTTATATACCTTAATATAGCCTACAAGATTTAAATATCCAATAAAGAGCTGAAATATATTGCTCTATCAGAGGACCGAAAGAAACATTACAAAATATTGTTTTATTTTCTCACATATATTATTTGTTTAATTAGTGCACCTACTAATTACGGTCAGCCCTCCACATCTGTGGGTTCTGCATCTGCGAATTCAACCAACAGTGCAGATTGAAAGTATTTTTTAAAAAATTCCAGAAAGTTTCAAAAAGCAAAACCTGAATTTGCTGCACTCAGGCAACTATTCACATAGCATTTACATTACGTTTACAACTGTTTACATAGCATTTACATTGTATTAAGTATAATAAGTAATCTAGAGATGATTTAAAGTAGACAGGAGGAGGGAATTCCCTAGCGATCCAGTGGTTAGGACTCGGTGCTTTCACTGCCATGGCCTGGGTTCAATCCCTGGTTGAGGAACTAAGATCCCACAGGGCTCGGCCAAAGAAAATAAATAAATTAATTAATTAAATTAAATTAAAATAAAATAAAGTACACAGGAGGATATGTGTAGGTTATATGCAAATACGACACCATTTTATATAAGGGGCTTGAGCATCAGAGCATTTTGGTAAGGGGGGGCCCCCATGTACATCAAGGGACAACTGTGCTACTAATTGCCATTGTTTTTTGTTTTTGTTTTTTTTGCCATTGTTAACTAGTCCTAGTGCTGTTTTGTTTAAATAATAGCATTTATGTAACAGAAAAGTAAGTTATATAGAATAATATATCATTTTGGATAAATACCTATTTTTCATATTTTCCTGTTAAAGGAATAAAACACATGTATCAGAGTATTGATTATATATTATATTACTATAGGTAGTGGTGGTTGTTTTTTAGTCTTATATGGCCATGTCTCAGGTCGACTGTCAAAAAAGTTGGTCACCCTGCCCATTGACCAAACACTGCCAGGACCCAGAGGGCAGGGGAGCCTGTGGATGTAACCCCCACAAATCCAGGGCCCAGAGCAGAGTAGAGATGATTGGGGGGTGGACTTGGAGGAGGAAACAGACGCCCTCGCAGTTCCCCAGCGTGTATTGTTGGGGTACATGATGCTGGGGTAATCTCAGGTGCCCAAGACCACCAGCAGCATAGCTACGTTGACAGCCCTGTAACAACTAGGAAATGGACAATGCTGATTTCCATGAAGGAATCAGGGTTTTCTTAGGGCTGCTTCCTAATCTCTTTTCAAGAAATGATGGCACTGCTGGTGCCCCAGAGCATCAACTGAGTGTGACTTTTCATTCATGTGCCTATGGTCAGTCAGAACCGTACAGCAATCCCGTGGTTCAATTTTCTCATCCATAAAATGGGAAAAACAAAGCACAGATTTGTCTTGGGACTATGGTTAATAGATAGGAAAGCACCTTGACAAACTTAGTGATTCAATCATTTCTTGGCATTTAGCTCTTCTGCCTTTCAGGCCACTGGAGACTTTCAAAAAATAATAATTCTCTGAAGTTGGATATCTGATTCAAACTAAGGAGTAATAACCACCATAGTAATAGCAGACATTTACTGAGGGCTATGTGCCAGAATCTGTGGGAAGTGCTTTTACACAGATTATCTTATTTAATACTCATAATAACCTTAGGAAGTTGGACTACTGATATACTTCACAGAAGAGGCTTAAAGCATTGAACAACTTGGCCCAAGTTTCTAAAACTAGTAAGTAGTAGATCTAGGGTTTGAACCCATGCAGTCTGACTCACCCCATACTTTTGACTACTAATACAGTGCTTTGTAAAGCCAAGATAACAACCAGGAACTATTCCCTGTAGAGAGATTTTTGATAAAATATTGCAGAATGGTGATGAGATGTGTATACTGCAGAGAGTATTAAACTCCTTCAAGATTCAGGCTTTGAGCCTTCCATTGGCACCAACACAGAGGAATGATAGATTTAAAAAATTGCCATGCTCAAAAAAAGATAACATCTTCATCAGCCAGCAAACCTAAAGTGAAAGCAGGACTGAAGCTACCAGCCTCCTGGACTGTGGGTCTGGAAGCAGTTAAAGGAAACAGGGAGCTTGTTTCCTACACAGTGGTTGAGACTACAAATGGCTCATACAAAGCAGGGAACAGAGCCAAGGATGGGGTGCAGCTCCCTCCTTATAAAGAGGATAAAAATGCTTCTATCAACCACTGCCTAGACTCAAGATACATACCTATTAAGATGAGGAAAAGCAAATAACAGACTTGAAGCCAAGAAAGATCTGGCCAACTTATCAAATGGCTCAGTGGCTAGGACTGCAATATTCCCAGTTACCTCCTTAGGATGAACACTCTGAAAACCCACTATAAGATGTGGTTCTGAACTGGAGACTCTAAGGGGGCTGATAGAGACAACAAAACCCCCAGAAAGGGAGTGGAGAGTACAGAGCCACTGCAACTACAACAAAATGAAACAAAACAAAAATAAAGTAACTCTTTTTTTTTTTTTTTTGGAATACTTACACCTGGAAATGGTTTTTTTAAAAAAATATTTATTTATTTATTTGGTTGCGCCAGGCCTTAGCTGTGGTACGTGAGCTCCTTAGTTGCAGCACGTGGACTCCTTAGTTGTGGCATGTGAACACTTAGTTGCAGCATGCATGTGGGATCTAGTTCCCTGACCCTGACCGGGGATCGAACCTGGGCCCCCTGCATTGGGAGCGTGGAGTCTTAACTACTGCGCCACCAAGGAAGTCCCAAAATAAACTAACTCTTGATGAACTCACACCAAATCAACAAAATCAGCAATCAGGAGATGAAATCACTTCAGGAGAAAAAATTACTGTGCTGAATATCTTCTAAGAGTTAAAGGCAGGAGTCACAGAGATTAAAAAAAAAAAAAAGATTAAAAAAACACAACTAAGGAGCTGAACCAGGTGGAGATGAAAAAAAGAAGAGATGGGTACGAAAAAGAACCACTTAGAAATCCTGGAGATAAAGCAGCTTATCACTAAAATTTACAAAGCCTGATAGAATTGATCAAAGTTTAAATTGGAAGGCTAAAGAAAGAATTGATGGTCTAGAAGATCATTAGGGAGGAATTCATCTAGAGTGTAGCACAGAGTGATAAGTTATCCAAATGGCCAACAGCATGAGCAAGTATTTGACATCAATATTCTCAGATTGCATTTTAAAAAATAGCTAGATATTGGTTACAAGTCCTAAAACAAAATGAAGCAGAAATGTTGAAAATATGAGACATAAAAATTTACCATGTGTAAAAGCTAAACGAACTGCTATATTAGTCAGGATTCTCCAGAGAAACAGAACCGGTAGGATGTAAATGTATAAAGAGATTTATTATAAGGAGCGAGCTCACATGATTATGGAGGCTGATAAGTCTCAAGATCTGCAGAGTGGGTTGGCAAGTTGGAGACACAGGAGAGCCAGCAGTATAGTTCCAATCTGAAGGTTTGTGCAATCTGAAAATGAGACCCAGGAAGAGCCAGTGTTTCAGTTTGAGTCCAAAGACAGGAAAAAGCCAATGTCCCAGTTCCAAGGCCATCAGGCAGGAAGAATCCTCTCTTACTTGGGGGAGGCTCAGCTTTTTGCTCTATTCACACCTTCAACTGACTGGGTGAGGCCCACCCACATTAGGGAGGGCAATCTGCTTTACTCAGTCTACAGATTCAAATGTTAATCTCATCCAGAAACACCTGCACAGACATACCCAGAATAACGTTTGGCCAAACATCTAGGCATTCTGTTGCCCAGCCATGTTGACCTACAAAATGAACCATCACATGTGCCCGTGGGAAACTTACCAGGCACAGCACCCTGGTCAGCCAGGGAAATAAAGGGAGGAATTGCCCCTTCTTTTTGGAAAGAGAGGTGAATGGATCATAAGGTTGGGGATCTCTGGGTGCAGACGTCTGGGATTCTGGGTGCTATCGTAGAAAACACATGTACTTTGAAACTAGAGAGACTCTCTCCCCCCTACTAGCTGTGTGACCTTGGACATGTTATGTAATTCCTCTGAGCCTCATTTTCCTCACCTCTTAAAAGAGAGCAATAATAGTACCTACCTCAAAGGGATATTGAGAAGATTTTATAAGATGATAGGTAAAACCCTTAGCAAAATATTTCAATCTACAATAGCTCTGCAATGGTCAGCGCTGGGGATGTGGACAGCAGACCCAGCTCTGGTCACGGCCAGATCCATCCTTATCGTGACCAGGGAGGACTGTGCAAAGGAATGAGACCTGATGGACTTGCGTCTAAATCCCGCTCTGCCTGCTCTGTACTATCTGCAAGAGTTTGAGTTCCCCCTTTACGCTCTGAGTGTTTGCTTCTCATCGACAAACTGAGGGTGGCACCCCTGTCTCTAGAGCAGTGTTTCTGAACTGGGGACCACTTTTCCCCCAGGAGACATTTTTGACTCTCGCAGTTGGGTTGGGGTTGCTACTGGAGTCTAGGGGGTGGAGCCTAGGGATGCTGCTCAACATCCTACAATACATAGGACAGGCCCCCCCCCATCTGATCTGGTCCCAGATGTCAATTGTGTTGAAGTTGAAAAACCCTAGGAGAGAAAACTTAAGTGAGATCATCTTTATAAAAGGCTTGACTTAAGAAACACAAATAAAGGCTGTCATCGTCATCATTACCATGATCATCATCACATGAAGTGGGCAGATAGACAGTGGGTGGGTTTCTGCTCTTCTTGCCCTCCCTCCCCCAGCCCTCCCCTATGGCTGGGGGCACTAACAAGGAGAGGAAGTGTGACTGCTCAGCTGGCAGCATTCCCCCTGCTCAGCACCTACTTGTGACCTCCCATAGAGAAAGCCTGCCGGCTGCAGGTTCTGTGTGCCAAGTTCTGGAATGCGGCTTCCGGGCAGCCGCATCTGCAATGCTTTCTGGCTCACTCTGCAGACCCCCAGCCTCCGGCAGCTCCTCAGCTGACTTAGGGGGAACCTCAGGCCAGGCAGGACCCTGCAGCTCACGCCAGCCCCTAGACGGGCCTCTTCTCCAGGGGCTCCCACACACCTCGCAGCTGCTTTGGGGGATTTGGCTCACTCTGTGCAGCCCTTCGCTGCGATCCTTTCCTGAAATCTTAAAGAAGCCTTTTCTTTATGATCCTGTTTGTGCTTGTTTTGTGTGCAGGCATCGAAGGAAGAGACAGCTAGGGAGAAAAGCAGAGGGGACAGAAGAGTGACGTCCAGCGCGTCTGCAGGAGCGCCGTGCCCGTGCTCCAGACTCAGTCCCCTGAAATTTCCCAGGACAGAAGTTCTTCCTCCCGCCTCTGCAAGGGAGGCCAGGGGGAAAGACCCAACCCCGCACTCCCAGACGAAAAACACAAACAAAACCAGCGTCCCCTTGCCAACGTGCATACGAGAGCTCTGGCCATCCCTCCGAGCCTTCCCAGGGAGCCCAGCATCCCCAGGTCTGTCCTCAGCTGGCTTCAAAAGGCGGGGACAACAGACCACACTCAAATCCCTCCAGTGGAGCATTGCTGCTTCTCATCTGTTTAACCACAGTCGAGAAAAGTCTAGTCGCAAAACCTTCCCCCCAGGCTGCAGAAGATTTCTCCTTTGAGGTAGTTCCCAACGATAACACTGTAATCGAAACAAAGCCTGCTCTCCTGGAGAACCACAACTGGGGTTACAAGGAGAGAGCAAGGCTTCCTCCCCAGAACATGCTTTCCTGGCCTGCGATGGGTCCAACTTTTTTTTCTTTTTCCACAAGAGAGCCATAAACACAGAGATACCAAAGAGTTAATTTGTGTTTTTTAAACCTCCTTCCCAATGCCCGCTCTCATTCCTGCATAAAATCCTCATGTCCAGACATCAAATCAGTAAGCCCTGTTGCCTGTCAGAGAATACAATGTCAGGCCATTAGTATGTTAATAAGTCCGGAGGGCGACAGGTGGCCTACTAGACAGCTCAATTAAGCTGCTCATTAAACACACGCTAACGAACAGCCCAGGCAGGGCCTGAACAGCACCATTCTGTAATGACATGATGTCAGAGTGAACAAATGAGGAAAAATAACAAAAACATTACAGCAGGGACAGACGCCACTAATAAGGACCCCTCGCACTACATCAGCCCGCAAATCAATGAGCCACAGGGATCAAAAAACTCGACCCAACATTCTCAGGAGACTGAATGCAGCAAGAGTTTTTTTGGTCAGTACTGAAAAAAAAAAATCCAACCCCTCAGCTGAAAATTATCGCAGAATATCCCAAATTAGCTGCTAAAAAAAATTAAAAAGAGCAAAAGTTTGACATGGAGCTAATCACAAAGTCTGAGAAATTTGTATTGTTGAGTTTGAATGAAAATCATTATTTAATGGGATCATCATTTACATTTGATTGGCATCTTTTTTTTTTTTAAAGCCCACAGGTTCGAATCATTTGCCTGTTCTTCTCCTCGGCCAGCGTAAGGGCGCAGCGGAATGTAAAAGAGCATGGAGCCAAGTTTCTTAGGTGAAGATCCTACTTGTTATTATTTGAAAAAAAGGGATCTCCAGAGGTTGCTAGAGGTTTTTCTCATTTTCAAGTAAGGGGCTTCCTGAATAATAAAAAAATCAAATCTCCACCAGGCATGGCTCTGACGTTGGAGACACATATTGCTAAACGAATAGGCTGGTTCACCATTAGAAGGTCATGACCTTGGCTCTTATCTTTGTCAAGTTAGCAGCTGACACCTCCTCTGTGAGTAGCTTTCTTCAGGCCTCAGAGAGGTGCTGCTCCTCTCGAGGGCGAGGATGGTAAGCTGAAGACAGGCAGGAAACTCCTAACCACGGCTGGCTGTCGGGTTTGCTTTTGTGAGCTGGAGCGGGGATCCTTGGAAGCATAGTCCTTTCCACGTTTGTTGAACTTCCTCTGCGCAAATTGATGGTCCCAATCTATGATGGGGGCCGGCAAGGCTCTCGCCTCGGAGTAGGTCACTTTACCTCCCTGACTCTATTTATCTCCCTTATTTATAAAATGCAATTAGATTGGGTGTTCTCTCTGCCCTTCCGTTCTAAGAAGGTCTTTAGTACAAAATAACTGTAAGATGCTCATGGAATTGGCCATTTGGTTGGAAAGACAAAGCTAGTACAGTAACTGAAAATAATCCAAATTCAAGAACAAAGTGCAGTGTGTTACCTGAAGATACACTAAGAATTCGAAACCGGAAGACACCAGCAGTTTGTAAGGCTCTATGTCAATTCTCTGAAAATCAGCTGGGCCTGAGAAGACCGAGAGGATGCAGGGGGTGGGGGTTCTGCTCACTCCTCAGACACAAGCAGGACCAGAAAGTGGAAGGGCAGGAGGTATTCCAAGGCAATGCCTTTTTCACGCATACTCCTATCAATAAAAATAAGTTAGAGTGCATCTCAAATATGCGTATTTAATTTATAAATAAGCATCTATTACTATACTAATATATTATTAAAATATTAAAACATACAGCAGAACAAGATAATTTTTCTTTTTTTGGCCACACCACACAGCTAGTGGGATCTTAGCTCCCTGACCAGGGATTGAACCCAGGGCCCCATCAGTGAGGGTACCAAGCCCTAACCTCTGGACCACCAGGGAATTCCCCGAACAAGACAATTTTAAATGATGAGATTTTTTAAAAAACCCAAAACAGGGAATTCCCTGGTGGTCCAGTGGTTAGGACTCTGCACTTTCACTGCCAAAGGCGTGGGTGCCCAACATTGAGGCAGGACAACAATAGTGCGTGTTCCCAACTTGCATATTAGATAAAAACCCCCAAACAGAAGTCCAAACATTTTCTCCCTATACTCCAGAAGATCATAGTGGGCAACTCCTGGGGATGCACACACCCCAATTTAGAGACCACTCTTCCAGGTGCGAGGAGGGAGGGGAAAGGATGTCCAAGAACAAGCATGGAGGGCATGCGTGTGTGTGCGTGTGTCGTCTGTGTGTGTGTGTAAGGTGTGTAGGGGTGATGGTGACCAGACCTCATGGGGAAGCAATGAGAAAGTAGGCGGGATGTGGCAGAGCCTCAGGAGACATTATGTGTGAGGACAGAGGTGAGGGGGAGTTTGGGGAGTTTGGGGAGCACAGCAGTGCAGCTTTTTGTCTTAGTGGGTGCTAAGTCCGTCCTCAGGCTGACAGTTCTCAGAGCATGCAACAAAGCAGCAGACATTTACTGAGGTTCCTTCTCTGCTCAAGGAACTGTGGGGAACACAAAAATGAGAACATTTCATTCCTGCCCTCAGGAAGTTTATAATCAAGCCACTCATTCAACTAACATTTATTCAGGAACTTCTCTTTGCCTGTTTCTACTCTGGGGGTTGGGAATAATAACAGATGGCACAAGCTTGGTCCCAGCCCTCATGAGCTTATTATGGTCAAGTGGGAGAGACAGGCGTATTATCTAACTAACTCCATTTCAAGCCGGCTTGTAGTAGATGTGGCGGCAGAGGTGGGAACAAAGACCTGTAGGAACATGGATGAGGTTGTGGTAGATTCTGTCTGCGAGGATCGTCCAGGTACCAGTAGGAGCTCTGGGTCAGTGCTGTCCAATAGAACTTTCTGCAACAATGGAAATGTTCTCCATCTGTGCTGTCTGATATGGTAGTCACATGTGGCTATCAAGCCCTTGAAAGGTGGCTAGACTGACTGAGAAACTGAATTTTTAATTTTAATAAATTGACCTTTAAACAGTCACACGTGGCTAGTGGCTACCATATTGGACAGCACAGCTGCAGAAGATCGTGGGGTGAAATGACTGGAGGTGAGTTTCATGTGGATGACATGTCTTCTTTCTTAAAACTTGTACTTTCCCTTTGTACAGGGTAGTGACAGCCTAGAAGTCAGGAAAATAGTTTTCCCACCGTAATGCTAAATCCCCAGTGATAGTTACAAGGCCACAGACAGTGGGTGTACTAATTGATGCTGGCCTAGACATACTGATTGATAAGAAATGAAAAAGAAGTTTAAATTTAGAACATATTTTCCCCTCTTCTCTTCTGGTGTGAGTTCAGATCTCACCTCATCTGGCAGTAGTATCTTGACCTCACATCATCATCTTGGAAAGCATGGAGAGAACCTGAAAAGCAGTACCAGCTTCTCCACCAGGAGGCAGTGCACGTGCCTCAAGATCACACAGATCAAGATCTCTTGGACCTTTAGACAATTGTTTTCCAGAAAATGGGGAGAACTTCTTAAGTCCAATTTTAGATTTTTTTCTCTCTTCTCTACTGTGTTAGGTGCTCTAACAAGCACAAGTGGAGAAGTAGAGAAACAAATTTCTGTTCATATGTTAAAGCAAAGTTACTCAGATGGCAATGGATACTGGAAAGGGCTTTTGTTTACTTACTTGATTGTTGCTATGATAAAGACAGGAAAGGTTCCAAAGCCAAGGCCACTGAGAGGCGATTGGGGGAACCTCTATTCAAAGATGGCAAGTTGAATGCAAGGGTTATTCTCCAGTCCCTCCTGAAACCCCACTACAACAACAGCAGAGGAGGTATTTTGGAGAACACACAAACCTACAGGCTGAAGAGAGCAAGAGTGTGATAATAGCAATAAACTTTGGAAGATGGAAAGTAAATGTATGTTTGGTAACTGATGTAACAGAACTGAGAAAGCTGAATCATAGCCGCCAAGGGGGGAAGCCAAAAGCAACCCAACTGCTCAGGAGTTGGTGGCATTAGGGATGAATGGAAGTGGGAATAAAAGTGACTCTACAAGCAGGATGACTGATTAACAGTCCTTTTGAGAAGTGGTTAGATCTCCTACCTTCCTTTCCTATTTTGCAAAACCAGGCCAGACAAATGTTCACATTCTGAATGTTGACATCTCCAGCCAGTTTCTCCATCTTGTTTCCAGAATAATGATAGTAAGGACTATAGCGTCCACATGAGAGATCGTAAGAGCTTTCACTACAGTTCTTCTAAAAATGCAAGAGAAAAGACTTAAAAATAGTGATACCCAGGGTTCCCCAGGAAAATGACCCAAGAAGATCACCCTACTGAATCCCATAGTTGCCAACCCTATGCATGTGCACAGAGCTTACCAACAGCTCTTAGCGTCCCATTTGTAAATATAGAGAGACACTTAAGGATCACTTGACATTTGAGAACGGCCTCTAACAGAAAAGGCAGAACCAAAGAGGAGGGGGAGTCATTTGGAGGCAACAGAAGCTATAGAAGTTATATAGGGAGAAGAAAAAGTTTTAAAATCATTATTAATATTCTCAGAGAGCAAGAAGAAAATGTTGTATTCATGAAATAAGAATAAGATTCTATTATGCTATATACCTTAAACTTATATAGTGATGTATATCAATTCAATCTCAATAAAACTAGAAAAAAAGAAAATAGGATTCTAATTTTTAAAAAAATTCAGAGAAAAAAACAGAAGTGCTTGGAAAGAGCAGAAATGAAAAAGTCAAGGATAGCAATCAGAATGTGTAGCAAAAACACAAAGAAAAAAATAGAGAGAAGTAATGCAATTATAGGACCACACCAGAATGTCTAAACCCAAATTTGGAAAGCAGATCCAGAGACAATGAGAGAAAATTCCCAAAGAAATAATTCATGAAAACTTCTCAGATATCAAGAGCCTAAATTTCCCAATTATACCCAGCAGCATGGATGAAAATTGATTCACCAGGACATATCATCATGCAATTTCATCACACTGGGACAGAGAGAAGATACTAAGTGTTTCCAGGAAGAAAAAAGAAAACATGCTTTATGCAAAGGGTCAAGAATCAGAATGGCATTGGACTTCTCAACAACAATATTATAGAAAACAATGGATAAATGTATCAAAATCCTGAAGAAAAGTATTTCCAAAGGTAGAATTCTATACCCAGCAAAAATATTAATTAAAAATGAGGGTATAATAAATATGTTTTCAGATATGCAAGGCCTTATTGAGGAAGCTGCTGGAGACATTTTTATTTTAAAAGGACTAAAATTTTTAAAAATTAAAAAAAAGGAAGATGTGGGGTCTGGGAAACAGGGGCTCCATCACAAAAGAGAGGTAAAGGTACCTCTAATACAACAGCTGCTAGTAGACGTAGAGGGTAACCAGTCCAGAAGGTTCTGGAAGAGACTTCTTCAAAAAGATGGAATTAGTGTGTGAACACATTGAAAGGAGGGCAGAGTTTCGTGATAAATTATTAAAACTGATCAAAAATATAAGACAATTGTTAACTTCAGGAAAAGCATAAGTTGTTGAGGAATACAAAAAGAAACATAATATTTAGGGTTCCACTATTCACAGAATTTACAGAATTATAATAATGTAAAAGCTTAGTATTAGTCTCCAAAATTTCAGTGAAACTCTAGAGGGAGAACGGAGGAAAGGCATCTCTGTGTGTGTGTGCACGCGTGTGTACGTGTGCTCTATGTGAAAGAGTAAAATCCTTTTCTTCTGTAGAGGAAGTTAGTAGGCAATGCCTAAAACAAAAAAACCAAGAAATAGCAATAAAATCATGTTATTACAGATATATAGGATGTAAATATCAAAAGAATCTGTTAAAATGAAAGTGATTGCCTTGGATTAGGAAATGGTAGAGGGGAAATGGAGAGTTGAGGAACTCCTTTTTATTATAAACTTTTCAAACCTACCTGACTCTCTAAATTCTGTGAATTTATAACTTTGATTTTAAAAAACCAAATTACAATAAATTTGAAATAAAAGGAAGAGATAAATGGCCCAGAGCAGGGAACAGAGCAGGTTTTTCTGGAGGCCCCTCAGTCTGGATCAACACACTGGTGCTGGGAGGAGATCACACCCACCTCCATGCTGCCAGGCTGCTCGAGTGGGTTACAAGGGAACAACTCTGGTGCTGCACGGCCTGCGTTTAAATCCCCATGCTGTGACATCACAGCTGTGTAACCTTGGGCAAGTCCCTTAACCTCTCTGTGCCTTGGTTTCCTCATTCATAAAACAGGTAGAATGATAATCGTACCTAGTTCTCAGGGCAATATTTGGAACACACTTCTCTAAAAATTATTCATTGTCCAAAATTCAAATTTAACCAAGCTTCCTGTATTTATCTGGTACTTCCCCAAGGGAGGGTAGACCCTTGATGAACCCAGCTCAGGGACTGTTGTCTGTGCCGGCACCAAGTTTGCCTGGGTCAGCTCATTCCACGTGGTTCCTCCAGACCTGGGCTCCGAGGCAGTATGCGGGGGATGCAATGGCCTCTGGGCTCCAGGTGGGCACAGGCATGCTTGCCTTGATCACCAAGGTGCCCAAGCACTCTGCGTAGAGTAGCACACGGACCAGGCGCTCTATAAAGAATTGACAAATATGCAATTAATTAATCTAGCTAGACTCTTAGAAAAATAAACTGGAAAGAAAAAAGTCAAGTATTTTCTCGGGTATAAGCCTTTCTTAGAGGGTGTTCTCCTAAAATCCTATTTTAGAAACTGTCATAGAAAAATTAATTTCACCCAGAAATGATTGTATATTGTGTGCTTTGTCAGGAGTTTAATTGCAAGAGGAAATTTGGGGTAGACTCTTGTTTCATCAGGCAATGTTCCCCCAGGGAGTTGTTAGGGATCAACTCTGTGCCCAATAAAGGCGCTAAGACAGCCTCTGCAATGGTAAAGGCGCCGAGACGGCCTCCGCGGCGGTAAAGGCCGGAGCGCGTGCAGAGCAGAAACGAGGCCCCAGGTTTCCTATCAAGCAGGTCCTGCTGCTCAGTCAACTGGGGTTCAGAACATTTATGAGAAGATTAATTCTGTGGGTCCCTGGGCCTGGGCCTGGGCCTTAATCTTTCTATACCTTTGTGAGGCTCCTGTTAATGCAATAATCTAGACAAAGGATAGTTTGGACCACTTTGTAAAGGCGGTAATGATTTTATGCAGATTAAGATGCTATAAGTCTGGGACAAGGCAAGACAAAAAGGGGTCAGACGCCAAAGGTCTAAAAGAGTAGCCTTCACACTTCGGTGAGCTTTTAAAGGACTTGGACTTTACCTGAAACCTAGTGAATCCAGCACCAGAGGACGGATCCATGGATCTGTCCTGGGCTATTGCCCTAGAGTAATCTGAGGCAGCTCATGGATATTTATATTCCAGACAGAAGTATGGGTCTTCAGGCTTGGCTTCCTGAGACCGCCAAAGGCATCCTATCTCTGTCTGTCTCTGTCTCTCCTTTCAAATGTGAATGTCATATGATATTTGTCTTTCTCTGTCTGAGATCACTTATATGTGGAATCTAACAAAACAGAAACAGACTCACAGACATAGAAAACTTACGGTTACCAAAGGGAAAAAAGTGGCAGGGGAGGGATCAATTAGGAATTTGGGATTGGCAGACACAAACTACTATGTATAAAACAGGTAAACAACAAGGTCGTACTGTGTAGTACAGGGAACTATATTCAATATCTTGTAATAACCTATAATGGAAAAGGAACCTGAAAAAGAATAGACATACATATATATGTATAACTGAATCACTTTGCTGTACACCTGAAACATTGTAAATCAACTATATTTCAATTAGAAAAAAAGTGACTGTCCCCTTTCACAGCCAATGCTTGATTGCTACCTTGGCTGAACCAGTAAAGTAAAGTCTAGTTAGTCTGGGTGTAGGTGGAACCATAAAACATTAGAGCTGGAAAGAGTATTAGAGGTAATTGATGCAACTAGATGAAGAACCAGAGACCTGGAGACGGAATGTTCCTTGCCCAGATCTCCAACCTCACACCCAGGTTCCATCCCATCCACCCATCTCTCGGGGCAGCATCCTGTTAAAGGAGACTGCAGGCGCTGTGGCACAGGCTGTGGACAAGAGGGTGCTGTTCATTCCACCTGAGGTGACCACGCTCAAGATGCTTGTGTGTATGGTTGTAGCATTTCGCTTTTGCCTGCTTTGGGGACTCCTCAGATCCCACTTCCTTCCACCTTCACGCCCTTATCAGTAATAAAGAAGTGAAAGGACTCATGGTCTGCCCAGCTTCTGCAGCACTGGGTCTTGGGAATGCTAGGTTTCCTCATGGTGTCGGGTGGGCTGAACCCTTGCCGTGACCTCTCAGAGCAGGCTGCACCCAAGGGGCAGGAATCCAGCCCACAGCAGGGAACTCTCGCAGGCTCTGTGGCCCCTCTTGTTTGCCCCAGTCAGGTGGTCCCATGTGTGGGTTTGCTGGCCTTGCTTCTAGTCTCCAGCCTTGCAAGGAAGTGGGTGAGGATGGTGTAAACATCCAGACCCCTTTGCAGGCCTACAGAGAGAACGTTGTGGCTACGTGAAAGCGCCTGCTTCCTTCTGAAAAAGGATTAGGTGCGACAAAGTGCTTGAGCCCTCAGCTCTTTTGAAAAGAAACTCAGTCTTAAGTGCTAAGCTCAGATTCCTGGAAACCAGGCCTGTGGCCTCTGCAGCTGCTCAGATTCCAGCGCCACCGGCTCCCGCATGGGTGGATTTGCATCAGCTCTTGGGGGGGGGGGGGGGGACAGACCAGATGTTTTAAGGGGATTATTGCCTGAAAGAAAAGTCCAGTTTTCCTGTATGTCACCCACTTCTTAAAGGCACTTTTTCCACTTAGTGCCATCAAAGTTGGAGGGAATGGAAAATAAGGGTTTGCAACTTCTGATCTCATCCAACACCCTAAGCGTCACGCGTCTTATCTTATTAATCCTCATGATGATCATATTACCTCCATTAAGGGCTGAATTGTGGGCCTCCCCAAATTCCTCTGTTGAAGTCCTAAACCCCCAGGACCTCAGAATGGGCCTGTATTTGGACATAGGGCCTTTAAAGAGGTAATTAAGTTAAAATGAGATTATTGGGGTGGGCCCTAATCCAATATGACTGCTTTCCTCATAGGAAAAGGAAACTAGGACACAGACACATGCAGAGGGAAGACCATATGAGGACACAGGGAGAAGGCAGGTAGCTATAATCCAAGGCGGGAGGCCTCAGCAGAAACTAACCCTGCCGACACCTTGATCTTGGACCTCTGGCTTCCAGGACTGTCGGAAAATAAATTTCTGCAGTTTAAGTCATTCAGTCTGCGGTATTTTATTATGGCAACCCTAGAAAACTAATACAACCCCCATTTTACAGAAGGGGAAAGCAAGGCTTAGCCAGGTTCAATAACTGGCCCAAAGGTAGATAGCTCCTAAGTAGCCCATCTTGGGCCCAGATTTGGTTTCCAAACTTATTTTCAAATTAAAATCTTGGGAGCAGTTTGAAAAAACAGGAACCACATTTCTGGGTTTGGCTAAGAGCCACTTGAGGTAGGCACCTGAAATTGGCATTTTTGACAGATTTCCAAGATGATATAGTATAGTCTAGTCTAGTTTGAGAATCAGTTCAGGAGAGAAAGTGCTCACAAGGCATAACTCCTGATGGAGAATAACTTTCCTATGTGAAGGACCATTTATTTAAGACAATTTCACAGCCATGTCCCCTCCCCCATGACTGGTACGGTCTGCAGTCTGTGGAGGGACATCCAGAACTCATGGCGGCCTCTGCTGGCCTTTAAAGCTTCCTACGAGCATTGGGTTCACCCCAGCACAGAGGTGGATCCACCACAGCCCCGGGAATGGGATCCGTGCTTTCCACCTTCCAGGCAGCAAACAAGTCTCCCTTGAAGAACCTCAGTGGAGATACAGCATGCATTGGTCATGACCCTCACAATGTGCCTCTGAATCATTAACATAATTACTAGGCTGTAGGCCAAGCTTCTCTGATGGGCCTGGGCGCAGCTTCTTCAGCTCAGAAGTTGCAGTTGGCCACTTACTTAGAATTCAGAGAAAAGCTTGTTGCTTGGGGTCCTGAAACCTCACAGCCTCCTAGTGAAGGGATTCTGCTCCGCTGAAGTCCTTTAGATTGGAAAGGACCCATCAGGTTCCAGCCATGAGGGGTATTTTCTCAATCGTAAACTCTGTCCTACCTGCCTTATGGGGTTGTGGGGAAGACCCGCTGTATTAGTTACCCATTGCTGTGTAACAAAACACCCTAAAACTTAGCAGCTTAAAATGATGACAAACACTTCTTGCCTCACAGTTCCAGGGCACCAGGAATTCAGGAGCAGCTTAGCTGGGTGGTTCTAGCTCAGAGCCTCTCACCTGGTTGCAGCCGAGATGTCAGCTGGGGTTGCAGTCATCTGAAGACTGTATTAGGGCCGGAGGACCTGCTTCCAAGGTGGCCCCTCACATGCCTGACAAATGATGCTGGTGGTTGGCGGGAGGTCTCAGTTCCTCCCTTGTGGGCTGTCCACAAGCTACTTGAGTGTCCTCAGAGTATGGCAGCTGGCTCCCCCCCGAGAGTTGGTGACCCAAGTGGGAGCAAGGCAGAAGCTGCGAAAACTTTTATGACCTGGCCACAGATGCCACGCTGAAATAGCCTACGGGTTACACATCAGTAACAATCAGTCAGCCTGATTCATATGGGAGGGCACTACAGAGAGTGTGAACACTGGGAGGTGAGAATCCCTGAGGCAGCTGCCACACCACTGAGATGGGCTGGGTGAGAGGTTTTGCCATCAGGCAGTACAGACGGTCAAGTGATAATGGTGCAGCTGTCAAAGGCTGTGCTATGTGGTGAATGGTCCTGGCCCAGCCGTGAGGAGTCTTCCTCCATTTTGCAATCGCCATTTGTGACTGAGTCTTGTTTGCATCTGGGGAGCATCCAGGAGAGCAGTGGTTCTCTGAAAGAAGCAGCCAGACATTGCAGAATAGACACAGTGTGTCTATCTTGTATCCAGTTCCCAGAAAAAAAAAATCCACAAGCAAGTACCCCCTAATGTACATTTGACAATACCTGGAAACATCTTTGGTCGTCACATGTTGGGGAGGAAATGCTAGTGGCATTTAGTGGGTGGAGGCCAGGGTTGCTGCTAAACAGCGGCAAGATACAGGACACCTCCACAGCAAGGATGACCAGGACCAAATGTCACCAGTGCCAAGGTTCAGAAGCTGCCTTAGAGACTAACCCAACTCTCCCAATGGGCCCAAGACAGTGGAGTCAGAGTCACATTCGTTTTTCTTGGCATGGCTTGATGTGAGGGTGGGGGAAAATGTAGTGCAACTTGGACAGGCTTCGTACATCCAGTAGCAACATTCGAGGTTAGAAGGAGCGCTGGGAACAGTGAGAAAGTAAACTAAGATCTGAGTTCAGAATTGCTACCTCTGTTGTCCTTGGAGAGTTGGAAGATGCTAAACTCAGCAAATGAGTTCCCCCAAAGAACTCCTCCAGCTTTCTACACGAAGAAACTGCGAGTGACTTCAGACCCCTTTGGACTCGGTGAATGAGTTCTGTTGTCATTACCTCAGAACACCAGAGGGCGCTCAAGAGAGGAAGAGGTGATCAGGTGCCCGCCAAGGTGCTCTCGTGTGTCTTTAGATGGCACATCCCAGGTGCTGGGGAAGAAGCTAGAGATTCAGCCCTGCCCCTTTCATCTCAGTCACCTCACTGACCAACACTGGGTCCTCCCATTCTTCTGCCCAAAGCTGCTCAGCAAAACTTCTTGACATCAAAGCTAAAGAAACCACAGTGAAGCCTGCTGGCTGAGGGGCTGAATCTTGGGCACTTTCATATTCTCAGCCCCTTGGTGCTAGAGAGGGAGATTTTAATTTAAAAAGAAGCCTTGGAAAGTGATGCTACAATGATCCCTCAATGCAAGGACTAGGATTATTTCCTTGACAGTGAGATTGATGGTACAGTAATGGAAAGATCATTGACTGCAACTCAGGATCTAAGAAGGCTCAATTTTACCCTTACTGCTTATTTCTATGGGACCCTCGGGACGCAGAGGCTCATCTGTAGATGTGGGTGGATTGGACGGTGTACTAATTTCCCAGGGTTGCTGTAACAAAGTACCCCAGACTGGGTGGTTTAAACAACAGAAATGTATTCTCTCACAATTCTGGAGGCTAGAAGTCCAAGATCAAGATGTTGGCCGGGTTGGTTCCTTCTGAGGCTGTGAGGGAGAAGCTGTCCCCAGCCTCTCCTCTAGCTTCTGGTGGTTTTCTGGCAATCTTTGGCGGCCCTTGGCTTGTAGGAGCATCACCTTGGTATCTGCCATCATCTTCACGTGACGTTCTCTCTGTATGCATGTCTGTCCTGTATCCAAATTTCCCCTTTTTATAAGGACACTAGTCACATTGAACCTCATCTTAACTTGATCATCTGCAAAGACCCTATTTCCAAGTAAGGTCACATTCACAGGTACTGGGGGTTACCGTTCAGCATCCTTTGGAGGGACATAATTCAATCTACAACAGATGGCTTCTGAAGTCTCTGCCGGCTTCTTGCCATTACAGCTATGGAGTCCTGAGAATAGGACCGACTCCATGCTATGCTAACCATGTGTCCAGCAAATGCTTCCCAAGAGGAAGGGGTAGTGGTTCCAGGCAGGGAAAACCGATTCCAGCTAGGCAGCGGCTGGAATGTTCAAGCTGATTGGTGACGATCCTTC
Source organism: Eubalaena glacialis (assembly GCF_028564815.1). NCBI lineage: Eukaryota > Metazoa > Chordata > Mammalia > Artiodactyla > Balaenidae > Eubalaena > Eubalaena glacialis. The sequence goes on along the minus strand of NC_083721.1, from coordinate 12,200,129 downwards.
CCAAGGGGCGGTTACCACTGTTTATTGCCACCCTCAGTGTTTCAGAATCACTTTGGTGCCAGTTGGAATAAATGGAAAACGTGTTTAACTTAAAAAGCGAAGCATACAATGCTATCGTATTGCACATGCAAACGTGCAGCAGGCCAGGGGCAACTGCCGTTTCAAGATGATTTAAGAATTTGATCCAGTGTCTGACTGCACAACTGCATCCTTTGAAAGGCACCTCACAGATGGGTTTCATAATTGAGAAATGCATTTGTTCTTTGTTCGTGTATAAAAATAACGTGATTCAAAGCTTAGAGTCGGATGTATTTCTGAAAGTGATTTCCTTCTATCATGCACACAAGTACTAGTATGTTTTCACAGAAATGACAGGCAGGTGGAAAGGTAGGGTTATTACTGTACTCTTTAGGAAAGAGTGCATGTCCATCAAAAAAAAAGTCAAAGGGTTTGTAAGCAGACAGTGCAAAAGGAAAATGATAACCAAATAGAGCACCTTGCAAGCCTTGCTTTGTGTTTAGAACACTAGTCGCAGAAAAATAAGCCATGGCATACTCTTGGTGCCAAGTGCTTCACAGAGGGTGGGAAGTCACAGGCTTGATAAATTTTCAGGTTCTGAGACATACAATATAGAGCAACCTTCTCCAGTAATTAATTATTCCCTACTCAGCATTTTCCAAAGCCCACAGTACCTGACCAGCTTCACATAATATTTCAGTCTCTCCATCAGCCAGTGAAAACAAATGATTTACTTTAAAAAGGAAGAAGTAAGCCTGTCCAAGAATCCCACGATTAGAACTTCCTACTGGTACCTGGAAAGTGGGACATTTTCCGAAGCCCGATGACTCTGATTCCATCCTGTTTGGCTGGTTTTGGACCCCAAGACATCACAGGGCTATTCAGTGTTCCCAGGATTACTGACTTCTTTGTAGAACAAAAAGGAAACCTGTCTGATGTTTTCTTTCTTGAAAGACCTCCATACAAGAAGGCTCTGAGGGTTTTTCTGGAGTGGGAAACACATGGGTTCTGGTTTTCAAACACCTTCATTTGGTCTGAGCAAGTTCCTCAAATCATAATTTGTGAATCGATGTGTTCATAATGGGCCCTGCCTGAACCCTTTTCAATTCGAGACACAGGACCCACTTGGTTACTGACTCACAGCGGGATACAGAGAACTGAAAGGGCACTGCTGATTCAATTACCCACAGCAGAGGTTCTCCAAAGCCGGTGAGCAGGGCTGATGAAAGCACAGACTGCCGCCGCGGGTTTCCCATCCCACCCTGGGAGCGAGGCTAGTGTGCGGGATGCAGGAAAATGACCCAGTGACAGCTACCATACCTGCATGACCTAAAAACAGACACAGTCACCCCTGGTTAATTGCAAGCTGGCTCGGCATCTGAGTAGGAGAGCGTAACAGGCAGACCCTCTAGGAGGGACCGTGGCCTGCGCGTCAGACGTCATCAGAGGGTGGGATGTGAGGTGGGGATGCTTCTGGCCGAGTCAGCTCACCTGCTGCAGGCTGAACAGTGGGAGGAGGGAGGGGAGTTCCCGAACCCCTCCTTGAAAAGGGGATTTCAAAGACTGTTTGAACAGCAGACTTATTTAAAAATATACAAAACATGGAGACAGAGCTTCTCTGGTTGAAGTGGGAAGCGAGTGAGTGAGGAGTCTGGAGGCAGGAGAGGGTGGGGAGAAGGACCCCCCCACCCCGCCCTTGGCATCGCCCTTCTCTTGATCCCCCAGTGCTGGACCTTGTAGTACCTCCAGGGAACCCCCCACCCAAGTTCCTCGGAACACAGTTTGGAAACCACTTAGTGGTTCTTTCCCTTCTCCTTCACCCACGCATCCTCCAAAAGCTTTCCGAGCTCCTCTGTAGGAGGGAAGTTTGAGGTGCTATGAGACACACAGATGCCCACAGCATCCTTTCCACCTTCAACAAAGTAGAGACTGTCTAGAAGAGATTGGACAGAGTTTTGCTGGAGAATTGCTGGATAATACAATAAAATGAGTGTGTCTGGGGGCATCAGCAGGTAGCAGTTGTTCTGTGTGGGTTTGCCTAGTAACGGCAGCGCTATCAGAGACCGAGAAGCGTAACCAGAGAGGAGTAATCCCAGGTCCTGGTAGAAGCCCGCATGAGTGAGTGTGTATGGGTGCTCACACACGGTAATGGGGGTCCTTTCGGACAACTGGACTTCTGCACGTAGCAGGCCCTCAGGGGATAAGGCTGGGACTGCTCCTTTTGCCTACTCATAAGACCACCCCATCCGTTACATTATGGGGAGACGGGATAGCCTCACAGTTAAGAACAGAGACTCCAGAGCCACACTAACCAAGTTCAAACCCCAGCTCCACCGCTTTCTGCCTGGGTGAACTTGGGCAAGTTACTTAATGTCTCTGACCTTGTTACTTCATTTGTAAAAATGGGGATGATGGTGATGACAGAGCTTGCTTCACAGGATTGCTGAGAAGATGAAATGAATTAATACAGTTCAGGTACGTGAAAAGACCTTAGTGTGTGACAAGGACTATACAAATGTTTGATATTTTAATTTTATTACAAGAGGTTTTTTATACTTACATATTAAACTCTCAATAAATATTTTATTTTTATTTTTAGGGGGCAGGGCTGGGAAAGCATTGGAAGCTGGATTCTTAGAGGTCTAAATCCCCCAACTTCTCCTCTCAAACCTTAAAAATCTTTTTTAATGGCACGTGGCACCTTCAAGGCCAGATGTGAACATTTTTGCATTATGGGAGCAGGGATTATCTGATATAAGAGCTGGGTAGCTCTTAAGAGAAGCAAACGGGGGTGGGACCCAAGATTGACCCCTGATCTCTAGCTTTTTGTTCTCCCCACCTCTTTCTCGTAATTCAAGAATTAGTGCTAAAACTGAGGGGCAAGTAGGAGAAGAGAAGGGCATCCTTCAGAAGCTTTGGTCACTAGAACAGCAAAGCTCATAACAGGGGCTGTTTAATGAGCACATACTACGTGCTCTGGGCTGTGTTCAGTGCTTGACATATGTTCTGGCCTAGGCTAGGTTTCCCAGGAGACCCAGAAACAAAGGTTCACGTGCAAGTGATTTATCAAGGATAAAAATCCTTGATAAATCAAGGATAAATCAAGGAAAATCCTTGATAAATCAAGGAAATCAGTAAGGAGGTGAAGAAGCAGGACAAGGTTAAGGGAGGAAACCAAGCAGAGATGTCATCTCAGGCAAAATTGTTCAGAGGCGGTTTCCACCTGATTCTGCAGGAGACTGTGGAGTGTCAGTTACGCCTCAGAGTCAGTTACACCCAGTAGAGGCAGGGAAGCTGGGGCTTTCTTAATCACACATCACCAGTTAGACAATAAGCGCCACGTTGGGGGAATATAAACTCCCAGGCACTTCAGCTCTACATCTTTGAGCAAGGTGGGGCTCCAGTAGCCAAGGGACGCCACAGGCGCAGGCTAGGGGAAGCAAAACAATTGTCGGGGGAAGAGTGGAAAAATGAGAAAAAGGGATTCTAGGAGATCCCCAAGGGGAAGGACTTGAAGAGTCCAGTCCTTCTGCAGCAGTGTGACTTTGTCCCAGGAGACAAGACCTAGAGGTCACGATCTTGGCCTCCATCAACCGACTGTCAACAAGTGCCAGCTGAGGTAAAGTGGTACATTGTTGTCTCTTGAGTTTGATTCGAATCCTCCTTCTCCGCCTGTGTGAACTTGGTCATCTCTTTGACCTCATTTTCCATATCTGTCAAATTGAGGTAATAATAGAATACATGACAAGTATTACTCTGTGGATGCACACCCAGGAGCTGAGGCAGTTAGCAACAAGAGGCCTGGAGAAAAACCCAGGTCGTGGGTAAAGACTCTTTGCTCTTGGGTCCATTTCATTTTGGTTGCTGGGTCAACCCTACTTCCCTTTTTAAAAAACATCTTTATGTTTTTTCCAAAAGTATTTTAATTAATTTATTTTATAAATTTTTTGACCGTTGAATTAAAAGGGAATAACATAATGCTGAAAATATTTTGGTAATGAAAACTCACAAATAAGTATCACATGTCAGCTAAACGCCAAACGAGAAACATCTTTACTGAGATAATAATTTGCACGCTATAAAACTCCCTCATTTAAAGTAGACAATTCAACGGTTTTACTATAGTCACAGAGTTGGATAACCATCACTTCAAACAAAGTTTAGAATATTTGCATCACCCCCCAAAGAAATCCCATATCCCTTGGCAGTCACTCCCCATCCCCACTTCCCACCAACACCTGGCAACCACTAATCTATTTCCTTTTTCTATAGATTTACCTGTTCTGAACATCTCATAAAAATGGAATCATACGATGTGTGGTCTGTTGTGACTGGCTTCTTACATTTAGCATAATGGTTTCAAGATTCTCCCATGCTGGAGTATGTATCAGTACCATATTCCTTTTTATTGCTGAATAATATTATTCTGAATAATATTCTGAATAATATTGCTGAATAATATTCAGAATAATAATATTCTGAATATAATATTCATATGTATATGCTACTTTTATTTACCCCTTCTTTAGTTGATGAACATTTGGGTTATCTCCGCTTTTTAGCTAATATGAACAATGCTGCCATGAACTTTCATGTATATGTTTTTGTTTGGATGTATGTTTTCATTTTTCTTAGATAGATACCAAGAAGTGGAATTACTGGGTCATATAGACCTCTATCCTTAAGCTTTTGAGGAAAGCACCTGTAATTACATATCTTTTTTATTCTAGCCCATCCTAGTGGGTATGAGGCAGTATCTCACTGTGGTTTTGATTTGCATTTCCTTCGTGGACGATAATATTGAGCATCCTTTTTTGTGCTTATTGGCCATGTGTATATATTCTTTGGAGAAACGTCTATTCAAATCCTTTGTCCTCTTTTAATTGGGTTGTCTTTTATTATTGAGTTATAAGAGTTCTTTATGCATTCTGGATACTTCCCTTATCAGATATATGATTTGCAAATATTTTCTCTCAATCTGTGTGTTGTCTTTTCAGTTTCTTGAAGGCATTTTCCATAGCACAAAACTTTTAAATTTTGATGTAGTCCAACATACCTATTTTTTCCTTTGGCTGTTTGTGCTTTTCGTGTCATGTCTGAGAAGTCATTGTCTAATCCAAGGTCACAAAGATTTACTCCAATATTTTCTTCCAAGAGTTTTATAGTTTAACTCTTATATTTAGGTTTATAATCCATTTTGAATTAAATTTTGTGTATGGTACGAGGTAAGAGTCCAGTTTCATTCTTTTGCATGTGGATGTCCATTGTTGTTGTTGCATGTGGATGTTCTCATTGATTCAGTGGTTTATACATGTTCTTTTCACCAGTGCAGGCCTTGCATTAATTGTGGTAGAAAACATGAAATTGGAAACAAAACTCTTAAATGTATATCTTTTCCATTTCACAAAAGAAAATCAGTGAAGTTGAAAATGTTCACCATTCAGCATTTACTTTTGGAGACCTCTAGCCTCTATTATTTATTATTTACTTACTTCTTTTTGTCCAAATATATTTGAAGTATCTCTCTTCCTAGTATCTCTAGGGCCCGTGTAGCCAGTTGAAGAAGCCACACAAAGCTACAAAAACCAGCAGAAAATAAAAAACAGTTGAGAATCAATTTTCTTTATCTATGTTACAATCCACCTGAAAGAACAGCATTCCTGGGTGATTTGGCTTCCCGTAGGGGCAGGCTTTGCTCACAAGAGCTTTCTGACCCAGCCAGCTTGTCACCTGGGACTGGATTCCCTCGGTTTTATCTTTTCATTTTGCCTTTCCAGAGACTCAGATTGAAATGCACGTTGTAGAACTTTGATCTGGACTTGGCAGGACTGAGAATCCCCTGAGTGCCTGCATTTGTTAGAATTAGGTTCATCTGTCTGAAACCAAGGTCCTAAATAAAAGTGGCTTGAAAAAGACCTGAGGTTATTTCTCTCTCATGTGTCCAGAGCTGGTGGGATGGCTCTGCTCCCTTGGTCATAGGGGGCTGCTTTGCCTCCTTAGCACAAATTCATAGTGTGCGAGGCATCCAGCCATCCCATCTGCATTCCAGTCAGCAGGAAAAAAGGAGAGCAAAGAAGGGAATGCCCCTTCCCTTTAAGGACACTTTCCGGAAGTTGTACACCATTTCTACCTTCGGCCTTTGGCTAGAACTTAGTTACAAGATCATACTTGGCTGTGAGCAATTCTGTTAAATATGGTGTTGTTTGTCTGGGCTGACATGTGCCAGGCTATGAATCGGGGTCTCCACTGCAAAGGAACCAGAACAGGACGGACATTGCAGGATGTCTAGACTTCCCTACCAGAGTCCAAGGGCGCTCTTTCCCAAGACTCAAGGAATCTGCTTCCAATTGCAATTCTGCAAATGATTTGTCAGCCCCTTTGGGGAGCTGGCTGGGGCAGTGTGTGCTGATGCTGTCTTGCTTCATTTAACACTTCTTCATTCCTTCATTTTCATTTCATATATTTGGATTTAGTACAGAGCGGGAGACTAGAGTTCTAGACACTGAAGGAAAGGAAACCCCCAAATGGCTCAGAGTGCAGTGGTTTCGCTGCTTGAAATACGGTTGTACTCTCCACTTTCAAATGAAAACGCTGACATTGTTTTTCAGAACAATTGCACCGTCCAGACTAAGGGACCCACAAAAGTGTCAATTCACCACATGTTAGCTTTTTTTTTTTTTTTTTATAACTAATTGTAACAAGTGGTTGCTGTGAAAATGGCAGGCTCCCTAAGGCTGCCCTTTCAATGACCCATACCCTGACCTGGACAGACCACCTTCTGTCCAAGAGAGGAAAAGTTTTGTTCCTAGATCAGATGAAACCCTGGCTTTACCCCTGGCGACCAGTAGGATTAATCAGACACCAGTAAAACAGCTGACAGAGACACTGAACCAACGGACAATAATTAGCACACACACTAGGCAACATCCGTCCGAGGGGTTCAACTTGTCCCTTTCTTTGCCCTAAGATGCAATACCTGCTCTGTGGCTTGGCTCTCCGTGCTCCATAAAGGGAGCACTTGTAAGCTAAGAAGCTGCACGTTTTTAGGATCAATATGGTATTCACCCGAGCTGGCTAGGAAACACAATGCCAGGGACAGAGCTTGCTGTGGGAGCTTGTGTGGGATTAGGCTGTTTCCCCAGGATTTACCGCCCAGCGAACAGCCGGCGCTGAAATCTGCATGGCCAGCCCTGTGGTTTAAGATGAGCCGAAAGGCATTCTCTTCAGTTTTTGGCTTTTTCAAAGTAAAATCTTCCCAACATGCAAAAAGCAACCACTAAAACTGAACCACATTCAGATGCAGAGAAAGAGTGAAAGTCAGCAAAAGGAAAACAAATTTCTGAAATTTTACTTGGGAGGTTCCTGTAAGAGTCTTTCTTGGAGAAACCATCAGGCTTGATACCTCTGCAGCAGTGTAAGTGTCAGAACTTAACTTTCCAATGCAGATTTCTTCTTCACCTTACTACCTACAGAGCCACTTTCTTCGCTCAGTAATTGTTTGGGTTCTGTTTTACTTTTTTCTCTCATTCTGTTTTCAAGGGCAAAGCGGAGAGAAATAAAGTCTCACTTGTGCTAAGAACTTAATATCAAATTGACTTTATTTCCAAGTGATTTCCCTCCAATTTTATTTTAAAACATGTTTGAGAAGAAAAGCAAACTTAGATTTTATTTCTGGTCCTAAATACGGCTATCTCAGAATTGTTATGGAAACCCTGGGGGTGGCATAGAGGGACGAGCGTGATGCTTAAAAAAAAAAGGTGACTAACAGACACAGAAAGACAAATATCATACGATATCGCTTATATGTGGAATCTAAAAAAATGGTACAAATGAACTTATTTACAAAACAGAAATAGAGTCACAAATGTAGAGAACAAACTTATGGTTATGGGGGGAAAAGTGGGGGAGGGATAAATTGGGAGATTGGGATTGACATATACACACTACTGTATATATTAAGGACCTACTGTATAGCACAGGGAACTCTACTCAATACTCTGTAATGACCTGCAGGGGAAAAGAATCTAAAAATGGGTGGATATATGTATATGTATAACTGATTCACTTTGCTGTACAGCAGAAATAACATTGTAAATCAACTATACTCCAATTAAGAAAAATAAGGAGATGAAATTCTCCAGATCAAGAAAGACAAAGTCAAAAAAAAAATAAGGTGACTTAGAAGGGAGGGCAAAATATCACCCAGTGACTGTTTTTGAAAGTGTTGTACTGGGCTCAGGAGAAACAGTAAGTACCAGCGGTATTTGAGACTTAAAGACTAGACGTGGGGAAACGTGGTTATATGGGGGGGCGGATTTAGTGAATTTAAATCAGATGCCAAAAAAATCTTCCTTGGGGAATAAAATCAAATCCATTTTTCTGATATGTGCTTAGGAGGCAGTGTTTCAAAGCAAGAAAACCTCTATTTCCAAAAGCCTTCTGGAGGCTCTCCCCCAGGGACACAACACCAGTGCTATTAATCTTGACTTAGTGAATGAAAGTATTACACAGATTTCAATCCAGACCTTCAAGCCTGAAAGAGCTCTGAAGAGCACGGATAAAGCGACCCGTTTTTCACTTTGGCGATTCCACAGGGGTAACTCACTTTAATTTCCCTTTCATCTCTTTGGGAGGGACTCGAAACTTTAAAAGCAAACAGGTTTCCTTTTCTAATTCCTGGAGAGAAGTCTTCTGTTGCTTTCTTACGCGGCAAGGCTGAAGGTGGGTGACTCATCTTCATTTGTTACCTTGGAAGACGTAGAGAAGCAGAAGTAAGTCCGAAATAATAGGCAAACGGGAGATTCCTCCGTTGTTCGAGAAAAGTTATTGCCCTTCCAAATGCCAGTTTGTTTTTTGATTTTCCACGGTCCAGCCCTGTATTTAGCACAAAAAACCACGACACTGATAATAACCCCAAATATACACAAGGACAAAGCAAGAAGCCCTGGCCATTTTGTTCTGTCAGGCAAATTATGATCTAAGTTTTCTGCCAACACCACTTTTCTCGGATTGTTTATGGCAACACCAGCTTGTTTGCTGAGATTCTAAAATGCAGCTAAATTTTCTGGGATTAAAAAAAAAAAGAGTGCGTGCTTATTATGTAGATGTAAACTGTTTCGAATGCAAACACTTCCCACTGTGAAACAAGGAAAAGCGTTGTGGAAAAGGATGCCAGGTTATCCAGACTGAAGGAAAGATTTTATGCCTCTCTGTGCTGCTTTCCAGGGACCCGAGAGAAAAAGGTACACCTGGAATTGTATGAAAATAAATGACTAAACCAGGATGCAGGGACAGCAGCCTCTGCTAGGTTTAGTCCAGCTTGTACTGAAATGATAAGGACCCACCCCCCCGTTACTTTCCAACCAAGAGCCCAGGAGGAAAATAGCTCTGGGAGGATTAAGTTTCACATAAAATAAGAAGACAGGACACACATCAGCATTTTTCCCCCTAAGGCATTACTAAAAGACACCAACTTGTCTAAAAATGGTATGAAAATTGAATGATGTTTTAATTGATGCCATATGTTTTATTCTTCCATGTGTCCAAATCCTGGGCTAGGCTAAGAAAAATAGAACTTGGAGCCTCAAAAAAATTTTCTTTTTTGCTTTGCACAATAGCTGTCACATGTGTGTGAGAAGATTGTAGGAACGGGAAAAAATTGGGAAAATTGGCATTTTTAGTTATGGAAAAGAAACTTTCAAACTGTTAATGTTTCTATGAGAGTAATATAAACCTGACAGCTAAATCACTAAATACTGATCACATCATGGGTAAACATTAAAATGAAGTCATTTAAATTAAGAGGGGGAAAGAAGGATACTGCTTCTCGTTGGTTAATTGTGGCTTGGCAATGTGCATATTTTTTTTTACTCAAGTAAAGGAACTTCTCAAATGTTTGGACCACAATTATACAAGGGAATACAAAAATATAGAGATCATGCAACAACGCGAAAAGGTAGCTTTTGTCTGATTTTGTTAAACTCTAAAAGGCTTATTTTTGATGCGAATTAGTCTAACGGGTCTAAGGTGCTCTCTTTCCACCTACCAAAAATATCTGTGAATTAAATTAGGTAAACAGGGTCCTCAGAAGCTGAAGTGTTGCTACGCTCCCCTCCCACCCATGAATAGTCACATATGAGTTTCCAGAAGAGTCTGCAGTGTGCATTTTTGCAGTGAGCAGAGCCTTCTCTGGGCTGACTCAGAAAGCAGCCCCTTTCCAGCGGCTTCTGAGATGATGTGCCAGAGACCAACACATCTGACCAAGAGGTCTCTGAAGTTGTAGCCTTTTGTATTTACACTTTTGAAATATCTCTATTGTGATGCAAATCTTGATTTTCAATCAAAATTGGCTAGAAAAAAAAATCTTTCTCTGGAAACTGTGGTAGGAAGGAAGTAAGCCTAAATCTCAATTTTCTCCCTCTTGGATTCCTATTAAGCCAGAAAACAGTGATACTAAACACAAGCATCTTTTGCAAATGCTGATGGAAAACTCCACTGTGTCAACCAGTACTTCAACTGACTAGTGTTAGTCTCCAAAGGCACCAAGTTTATCCATTTTAAATGACCAGTTTTTTCTTTTTTTCCTTTTTCTAATTTGGGTGCCGATGTAAAAAGCATCTAAGAACAGTGGCTTTTGTTGACTGTTCAAAATCAAATCCATTTTAGAGAGTTTGCCCTTCTGGGCATGGATCCTTTCTTTAAGTCTAAACAAATAAAATAAAATGGAAACAAAAGGAAAGCGTCATCAATGGCACGAGGGCTTCCCACTTTTAATTTATTTTAAAAGCTATGTGTTGAAATATGGAATCCTCTGAACCTCCACAGCAAGTTTGAAGACTTTTAGGGCTGAGGACCTGGGCTCCTCGCAGAAGCCTTTCTTTCATCCGCTCAGGTTAAAGAGGTTTTTGTGTGTCTGTGTGTGCGCGCCTGTGTCTCTTACGGTACCCTTCGAGATGGAGTTCTGAGGGAGCGTTTCTCCTACCAAAATACACACAGCCTGGGATTAAAAGGGCTGAAACCTACCAGCAAGTTCTTAACGCCCTCCCACAATCATTAGACCAAATCCACCATCATTCTAGATTCATTTTTCCCTTATTCATCTGTCCAACTAATTCCTGCCGCATTCACCAGGCTTATATCTTAATCTTTTCTGTTACATAGAGAATACATAATGAAAAGCTGCATTTTCTGGGTACATGCACACATTTGGAACGGATGAACCATATGTGAAGTGACATACAATGCTGAATGCGGGCTGAATGGTGTCCAGTGCGAAAAACACTGCGAAGGCAGGAACAAAAAGCAGCGAACAAGAGCCAGTGCAGGGCTGGTCTCCGCTACAACACCAGGGGATTCGCCGCTAAAACATGGGTATAATTTCACTGTTTTCACTCACACAAGCTGTGGGAAAGGAGTCACCATCTGATGTTTGATTGTGTGGGATATGTTTTTGGCAGTGGCCTTGTATTCCGCATTGACAAAAAAGAAAAAGAAAAAAGAAAGAAAGGAAAAAGGAAAAAAGGAGGCGGGGGGTGGGGAGGAGGAAAATAAAAAAGAATAGAGGTACATTTGCTGTTTTTAATTTGCCGTCTGGGAGACTGGCACAGCCGACGGAGTTCTGACCAGTGGCCACCTGAAAAGTGGGGCCGGGGCCTGGCTAGTGGCCCCTCTTATGCTGATTCTACCGTAAGGGGACTTTTATCTGTCCACCCCTGTTGTCTGGTTAACTTATTACTGAGCAGTGGGGGTTGACGTTTGCCTGATTTAATAAAGCCTTTTGTCCAAGATAGTGACCGGGGAAACATGCCCAGGGAAGCAGGGTCCTGCCCGCATCAACACCGCCGTGGCACTGAGCTGGCACCAAGGCAGAGGGGCCCACACTTCACAAGGAGGCATTTCCCGGAGCCTCAAAGGGCCCCTGGGAAGTACATCTGGGTTGCCAACCCAGCCGCCAGGTGGCTACAGGTGTCTCACAGGAGGACCCCAGCTTGAAGTTTTCTCCTGTGCTTTGTGGCTGCAAGCAGGCAGGGTCCCCACCCCAAACAGAGATTTTAGAAAGAAATGCATTGTCTTTTGTCCTGTTCTCCATCCTCCCCTCATCCAGGAATGCCAGATGGAGCAAATAAAGAAGGATGCCCAAGTTAAGTTTGGATTGCAGGTAAACAACAAACACTAAAAAGTGATGTGAGGTTTACCTGCAATCCACGTTTAACTGGATGTCCTATATTTTATCTGGCAACCCTATCCCTACCCCTCTGGGCCCCCTGGGCTGGCCACTTCCCCCTCTCCCCAACTTCCTGCCCCTCACCTGTCAGGGTGGCAGCCTCCTCTGCCTGCATCTCAGAGTGTTAAGAGGATAATGAGAAAATAGATGAGTAGCTGCTTTCCAGAAAGATCGCTAATTAGCCTGGCTGGTTAACATGTGGTTCCCATGCCCCAGGTGTGCTGAAAGACATTCCTCTTAACTTCAGCTTAAACTAGGAGATATCACCAGTGCTGCTGGACAGAGAGAGTTTGGTGTCCTTACCTCCTGCTCCCCATGGCCTCTCCTCCAATGGTTTTGCATCATTTTATTTGGACCACGTTTTTAAGCCAAACCAGACTCCCCAGAGGCAGATACTGTGCTTAATGGAAGATTTGGGGATAGAGCCACCTGTTCCCCAACTGAGTGTGTGCACACTCTTCAACTACCCTGATCCCACCATGTGCCCCGTCCCCACCCCTGCCAAGTCCCCTATCTTCAGTGGCAATTGTGGCTACAGCTCCTGTTCGTTGGGATATTGGATTGCTATTTTTGATCACTGGTGTTTGTTAATAAGCTGCTTCCAGGATTTGTCCTGAGTGAGCACACCACTCTGAGTTTCCCATTTGTAGGCCTATGAAGCGTATCTGATTAAGGGTAGCAGGAAAGAAGGAGCTTTCCCCTGCGAGCGGCGGGTGGGCAGGGTAGGGAGGGCAAATCTTGTGGCCAACCAGTGCTGGGGTCCACGCTGTCCTTTGTCTGCAGGTGGGCAGGGGGAAGTGGGCAGAGGCTTAAAAGCTGGTGACTCTGCAGTAACCTGTCCCAAGCTCTGACCCTCAGAAATGCAGCTGAAAAGATTTCCAAAGGAGCACTGCTGTTTTGAATGCTTCCATGATTGGAGACAGTAGTGGCTGCATGTATTGGCCGGGACTGGAAGTGTGGATTTCTCCGTGTGGCGGAATTGCTCTCATTTCCAAACATGATACATAATGGCTGTTGGTAATGACCACATTAGCATCATGGAGCAATATATCTACAATAAATTAAGACTGCATTGCAATTAGTACCGATGATCACAGCTGTGGAGACAAATGGCATATGTGCTAATTAAATGATTTGTCACTTGACTGGTAAACAAACAATTCAGCCTCTTTACATTACAAACTGCCATCTCCAGAGCACCACCATGGGCCATTAACCCCAGGAAGGACCAGCGTGCTGTGCTCACATGGCTGGGGAGCCGGGTCTCGATAGCAGGATAAAACGGACAGAGGAAAACTCACTTGGATTAAAAATCCACTCATCGGATTGGTGGGAATCAACAAACACGGCGTCACGTCGTGTCTCGACTTAGTCTTGTGTCTTCGGCCACAACATCCTCCCCGTTGGCAACACCTTTTTTACAGTTTCTCTCTTTTTTTTTTTTTCCCACCAGCCCTCCTTCCCCCACCTCCACCCCAAATGCTAATCCATAAAGCTGAATTGTGGAATATGCCTTTAAAGGGGGCCCCTGTTAGCCCATATAATGGCTTTGTGTGAACTAAGGGGGACTCAGCCCTGTGCAGAGTGCAGGTAAGCAAGGTGCAGGCTGGATTTCAGTCTCTGCTCACCTCCTTGGTCCAGGGCTTTTGTGCAGTGAACAACCCGCCCAACCATATGGGCAGTCCTGTTCTCAGCTGCTTCTGAAAGCAAGAGAGGTTTGGGTAATTTCAAGCCCCAGAAAATCCCAAAACCAATTGTCCTTTCTTCCTTGCTCTTTTATCAGAGTTGTTAACTAAGGGAACTTGATTTCGCCTTCTTATTCCTACCCTTGCTCACGTTCAAGCAGCACTTTGGTCAGACAAGAGGAGAAAGGCAAAGCAATGAGGATTTTGTGTCGTTACCCATTGGTCAAATCTCTCCTCGGGTGCCACCTTTCCCAGGAGATTTCAGCACTGGTGTGGTGCTGAGTGTAAGGCAACATGTGATGTAACCGTTTGGGGCAAAATACTCCAGCATGTAAATTTCACGCAAAGTGATTCTATTGCAGTAAATTTCCAAAAGGCTGGAAGAAAACTCGAAGCTGGAATGTTGAGTCTTCCCTAGGAAATTGAATCCCTGGATAATTTCAGATTAGGCTTTAATAGCTACTTTTGGATGGACTATGGGAGCAGAAAGGAACCCAAACCGTGTTTTATCTCTTTGAGAACCTGACTGTTTGGACATGAAAGTCTGTAATGGAGGCAAGTTTGTCAGCAAGATGAGGCCTTATGCACAAAAAAGCCATTCTGTTTCTTTTATAAGGTGAAATCTAGCTTTATCGCAGAAGGATTGGGCACAGAGAATCTCAGCTAGCATCACATAGGAGAGAGCTGGGCACGTGGAAAGTGCTCAGTAAAACCCAGCTCTTGTTATTGTTATTATTGTTAATATTATTACTGTTACCATTTATAACTGAATTTGTATCATTGTCTTCTTCAGCACTTGTTAATGTTGCCTATCAGGTGCGTGCAGAGTGGGAGAAGCAGATTAGTATGAAGCAATGTTTTGTTTTGTTTTGCTTTGTTTTTCCACATCTTTATTGGAGTATAATTGCTTTACAATGTTGTGTTAGTTTCTGCTGTATTCACAACAAAGTGAATCAGCTATATGTATACATATATCCCCATATCCCTCCCTCTTGAGTCTCCCTGCCACCCTCCCTATCCCATCCCTCTAGGTTGTCACAAAGCATCAAGTTGATCTCCTTGTGCTATGCAGCAGTTTCCTACTAGCCATCCATTTTACATTTGGTAGTGTATATATGTCAATGCAACTTTCTCACTTCGTGCCAGCTTCCCCTTCCCCTGCTGTGTCCTCAAGTCCGTTCTCTAAGTCTGTGTCTTTATTCCTGCCCTGCCACTAGGTTCATCAGTACCACTTTTTTAGATTCCATATATATGCGTTAACACACAGTATTTGTTTTTCTCTTTCTGACTTACTTCACTGTTTTTATTTCTATTTATTTTTTTAACATCTTTATTGGAGTATAATTGCTTTACAATGGTGTGTTAGTTTCTGCTGTATAACAAAGTGAATCAGCTATACGTATACACATATCCCCATATCTCCTCCCTCTTGCGTCTCCCTCCCACCCTCCCTATCCCACCCCTCTAGGTGGTCACAAAGCACAGAGCTGATCTCCCTGTGCTATGCGGCTGCTTCCCACTAGCTATCTATTTTACATTTGGTAGTGTATATATGTCCATGCCACTCTCTCACTTCATCCCAGCTTACTCTTCCCCCTCCCCGTGTCCTCAAGTCCATTCTCTACATCTGCGTCTTTATTCCTGTCCTGCCCCTAGGTTCTTCAGAACCATTTTTTTTTTTTTTAGATTCCGTATATATGTGTTAGCATACGGTATTTGTTTTCCTTTTTCTACTTCACTGTTTTTAAAAGAACTTTTTCCTGAAGCCTGTTCACACATCAGGAAATGCAGGGGAGTTCAGGGGAAGTCAAGAGGCCTTTGAAGCGCTACCAGGACACAAGATGCTTTTGCTACAGTCACAAGATACATTATTCTCTTCTCTGTTTTCTTGGCAGCCTCCCGCCTTCTGGGACTGACTTTCATCTGCCCAAATGGGACTGAGATGCGAGTTGGGAAGCACCCAGACCAGCCATCATCCTGCAAGTGGTGGCAAATCCCTAGCGCTTCAAGACAACCCAGAGACCCTACTCATCGAGCCTCTGTTTTCGCCAGAGAGAAGAAGTGGAAGTAAGTGTGAGAAAACAATGTCCCTAAATCATGCTGTTCGCATCCTTCTCTCTGTGTGTGGTGTGCCCCCTCCTCCCACCCCCGCTCTATTTGCTGATATAAGATGAAAGGGTCCAAAGAGTGTCCTTTCCTCTTGATGTTAATCAGGACTCAGAGATTCCACCAGCCATTTTCTTCTTTCTGGTATAAGGTATTTTTGACCATGTAATCTTTTTGCCTCTTAAAGGAGATGTGTGGTGAGAAACCTGTCTGGGCAGGGTCTTGTGTAGCCCCAGGGAGAACAATGCTGGAGTCTGAAAAGGTCATTAGGAAATAAAAGCTTAGATTCTTGAATAGCTTCTTGACCATTGTCCAAGGGCGTGCAATCTGGGACACAGAGGATACCAGCTAGCCCCTCACCCACTGGCCAACCCAGTTAGATCACATCCTGTCTTTTAGGAAAATTCACTAAGTTTTGTACCATTCTAGGCTCTCATTCACTTTGAGAATCAAATTAAGAATTTTAATCTTCAATGTCATTTATTTATACCGAGTCCCTAAAGCATATACAATAAGTGTATGTTTAACTTAGGTTATATTAAATTTTTTTGCCATACCTTTTTAGAATCTTGAAAAATATTGCCAGCACTTTAAAAAGATAACTTATTTTTACCAATATATATTCTCTCATTTGAAAATCAAATAGTACTTAAATGTATTATAAGGAATAAACACAATACTCTGCTCCACTGCTGGAATCTCACTTTCATGCCCTTGCGAGGAATTTCAACTATTTGATCTGGGTTTTTTTTTTTTCTCAAATTTACCTCCATATTTCTAGATGGTATGCTTCTAGGAGATTTCCTTGATTATATTTTCCAATACTTCATTATATTTTATTTTTAATTCAGCTATTCTGTTTTAATTTTCAAGAACTCTGGTTCTCTGATCCATTTTTATATCTTCCTGTTCTTGTTTCATGAATGAATATCCTCTTTTGTATTTCTGAAAAAGTCAGTTTTATTTTTTAAAAAGTCTACTTGGTTAGAAAAGTTTACTGAATTGTCTCTATTTCCTCTGAGTTTATCTTTGTTCATTTTTGTCTTCATCTTTCCCTTTGGAGCTTTCCTTGGACATAAGAGGGAGGCAGTAAGCAGCTCACTGGATCTCTGGGTACGTGATGAGGTGGAAGCCAGCTTTTATATCAAGAGCAGTTGTTAAAGCTTTCCAGCACTGGATCAACACCTGACAGAGCTACATAATTATTTCTTTGTTGTGCAGCTCATCCTGGTCTTGTGTAAGTGTCATGAGAACAAAAGTTGGTTTATGTGTTAACTACTGCAGTCCCAGTGCCTAGGACAGTGCCTGGCACATAATAATGCTCAAAAAATACTTGTTGGATGAATGGAGAAATGTGAAAAAATGCTATACAGAGCACAAAGTGAATGAGAGCCTAGGAGAGGGAGAAATTCATTTTGCCCTAGAGCATGAGAGAGGCTTTTTGGAAGACAAGGGATTTGACCAGAAACCTGAAGAATGGGTAGATCAACGTCAGGCAGGGCTAAGGGGTGAGAGGAGAGAAAATGGCCTGAAAAGAGGCACAGAGCACTTGACTTCCCAGGGCCTTAAAGATCATCCATGCAGTGCTCTTCAAACTTACCTCTCATAGATCATGAGATCAGTTTAATGGGTCTTGACTAGCATTTTAAAAAATGGAAATATCAGACTGCATCATCGATAGCTTGGTGAGTTTGGTGAAATTTATTTCAGAAGTGAATGTATGTATGTGTGACTATAAATCTAATCTAATCTAAAACTTTTTTCAAAAAGTTTGAAAAACACTGTTCTAGAATGATCCTCCCTTCAAATCTAGGCTCTTCCTCTCTGGGGAATATACATCCCTGCCACATAGTCACCGGCCCCCTCTTCTCCAGGACTACTGATGAACGCTTGCTGCCTCACAGGGAGCCTACTGGCAGCACCAACTGCTAGAATCCAGCCTGTGTCCTTCGTTAAGTCCAAGAAATTATGTAAATCAGCCCACTGTGTCTTTTTTTATTTTGATAATTTTAAAGACACAGAAAAGTCCACAGAATAACATATAATCATCCAGAATTCACAACAGTTAACATATTTTCAAATTGGCTTTCAGTGTTTTTTTTTTAAAGGAAAAAAAACATTCCTCTCCTCACTCCCATGTTTGTTGGTATCCTTCTTGTCCAGTTTTAATACTTTCATATGCATCCAGGAACATAAGGTATAATTATTTGGTTTTTGGCTTTGAGTTTATATCAATGTGTAAAAGTATCAGTCTGGGTCTTGCTTTCTTCACTGAGACTTAAAGTCTTGAGATCACAGGGGAAGTTCTCAATCCAAAGGAACTCAACCCAGATTTCAAGGACATCATCTGCCCACAGATTCTGCTTAAGGGGACAATCTTCTGTTTCTAAACTTGCAGATGAAGCATCTGCTTGCCTGCACAGAATGAGATTTCCTTCTTATTCCCTGGAATTTCAAGGTTGCTCCCAGTAACCCAGGCAGGGAAAGGAACAGTTGAATTGCACTTGACATGCCCTGAGGGAACATGGGCATCCTCCCAGTCTGAGGGTTTGCACATCTCCAGTCCTACTGTAAGCATCTCAGTGGGAAAATCTGGGGTCTGGCCCTGAAAGACTAAAGACCAGTTTTGGCAAAGAAGGAAGCGTAGCTCTAGGATGAGATAACGTAAGTCTGAGTTTCTTTCACAACCTAGACGGAGAGCATTCTGATAGTGTCAAGACACCTGCCCAGGTGTTTTCCAGATGTTCTTTTATTCATGCCACCAACATCTGTTGAGCACCTACTATGTGCTCTGAAGCAATGTAGCCAGGTGGTTAAGGGAATGGGATTTGACATTGAGAGCTGAATTCTAGCTCTGGCTGTGTGTCTTTGGGCAAGTTACTTACCTCTCTGAGCTTTAGTTCCTTTACCTCTATAAGGAAAGTTATCATAGTACTTACTTACAGGATTGCTTTAAGGATTAAACGATTTGATGCATGTAAAGAGGGCTGGGCACAGAGAAAGGACTCAACTATTAGTTGTTTTGTTTTACTATTGTTGCTTTTAATCAGACATTGCACTAGGCTATGGAGACACAGCATTGGATAAAACCTGGTCCTGCCCTCAAAGCTTCATAGTTTAGTAGGCTGCCTCTAGATTCCTTTCTCTTTCTTTTTAAATATTTGTTTGTTTATTTATTTATTTAATTTTCCTTATTTTTTTTGGCTGTGTTGGGTCTTAGTTGCAGTTGGGATCTTTTTGTTGAGGCATGCGGGATCTTTTCATTACGGCATGTGGTCTATTTGGGTTTCTCTCTAGTTGTGGTGTGTGGGCTCTGTAGTTTGCAGCCTGGCAGCCTCTCTCTTTGAGGCATGCGAGCTGAGTAGTTGTGGCGCAGGCTTAGTTGCCCCACGGCATGTGGGATCTTAGTTCCCTGACCAGGGATCGAACCTGCGTCCCCTGCATTGGAAGGCAGATTCCTTACCACTGGACCACCAGGGAAGTCCCTAGATTCCTTTCTTCCTTAATATCTCATGAAATTTTTTTAAAAATAGAAAGTACAAATTACCTCCATAGGCCATCAAAATGATTCTTGAAGGTTTTTTTGTTTGTTTTTCTTTTGAGGGTGGTACCAAGGATTCATATTAAACTGGCTTACCATCACCTCAGGAGAAGGCAAAGACCGGCAGAGGTAGAGGAAAATAACAAGTCTACAGCCTTTTCCTCAGGGGCTCTGGCTGCGCTGGGGCTATAAATAGCAGAGACTTGCTCAGGATTAAGACAACATTTCAATCACAAATCTGGGAAGCTGTGATTTTCCTCAATGACAAACCCTATTGCTCCTGGTGGAAAAAGAAAAAAAAAAAAAAGACATTGCAACTTTCGCCTACATTTGATTAGAACTTTGGCAAAGTTGAGAAGAACACTTCATTTTCTCCAGACTCCTACTTGTTCCCACCCTGACCTTGTCTAAATATTGCTTTATTATTCTGTAAAAGGATATTTTCAAAGATAGAATTGCTGACTTTAAAATTTACTAAAACGTCCATTTTCTTGGTTGTTCGGTTTCCTTGGTTGTTGTGGTAATATCTACATTTTTAAATGCAGCCCATTTTCATTTGCATCGGTACCCAACCTCTATAAAATCTGTAGCATGTATATTCATCCAGGAAGGCAGCACAGAAATCACCAGACAAAGAGAATGGTAAAGGATCAATTATAATTATCAGCTATGGAAATAAAATGTATAGTATTATGTCTTCTTTACGAGTTTTATAGTTAATTTTACAACTTACTATTTAAAATAGATTGGTGCCAGAATTTGCTTGTTGGGATGTCTGGTTTTTTTTTTTTTTTAGAGTTCTAGTTTCTTTTTTTTAAATTTATTCATTTATTTTATTTATGGCTGTGTTGGGTCTTCGTTTCTGTGCGAGGGCTTTCTCTAGTTGTGGCAAGTGGGGGCCACTCTTCATCGCGGTGCACGGGCCTCTCATTATCGCGGCCTCTCTTGTTGCAGAGCACAGGCTCCAGACGCGCAGGCTCAGTAACTGTGGCTCACGGGCCCAGTTGCTCCGCGGCATGTGGGATCTTCCCAGACCAGGGATCGAACCCGTGTTCCCTGAATTGGCAGGCAGATTCTCAACCACTGCACCACCAGGGAAGCCCAAGGGATGTCTGTTTTGTAAATGAAATGGGCCCAAATATTTATGTCAATGGTAGACAAACCAAATCAAACCAAAAAAGGTTCGGGTGTCGGGGGAACATCCTCCCCAAACTTTGAATCAGATCTTTGGCCCGGATCCCAGCTCCATGCACAGTTTCCTTGGCAGTCAGACACCTTCCGGGGAAGGTACCAGGAGGGGAGGGATCTTTTAATGACACCCGTGGGTCACTTTTAGATGAGATCAGGACCCAAGCACAGGAGGAAGGGGGAAAACCAAAAACGTTAGGATATTCTGATGGAAGCAACCACTAAATTCTTATTCCCAGTGTTATTTTTACTTAAAACTTTTTCACTTTGTAAAAGAAAACTTTAAAAAAATCATTGTTAAAAAGCTGGAAAATAGAGGGGGAGAAAATCACCCATTAAAACCCATTATAACATAACCTAAATACAACCATTTTAATGCTTCTGTATTCCCTTTCATTTGCTGGCCCACAAGCATTTATAATTTTACAGTTATAATTATATTGTGCATAACAGATTATGATCTACTTTTCCCCTGAGCATTGCCAGGCAGCTCCAGAGTCTTCCAAGTAATTATTTTAATGGGTGCATAATATTTTATTGAGTGGATATATCATCATTTAACCACTTCCCTATTGATGGGCTTGTAAAAGAGGAAAAATGATTTCCTTCTACATTTCTGAGTTGTTAGCTGAGGCTTCTATAATAAAAGATAGATTAGCAAGAGAAAAACAAGCAGAAGCTTATTCATGTGTCTACCTCATGATACATGGGAGATACCAGGGAAAAATGAGTCACTCCTGAGGTGGCTTAGAATTCAGGATTAAATACCATCTTAATAAGGAAAGGGAAGGGGGGAGGCAGGCCTCTTAGGGGAGAGTAAATGGTTTTTAGGAAAGATGAAGGGACCCTTAGAAGACGAGATGGAAGGTATGATATTTGTGACAGTTTGTCTGGGTGTGGTCCTGACTTCTAGTCTCCTCTCCTGTGATAAGGGTCAGCCTTCCCTGGTTGATGAAACCCCCCAGGAAGAGACTGATGTGTTGTGTTCCTTTTGGAGGATCTGTCTGGATAAAAGGAGTTCAGAGAAAGCCTCTTCCTGCATTTGCTGTTTTTCAAGTGCTTATAAAACCGAGTCCCCTTCAAATCGAGTTCTCTCACTCAGGTTATGATTTATCTCTTGATCCAAAACTTTATTCCTTTTCTTGTCTGCTCTGACCTCAATTGTGTGCTAATTGAACACTAATCACCCAGAGTCAGATGACTAAAATTCTGTTGTCAATAACATGGTTAATGTACTAAAATTGCTAGTATAGGTATCATCACAAAGGTACAAACTCAGATTGTTTCTCCAGGACAAAATAGGCTCACAGACTTCTGAGTCATGGATCACCTGACCTGAGAATCATAAACCAGAAACATCCTGACTCCTGAAACTACAATTAAAACATGTCACAAGGCAATGATTAATACCAGCCTCTTTGTTGTTCCGCTTTGAAAGAAACCTCAAAGACCAGGTGGGAGTGGATCTGAGGCTTGTCTCCCACTCCCTTGCTTGACGCCCTGCAATAAACGCTGTATTTTTCCTTCACCATAGCCCTGCATCAGTAGATAGGCTTTGCTGCGCTTTGGGTGAGCAGAACTCAGTTCAGTTCAGTAATACCTACAGCTCAAAATAATCAGTATACCAAAGTGGCATCTTTTGGGGTGACATGTCCTGAACTCCTCTTCACATTTTGGGGTGGCACATTCTGCTACCACTCAGCACTGAGATTGCTTCTAGTTTTCTCCCATTATAAATAAATATACTGAAGATTTTATATATATATATATATACACACACACACACATATACAGAAGTAACCTAGACACATATGTGTATATACATATATTTACACACATACATTTGCCTATCTTTGCATATATTTACATATACATACATATATATATATATATATATATATATATATATATATATACACACACACACTTTTTAACTAAGATAGGAAATTTCTTAGCTTTCAATAGTCATCCTTCCACGATTAGCTCTTACATGGATTTGCTCATTTAATCTTGATAACAGCTGTAAAGATAGGTATAACATCCTCTTTTCACAGCTAAGAGGACAGAGACCCAGAGAGTTTAAATAATTCACTAATGGTCAATAGCAGTGAAGCAATGCTTCAAACCCCAGTCTGACTGCTGAGCCCTTTCTCCTTGACCACAGACTATGTTGCCTCTCACTCTCCATTATGTGAAATTCTATACTTAGTGCAGTCAAATAAAAATGTGGCAGAGAATTCACACCTTCCTCCTGTCTTCTCTACACACACACACATACACACACCCATCCACCCCACATACAGTGTTAATACTCACACCCCTGAATTTCTTCCCTACAACTGGGCTGTGACAGGACTTTAAAATCAACAGAATGCAGGGGGAGAAAACCGGGTCTGTATTTTCATTTTTGTTCAAATCTGTGAATTAGGAGTCCCCATTTTCCCATCCTGGTCACGGAGCAGTCCCAAATGGTCCCTGAGTAGAAGAAGGGAGAGATTTATGGACTGAATCCTGGTCCAAGTCAGAGAGAAAAGTATTATTTAGAAAGACATCTTCTGATGATTATTTTGAGAGACTTTCTGGTAATCTCCAGCAAATCTGCATGTTAATAGGAATCATTTACTCAAAGCAGGGGTCCAAGGAAATAGCTTTACATAATAACAGTAGCTTGATTTGATTACTTCAATTTGGTTCTTCTATTGAATTAAACGGAAAGCCAAGCTTTTGGAAGTTTTACAGGACGATAAACAAAGCGGGAATAGTAAATTAAGACTAACTCTGGTTTCAACCTGCATATCTTTATTACTTCTAATGACCAGGGAGATGTAAACAGGATCAGGGAGTAAAAACCATTGATAATCTCCTTAGCATTCTGGATAATTTATTGGTTTCTTTCCCACACTGAAGGCTCTAAGCCTGCCTAACATTCGTTAAGGCTTCTTGGCAGTTTCTTCATAAAAGAAGCAATTTTCTTTCTTATAAGCTCGATGTCGTTTTGTTCACTTGCTCCCCAAAATGCTGATAGACATTTCCAGTTGCACTTGGCCATTTTGAGTCACAACAGTATTTTTTTTTTAAGATTTTTTTTGTTTTTGGTTGCACCGGGTCTTAGTTGCAGCAGGAAGGCTCCTTAGTTGCTGCTCGCCGGCTCCTTAGTTGTGGCATACGAATTCTTAGTTGTGGCATGCATGTGGGATCTAGTTCCCCGACCAGGGATCGAACCCGGGTCCCCTGCATTGGGAGCGCAGAGTCTTAACCACTGCGCCACCAGGGAAGTTCCTCACAGCAGTTTTTTTTTAAAAAAAATGTTATACTTACAGAAGAGTTGCAAAAATAGCCCAGAGGGTCCTATATGCCTTTCACGCAGTTTCCCTTTAACATCTGACATAACCTTAGAGCATTTATCGAAATTAAGAAATTAACCTCTACATGATACTATTCACTAAAGTACAGAACTTATCACATGTCATCAGTTTTCCACTAAAGTCCTTCTTCTGTTCCAGGGTCTGATCCAGGACACCACATTGCATTTAGTCATCATGTCTTCTTTGGCTCCTCCAATCTATGACAGTTCCATAGTCTTTCCTTGATTTCATGACCTTGGCCCTTTTGAAGAGTACTGGTCAGTTATTTTATAGAATGCCCCTGTATTAGCTCGGGCTGCTCTAACAAAGTACCATAGACTGGGTGGCTTACACAACAAACATCTATTTCTCACAGTCCTGGAGGCTAGAAGTTCTTGATGAGGACCCTTTTCTGGTTTACAGACACTCACCTTCCTCTTGTATCCTCATATGTGGAGAGAGGTATCATCTCTTTCTTAGCTGTTCTTATAAGGGCACGAATCTCATTCATGAGGGTACCACCCTCATGACCAAATCACCCCCAAAGGCCCCACTTCCAAGTACCATCACACTGGGGACTAGGGCTTCAACATATGACCGCTGGGGGGACACAAATATTCAATCCATAGCATGCCTCCATTTGGGTTTGTCTGATGTGTTCTCATGGTTAGATTGGGGTTATGCGTCATTGGTAGGGAAACTCAAGGTGACTGATGTGTCCTTCTCAGCTTGCCATGTCCACCCTGATGACTTGGCCAAGGTGCTATCTGCCAAGTTGTCCACTGTAAACTTACTATTTTTTCCCTTCGTTATTATTAAATACTTTGAGAGTATGTAAATACCCTATTTCTGCTTAAACATTCACAGCACTATTTTTTTGTCCTCCACAGCAACAGTTTAACCTCAGTTAAATGGCAAAATGACGGCAGTGGGGACTTTGGACTTTGTGGAGGGCACAGGAACCTCACAGCCATTCACTCCTCCTGGAAACCCAATGTTCCAGGAAAGGGCTGACAGAGCTCCTGATTTCCTCCACCAGCTGTCTGATAGATGGATACTGTGACTTGGGGATTTCCGAGCCAGGAGTGGAACCTTGTTTCCTACTGTAGCATGACTTAGTTTTCTCCCCAGAATCACAGCCATGTTCCTGTGTGACTTAAGAATAACATACGAGGGGCTTCCCTGGTGGCGCAGTGGTTGAGAATCCACCTGCCAATGCAGGGGACACGGGTTCAAGCCCTGGTCTGGGAAGATCCCACATGCCGCGGAGCAACTAGGCCTGTGAGGCACAATTACTGAGCCTGCGCGTCTGGAGCCTGTGCTCCGCAACAAGAGAGGCCGCGATAATGAGAGGCCCGTGCACCGCGATGAAGAGTGGCCCCCACTTGCCACAACTAGAGAAAGCCCTTGCACAGAAACGAAGACCCAACACAGCCATAAATAAATAAATAAATAAATAAATAAATAAACACAAAAAAACAAAAAAAAGAATAACATACGATTGCTGAGGGAGGGAGAGACATGGGCCTAAATAATGAAATAAACTGTGTTAAAAGACTGAGGGTGGGATGAACTGGGAGATTAGGATTGACATACATACACTACCATGCGTAAAATAGATAGCTAGTGGGAACCTGCTGTATAGCACAGGGAGCTCAGCTCACTGCTCTGAGATGACCTAGATAGGTGGGATGGGGTGGGGGATGGGAGGGGGGTCCAAGAGGGAGGGGTTATAGGTATACCTATAGCTGATTCACTTCACTGTACAGCAGAAACTAACACAACATTGTAAAGCAATTATACTCCAATAAAAAAAAAAAAACTGACCGATTAATGCCACTCTTGGGCAGTCACAGATACTGATGTCTGCAGATGTTCCTGAAGAATTTAATTGCAAAATAGATCTGCAACTCAGAAAAATGGTGGTTGGGGATGTCTCCTTTGTGAGGATAGTTTTCTCCTTTTTTGTTGTCTTTTTAAAAACAAGTATATTCGCAATGGATTAGAATTAGAAATGAAGGATGAGGAAAATTAAACCAAATGGGGAAAATGGGAGACCCAGTGCCCCCATGGCTATGCAACTGGGGGCTGATGGTGCCAGGCCTGGGAAGCTCCTTGTCTGAGATCCATATAAAGAGAGAAGAAAATAGGAAAGATGCCTTTCCTCTCTCTCCCTCATTTTTGTTTCTATTTTGTGACAATACAGTTTTCAGAGTTCTGCAAAAACCCTTCTCAGGGTTCTGAAAAAGGAGGATACTAGTATTTTTTTGTTTAGCCTCAGAATTGACTCTTGCATGTCTGCTTATATGGCTGTATCCTTATTTACCAGGGGTGCCCAACTAGAATCTGATGATGAGGTGAAGAAGGAAGAAGAAGAAGAGAAAAAGAGGAAGAAGAGAAGGACCCAATCTAGAAAAATTAACGTATTTGTACAGAAGGTAGCAATATATACATATGTATATACATATATATGTATACATATATACACATCATATCATATACATCATATATATGTGTGTATATATATATCATATATACATCATTATCTTGCTAAAACCTCTTTACGTTTTCTCTGATCTCTGCCTTTTACTTGTACCCGAGCAACAATACCACATATCAAGTATCTGTTTCTCTACTCAGAAATAAAACACGCAAACCAGAAGGTGTGTGAGGCCCATGGTACTGAACAAGTGTTGCTAGTTGGCTGCTCTGACCTGTAACTGACCTTCACGACCTGCAAGGATCTGAGCCATGGAGTCCAGCTATCACCTCCCAGCCAATCCATCGGGGATGTGGGTGGGCAGGGAGCTAAATAAATATTCAACTTCTATGAGTTCTCTTCATGGTTAAGATCTCACATTATATCTAAGTCCTTGACTGGTGGGTTCAATCACTGGTGCTGCTTTTGAGTAAATAAAAATCAGTTTTTCTTCTGAAAATATGAAAGGATAGGTCCAGGCACTATAAGAAAGAATAGTTGATAATGAGAGAGGGCAGCATAAAATAGAAAAAAAAAAAACAAATAGAAAAACTATACCATAAAACAAAAATCTGGCTATTCACATATGAACAAGTAAGTTTAAAATTCTAATGAAAAGCCATCAGGAGAAGTTGAATCTGTGTTTATAAAACTCTGATTAAGAAGGCAGGGATGTGTACAAATGTTTTAGCCTAAAATTGTTAATTTTAAAACAAATTTTGGCATGATATGAAATAAGTATTAGTAATTTAGAAATGTAATTAATGTGAAGCCCCATTTGCTTTTTTTTTTTTTTTTCCCTTTCCATTCTTTTTTTTGGCTGCGCCGCATGTGGGATCTTAGTTCCCTGACCATGGATCCAACCCGAGCCCCCTGTAGTGGAAGCGCAGAGTCTTAACCACTGGACCACCATGGAATTCCCAAACTCCTTTTGCTTTTATTATGCCAGATAATCAGGTATTATTTGGGGCTCCCCACAGGGTCCATGTAAATATTCCCACTGACCAAAAGGCAGTGAGCCCTCTCTACTTACCGGAGCAAAGTAGGGGAAGATTTTTCCACTGATAGGCTAGCTGGGAGCACACGGTTAGAAGAGGCTCCCAGCAGCATCTGGCCCCGTCCCCCATCACACACACACATCTGTGCCCCCCACTTTGCAGGGACCGACACAGACGTCTCCACAGCAGCTGGTGGGCTGGATCCAACCGGCCAGTGTGGAGCAAACAGAATGCGTGATTGATGAGGAACCCTCGGAGAACAGACCCTGGGTCTGGGAGGCAAGTGGTTCCTTGCACAGAGCAAAGGATAAGGGTGACCAATCAGTCTGGGGGCAAGAAGCCATATCCCACCGACATGCGATGCCTTTTCTTTCCCTACACAGTCCCGGTATTGTCTGTGTTATAAAGGTGTTCAGTGTCCTTCGCTGCGACATACAAGGCCTGGTCCTGTCCTCTGTGAGCAACTCAAATATGAATTTTGAGAGCAGTGGGCGTCCTTCACCCACAGACTGAACAGATTCCCCATTCGATGTGCAGAGGAAGGAATAGAGAGTGATATTTTGATGCTTTTTGTTTGCTTGCTTTAAATTTGGTGGCTGGGTCTTCTTGCTCTTAAAGCAAGCTTGTTTGGGAATATTGAAAACCAAGACCCACAGTCCCTCTCCTGGGTGGAGGCCGCAAAGTCCAAGAAGTCACACAGGTCAGGCTGCCAGGATGTGCCATGATCTGGGCGTAGAGGAAGCAGAGCTGGAGGGGGCATGGCTTTTACTCCCTTCATCCCGGTTTATGGTCCTTCAATATCAAGATGAGCTATTTTTACACATAGGCCAACCCTATTTTGTTCTGACTGGAGTCTCTTTATCAAAATAATCATTTCATTTCAAATTAGGAATCCAAGTTACTTGACAAGGTATAAAGATTAACAGATAGGTAGGTGAACGAGGTAACAGAATGCTTAATACTGTAGCAGTGCCATAGAAGGTCTCTCCCAAATTAAAACTAATGTTTCTTCAAACTTATGGTTACTGGGGGTAAGGTGGGTGGAAGTGATAAATTGGGAAATTAGGATTGACATGTACACACTACTATATATAAAATAGATAACTAATAAGAACCTACTGTTTAGCACCGGGAGCTCTACTCAGTACTCTGTAATGGCCTATGTTGGAAAAGAATCTAAAAAAAGAGTGGATATATGTATATGTATAACTGATTCACTTTGCTGTACACCTGAAACTAACAAAACATTGTAAATCAACTAAATTCCAATAAAAATTAAAAAAATAAAAATAAAAACGATCCTATGTACGGTGGTTAAAAAAAACAAAGCTAATGTTTCTTGTTAGACAAAAGTGAAAACATAAAAAATCGCCACTTTCAATTTAAGTGAATTTTTGCCCATATTTCTACTATCCTATATAACAACTACCTTCACTTCTCCACGTTCTCATTAGATTTTTACTTAACAAAAGTAATGTTTTAACATCGCTTCAATAATTCTGTAGATATGACATTGTGTTCTTTTCCATGGTCCTAAATACTTAGCAACTTTGTCATTTTTAGTAATAGGTAATATTCCATTATACGAATATTTCATAATTTGTTTATCCATCACCTATTGCTAAACCTTTAGGTTATTTTCAGTTTTTCACTGTCAGAAATAATGCTGCTATAAATATAACAATACATACACCATTTCTTCTTCTAAATTACTTCCTTGAGGTAAATTCCAAAGAATGAGATTACGGGGTCAAAGAGTACAAGCATTTTTATGACCTTTGACCTGCATTGATTGCCAAATACCCTCAAAAGGCATTGTACCAGTTTCCAAAGAATGAAATATCTGCTTCCTTCATGGTCTCATCAGCATTGAGTTATAGGATTTTCCTGTATTTTTATTTCTCCAATCTCAATAGATAGAGATTAAATTATATGCCCACGGGAGTATTATTATAAGTTGCTGCATAACTCACTGATTACTTAAAAACACTTAGGACATAAAGAAAGGAAAAGAAAACAGAAAAAGCAAGCCGAATCAAATACTTTCTTAGTAGTGCTAAATGCCTTTGTATATTGAATATCTGTGAACTCTCTAAGCTTCAATACGAAGAACAAAGAAATTGGTCCTGAAAGAGCTAGAATCACTTGGGTACCCCAGAGTCAGATAACTCAGTTTTCATTTTATGAATACATTCACACACTCACAAAGCTCAAAACTTTGCTAAAAGATTAAGGGGAAAGAATGCTCACTTATTTTATCAATGCCTAAGGTACTAATTTTGAGCAGCAAAGATTTTACTCTCTGTGACCTCTTGCAAAGACTTCCAATTATTTCACAGTGGCTTTTCTGTTTTTGTTTTGTTTTGTTTTTTTTCACTATGTCTCAAGAGATCTTGAATAGGGAGAGAAAAGATAAAGGGGTGAAAGTAAAATAACAGGGACAAGAGTCTTTCATTCCTTTTGTAAATTTTGCATTAGGCCTGGCCCTGTTTTATGGAAATACTCTTGCAAACACAGAAATGGGTAACTCATTTGTCAATGCACTTTGCAGATGGAGTGGTTAAAAGAAAAATCCCTAAATATCTAATTCTTTGTGACCAGCCCAGCTCAAATACTGTTCCTTCTTAAAAATATGCCTTAGGATTTCCATGACACAGTGGCTCAGAGTAGACATACTATTAAATATACTATTGTTATTTGAGGAATAAATCTGCTTCAGATGAATGGTCATCCCTTCTCAGCCTCACTACATCACAGACAGTGTACTTGGTATTTGTGGCTAGGAGGGCAGGAGAAACAAGAAGATATAGATTCAGTACTTTAAGGCTCCATATTGGTAACAGAAAAGTATAAAGCAGGAAGCACAGATGGTAACTCAGATCCATCCCTACCTTCCATCACTGCTACCCAGGAGGAAGGGCTGGAACTGAGCCTGGAGCCATCGGAAGCGGAAGGGAGAGGCATTTGTATATACTGTTAGATTCCAGGGCGGATGGACCAGCACGAGCTCCTGACTAGACCGGGACACTGCTGAACCCCGTGTGGCTGTGAATTGCCACCGTCTTGCTTGCTGCTGGGCTGTGCCATTGGTGGGGTGACCCCCAGTCGGAGAAAGGCTGGGATCCAGCTGGCGGCCTTTCCAGGCACACCAGGGCTGGGTTAGGGGAGGAGTGGGAAGGTCAAGTACTGGGAAGGGTGAACTAGAGAAAGGCATGGTAATTTGCCAGAGTGGACCCTTCAGTTGGAGTGAGGAATTGTGTGACTGAGGCCCCTCGGGCTGGTAAAGAGCTTGTTCAAGGAGAGGATCCATCAGTGTCAGTGGCCAATTCAGAACATGGCAACCCACTGATTTCCATCCTCCCCGTCTTCAACCCCTTCTCTCTCTGTCTCTTTCACTGCCCCCAAAACATTTTTGTAATAGGGAAGAAACTTTTGTATTCTATTACAAGTTAATCACGATGGGAATGTTGCCTATAAGCTTAAATTATACATAATGACCCCGTCTCTGGGAACCCTGCCTCCCAGGTAATGAGCATTAAGCTAAAATACCTTTGTTTAGCTCACAGCAAACACCCTGACCAGGCCCACCTATGAAGGACTGCAGGGAGGAAGAAATTAACACGTCCCTTCCGGAGGCTGATGGGAACCAGGAAGTGTTTGACTTTACTCCCCGCCTTTTAGTATAAAAGGAGCCTGAATTGTAACTCAGGCAAATGGTTCTTTGGGGCACAAGGCACCATCTTCTCGGTCTGCTGGCTTTCCGAATAGAGTCATTATGCCTTGCCCCAGCAAGTCGTCTCTTGATTATTAGCATGTCATGGGCGAGCAGTATGAGGTTAGACTCGGTAACATTTTCATTCCCAGCCCTCCCCTAGCCCACCGTGAATAATAAAGTCCAGGAAAATGAACACGGAAGTGGCCTGGGCTATAGAGATCACCCCCTTGGCAGGCAAGACTGGATTTCCCTGTGGTTCTCCTCCAAAATGGGGCAGAACACAAGTGAATCTGACATGCACTCTTAGGCGGAAAGTCATCTAGCCCCAAACTATAGCCCTGGGTAAGGAGAAAATTGAAGGAGAAAGGAAACGTCTCACTCACCCCACCCCCCAAATCCTCTCTCCCCGTGTCCTGCTCTGGCAGAATCACCCACTCCATCCTCTCTCCTCAGAGAACGTGCGTACATACATACCCCTGTTGAACACTCACCCCACTGCGTAGTAATTTGTTTCTGTGCTGTCTTCCCAGCAGGCAGACCTGGGTTCACGTTCCAACTCCAGTCTCCTCGTAGCTACGTGACACTTACAAGTCACTTAACTTCTCCGAGACCTTTGTTTCCTCATCCACACTGGGTTGCTGTGTAGATCATATGAGCTTCTACAAAATGCTCAGCCCAAGTCGATTCTTTCATTCATGGGGCAATTCCTAGCCCCTAGCACAGGAACTAACAGATAACACACTCATGAAAATATAACTCCTCCAACCCAGTGGCTCTCGGGCGCTGTGGGTGAGCATGGGCTTAAGGGTGGACAGAGTCACTGGGCACTTTGGGCATGAGGACTTTCTTTTCTCAACCTTGGAAAGTGCCACTGAAACCTTTTTGGGTCATCTCTCCCAGTACTGGCTCTTCATACCAAGTCCCCTTCCTTCCATGCCCCCCCAAACAGGGCGGGGAGGTGCAAAACTTTCCGTAAGCCAGCTAAGGCTGGGGTTTTGTCACTTAGTCGTTCCTTTGTTTTCAACACGTATTTATTGACACCATGTACTAGTGATGGTAATTGCTGTTCCGGGGGCTCATGTAGAAGAAAGATGTCCTCCATGTCCTGCAGCAACTTACAGCCCCTGGGACCCCTATGAGGATCATGCAGTGTAAAAAGTAACCTATTGAGATTCAGGGGTTTCTTCCTGGGATATCAGGGAAGGCTTCATGGAGCAAGTGCACGGTGCAGATGATCAGGACCCAGCCGTGAAGGTACTGACATTGACCAAGTAACCCACGGGGGCAGAGGTCCCTTTATGGTGAAGCTGATAAAACTCGAGCTTAATGGACCCTCATTTGCATAGTCCCTTCCAAGGCTTGGGAAGGGCGCTACCAACTTGTTCACATGGTCATGTTTTCATAAAATTTGCGTGTGTTAGGTGTTTTAACCACAATCCATCGAGACCACTGTCTTTTTCTAGTCTGCCCCTTTCCCACTTCCCTGTATCTGTCAGTGTTGGAGTGGCTGAGAGCATTTGGAAAGGTGGCTAAGGAGCCGTTGAATTGGGGGGGTATGTTTAGTTCAGTGGGATTCATTCGTGTGCTTTGCTGTCACTTCTCTATACTGAAGTTACAAGCCATCGGGATACAGAAATGTCTTCCAGGAATACCCCTGCTGCCCACTGTGTGGAGTCCCCCAGCAGGGTGACAAGAGATGGCAGCATCAGAAACCATACTGTGACACAGACACATCCTTGGTCCCCAGCACCAGAATCTGGTTGGTGGTAGAGGAGAGACAAGGTTTGAAATGTATCAGGCTAGAAGCAGTCTATGGAAAAGTATCACAGAGGGTGTCCTAAGTTTGTGTTCATATTTTGTCCAGTCTTTTTCTTATCTGCACAAGCTAGATTTGCCTAGCCTGGTCAGCACTTATCCTGGAGGGTCCAGTAGGGAAGCAGGCACCCAGAATTCCATCTTTGTGCTTCATCCCAAAGTGCTGTCATAGAGACACATCCCTGGGCTGCTGGGACCCTGGCTCTGGCGTCCTAGCAGGAGACATTCCCAGGGGGGCAGCAGCTGCTCCATCCCTAGGGGGCACTGGGACCCAAGAGCCTGATTCCTGGGAGCCAGGGCTTGCCCAGTAGCCTTCCTTCCTGGCCACATGGCTGCTTTTGGCCAACAGCTGCCGTGTGCAGCCTCTCTCGCGAGAATCTGTGTGGCCATTCATCTCAGGCCTCCTCTTGGAAAGGCAAAGAAGGTTGCATTATATTAGGTAAAGCTTATCTTTCGCATCTGCCAAGATCCACGCATTTCCCCTCCCTCTCTGCCCCCAGCCCTCCCCCATACCCTCCCCTCTTCCTTTACCCTCTCTGGTGGGTTTTCAATAGTGTGTGCTTTTTTTTTTTTCCTTTCTCCTTTCTTTCTGGTCAAGACAGGGTTGTCTCTCTGGGGGAAAAAGGCAGCGTGTTTGTGGAGTGCAGCTGCATTTCAAAGGTACTTTGTTGGCGAGTTATGAATTTGCCTTTGCTAATGTGGGGAAACAGGGAGATTCTTTGGCTTTTTTTTCCCCCAAACTGAAATTGATGTTATTTCTTTGCCAGTGGTACCCAAGGAAATGTTTTGTTCCATTTCCTCCCCTTTCAGGCTGAGCCCTATTTATGTTCGGAGCTGGGGCGCTGCCATTAAGAATCATTGTCATTACCACCAGGGGCTGAGGCTGGCCAAATCCAGCAGCTGTGGTTTCATGCCTACCCTCACCAAGGTTTATTTCCTTGACAACATGTTCTTGTTTGGACCAACTTTCTTAGTCTTTCTCTTGTTGTTTTGTTTTTTTTTTTTCCTTCTTTCCAAAATCCTCCTTACAGTTTCGTGGGGCTTAAATTAGAAAAGAAAAAGCGTGTGTATCTGTGTGTGTATGTATCTGTGTGTGTGAGTGTTTGTGTGTTTTAGGGGCAATGGGCAGAGGACTGGAAAGGAGATAAAGACCCTGGGAGTTGAAGAAAGGGTACAGGAGGCCGGAGCAAGGGGCGAAAGGTGGGAAGTTTTCACCATAAATAACGGCATTAAATTTGTTATTATTTTGATGGTCACCACTCTTCTCCACCCCCAAGCTGAGCAAGACTCACCCTCGGCTTCACCCACCCTAGCCTTTCAAATGGAATACCTAGGTGGCCCATGGGACCCCTGACCCCTATATCCTGTTCCTTTCTCCCTGCTTTGCTACTTCTCTCCGCGATAAAAGGAGAGAGTGAGAGATAATTAACAAAAAACATGGCCCCAGGACAATGAAACAACTGGCCTTGGCCGGCAAGAAATTTATCCTGGTTTTCTAGGTGAACTTTCTCCCATCAATCTTCCCTTTAACCTCCATGTTAGTGGAAGCAATAGGAACACCGCTCCCCTCCCCTGAGCAAATGCTTTCTTTTGACTGGGAACAAAAAAGGGGACTCTGCGAAGGCTGAGGTGAAATCTGGGTGGTATGGGGCGCCACACAATGGGGCCGCTGTTCCTTGGCCAGGCTGGTGTTTTACAACAGGGGAGGGGCGGGCGTGACTGGTCTGATGATGGAAACAGTCTCCCTGATTCAGGTTACAAACGCATCTTCTGTTCCACACCGAGATGAACAGAATAGAGAAAAGTGACAAAGAAAAGGGGAGGGGACAGAATTCAAACAAAACACGTGAGGCTGAAAAATCTCCCCTCTCCTACACATCCTAGAAAGGAAACGCGTCGGAGAGGCTGCAGGACTTCTCGGCTACATCTGAATAGCTCTAGCTGGACTCTGATTTATCGATGAAGCTTAAGCGACTTGCTAGAGAAAGGCTTGGGGGCTTCTTTGTCTTTGGGAGAAAGTACAATAGGCCACAAGGGCCCAGATCTCTTGGGATGCTCTCAGGGCATGCCTTCCTCTTGCCCTCTTCTCCCTGCAAATGCCAGCAGCAGTAAAAACGATTGGTGGTGTGTCTGGAAGAGCTGGTGACAAGGCCAGGCCACTTGAGGTCTCCTTAAGAGGGTATTACGGTCAGGGAAAATATTTGCGCTGTGAAGATGGCACACTCCATCTTGTTAATGGCTCTCATCCGTGTAGGATAATGGGCCCCTTGCTCGGCTGTCAGGGACGCAGCCGTGGCCAATTCATGGTGCCCTCAGAGAAAGCCCCTCTTCTGTGGCGCCCAAGATGGAAACATTGTGTTCACCTCCTTGAGCGGAGGGGAAGGTGACCACGAGGGCAGCCTGTGTTGTAAATTACCATTAAAACAAAAACAGACAGTGCCTTCTCCGCCCCGGGACCCCCTCCAATAAATTATGGCTGGACCATGGGGGAGAGACTGGGTGCTGGGGAGTCCCTCCCCTCCAGGGCTGGGAGTGGGGAATCAGGAGTCTGAGAGGAAGGGCTGGAACATCCATGAGGGTCCATTGTTTGCCTTCAAGGAGAGGCAACAGGGAGAGCCTAACATCTCACGTGGTGGCTAAGCCACTTAACTCGGGTCCTCCGCAGCCCAACACCCGCCTCTTCCTGCACATCTCCATCTGCTAGCCTCCAGCCTTAGGCAACATCCAAAGGAAAGGAGGGAGGGAGGGAGGAAGGAAGGAAGGCAAAAGAGAGAAGGAGAGAGAGAGAGAGGAAAAGAGAGAATGCATGATAAAGGAAATGTGGCAAAATGTTAACAATTGGTCAATCTGGGTGAAAGAAAGAAAGAAAGTGATGAAAGAAATGTTCACGTATTGAGGTGTGAGGAAGTCATTCCGGCTTATACATGGGTTAATTTGAATTTTATGCTAACTAAACCAGCCCCTTTGTGGCCTATCAAACATACATTGTACATGTGCTTCAATCGTTAAAGAAAAGGGAGCAGAAGTAAAAAATGTCCATGTTAAAAATAAAGGTTAAATGCCTCTCTTCCTGGGACACCAATGATGGTCCTCCTTTGATGATAAGACTCCCTTCCCAGGTGCCAAGGCCATGCTGACTTGCTGTGTACGTGCTGATCTGGTTTTTTTTTAAACCCTGAAGTAACGTATCCCTGACTTGTTTGATGTTCTTTGTTCTGACAACATAGAAAACTGTGCTGCAAACCATGCTTCTTGGAGCAGTTCCTCAGAGTTCTCTGAGAGTCTGTCTTCCAGGCTATAGTCCTCAGTTTGGCTCAAATAAAAGTCTTTTCTATTCCTATTATAGATTGTTTATTGATTATTTCTGTTGACAGAAGAAAGGAAGGAAGAGAGAGAGACAGAGAGAGAGAAGGAAAGGAAGGAAGGGAGGGAGAGAGGGAGGAAAGAAGGGACTACCACTGTTAGCTAAGAATGAGGGAGGAGCAATTTTTACTAAAACGAGTTCCTCACCCTTGATCTGAGGTCTGAAGATGTGAGCTCTCTCTCTATAACATGCTAATACCAAATGGATGCTGGCTATCAACCAGGAATGGCATCACCATGTACACGTCAGGCTCCTCATAACCTGGCACCTGCATTATGTTGTTTACCTAAATTAACTTCTGGACTAATGGATAACTTTTTTCACACTTTTAAAACAACAAGTTCTCAAAACTGTCAATCTCCATCCCTTGATTGTATTGCACACATCCTTGGTTTTAAACAGAAGATACCAAATTGAATGGAACTTTGTTGACTCAGGGTCGAATGAAACAGAATGAAAATGTTCAGGAAACCATACAGCACAAGACAGCCATGGGCCAGTTTTCCTCTCAGTGACTGTGTCCCCATGCTGCACGACCCAGGCCATGCTGGTTTGGAAGGTGTGGTGTCTATTTTTTATAGCTTCTCTGTGTCCTTCAGCTGTCACTTTTGCTTATGGGAGCAAGCTGCCTCCATTCTGCTTTGCTGTCTCTGTTGGCTTGTGAAACCAGATTACCATGCTGTTCACAAGATCCCTGAGTGAGTGTCAAAACTCTTTGGCTTTGTGACTCTGGACAAGTTATGTAATGTCTCTGTGCCTCAGTTTCCTCACCTGTAACATGGAAATGGAAACAGTATTTACTTTGGGGTGTTGTTGAGAAGATGAGATAAAATAACACATATCAAGTGCTCAGAGCAGGGGCTGAAGTACAGTAAATACACACTAAATATTAGTTATTATTAAAGTGATAATTTAGCATGATTAGGAAGGAAGGAATTGTCCTGTGAATAACAGGCATGAATTTCAGTACTTGCATTTTGTACAATAGGAAGGTATTTAGTATTTCCTGGCTCATTTCCAGTGTCTTGGTGTGGTTCTCTACTGTACGGTTACCTAGGTAGTGGGCTCCAGAAAATTCATATCCTGAGTCTCAGCCCTCGAGGGCTGGACCAGCCTCATCAGCTGAGGATATTTCCTAAAGTGCCCAAACTCCAGACCTGTACCCCTCCTGTGCTCCACCTGCCCTCACCCTCACATCCGCGTTTCAGCGAGAGGTAAGAATAACAACTAACAACGACGACAATGACTGTTACTCATCTAGCACCTGCGCCACACCAGGCATGGTGCTCAATGCTTTATCTACATACTAATTTTTATAGCCTCACTAGTGAGTTTTTTCTGAGAGTCCATAAGATGCTGGAGACCCATTCATTTTCCCATAAGAGGCTGATTCCCGGGAGGCAAAGGGAGGTGTGGGGCATCACCCAGCCAGCTAAGAGCACCCACGTCTCCTGACTCCCTATTTGGTGCTGTGCTACCACATTATGTCATGTTCTTGGTTGGCCTCCTGGTTTCACTTTTAGTCTCACCTAAGGCATGTCTTTTCTGAGCACCTTGGCGAAACAAAGCACAGGGCACATGGAGATGGCACAGGGTTGAGAGGGGCTGGCAGAAAGGTGGGAGCTAGATTGTAAGGGGCTCCTGTCCCAGCACATGACACAGACCTGCCTGCCTGTGAGCACCTGAAGGATATTTTTCAGAGGAGCGGAGTGAACTTCACTCTTCCTCAAGCTTA
This sequence comes from Eubalaena glacialis, assembly GCF_028564815.1. Classification (NCBI taxonomy): domain Eukaryota; kingdom Metazoa; phylum Chordata; class Mammalia; order Artiodactyla; family Balaenidae; genus Eubalaena; species Eubalaena glacialis. The sequence continues at coordinate 12,161,918 of NC_083721.1, read as the reverse complement.
TTTTTCAATTAGCTGAATAATTTGGTTTTACTGATAATACATGAATAATGTAAACTAATCTTGAGTTCTAGAAAGAACCACCATTGAAAGCTTCATAGATTTCATTCTATATATATTTTAAAAAATCACACATGTTCACACATGTGAATGGGATCATGCACTTGAAAATGCTTTGTCTGTTCTGTTTTGTTTCATTAGCAGCAGACTGTGATGTTCAGTAACATGGACCCTGGAGTTTTTTATGCCCCCATAGGGCTGTTGTAAAGAGTGAACGAGTTAATATCTGTAATATATTTATTGATACAATAGCATCTAGCACGTTGATATTATTATACAAGTGGGAGTTTTGTCATGAATAAAACAAAATATGGTTTTATGTATCAACACATGAGTTTCCATCTTTGCTTGATCAAGAGTTGCATTATATTCCATCTTATCATTTCTTGGATTAATTTCCTAATGATGGACATTTAGGTTTTTCCAACTTTTGATGTTATAAACAATGATGCAATGAACATCCTTATATATATACCTGTTTTAATACCTGTCTTATTATTTCGTTTAAGTAACTTCCTAAGAGAGAGAGATACTGAATCAAAAGACAAACAATATTGCTAGATTGCAATCCAGAAAGGTTAGGTGAAATGTTATTCCCACTATAGCGTATGAGACCATTTCCCCAAACCCTCACCGGTCATGTCAACATCATTCTTTGTCATCACTGGTATCCTACAAGAGAAAAATTAAGGTCTCATTCTGATATACATTCAGTTGATTAAAAGAGAAGATGAGTGTATTTTCACATGTTTTGTTCATATCCTCTGCCCATTATTCTATTGAGGTGACTTATTAAAATTACTATCACTTTGTCCCATATGTTGCAAGAATTTTTTCTAGTTGGTAGTTTGTCTTTTAACTTTGTTTCTGGCTCCTTCTGCCATGTAAAAGCAAGGGTGATGGGGGCAAAGTAGAGAAAGCACCATTTCAGCAGTGATAAATAAGCCAATTCTTGATTCATGACTAAGCGTCCTCTGAGCAGAGAGCATGGGGGATGGGTGTCATTCCAAGCAAATGGAAAATCAGGTTGGGTCTCAAGTTGATTACAAAATAAACTGAAAGTATCCATTTTTTTCCTGTCACTGAAAGCCAGATGAAACTTACACCCGAGTCCTTGTACAGAGGACACTAGGTCTCTTTCTGTTCCATTCTCTTCCCTGCCCACCTTCCCTTCCCTTCCCACATGGCGGTGGCAGCAGCAATGAGCCTGGTGTCCAAGACACCTGGTACTTGTAGGGGCGGATGGAGATGGTAGGCGGGAAAAGTAGTCAAAGTGATTTAGAGACGGGTTACGTTAAACAAATATGTTAAATGATTGAGCACATAAGTAAATATATTGAGGATAGTGGGAAGGTGGTTTCTCACTGTCAGAGAATGGACTTAGAAAGAACCCTTGGGTATTGGATTAGAATTAGAACTATCATTTTAAACTAATTTTAATATGCATATTTATGTATTTTATTCACGTATATATAAATAAACATATAATAGGTATGTATATTATATGTACACATACTGATAGATATGGAAATTCTTATAGATGTATGCGTACCCTTACACATTCATATATTTACTAACTCTTTCCCCTGAGATAGTGACACCCTAGTAACAATGAACCCACTGAGCAGCCAGATCCTGGTTTGTAAATACTCCTACACCAAAAAGGAACAAAAGCTCTGTGGAATGAGCGATTCAGGGCTGGGACAGAGGAAGTCCCAGCCTGGAACACCTTATTGTGCCACAGAGTAATGAAATGCTCAAAAAATGATGAAGACCGCAGTCAACTTGAACTAGCTCCCACTGGCCAAAGCTAGGACAACTGAGGGTCAAAATAAATAATGAGAATATCAGATTACTATCCATTGAATAGAATACATTAACTGGTATAAATAAATGAGTAACTAAACAAATGAAGAAGAGAAAGATTTTTCTTTACAATAGATGCCAACTAACAAATGTAGAAGGAACAAATCATATATCTGGCAAGGGACTTATATCTAGAATATATAAAGAACTATTGCAACTTATTAATAAAAAGACAAATAACTCAATTTAAAAATAGGTAAAGGACCTGAACAAACATTTGTTATGGGTTGAATTGCATCCCTCCAAAAACATATTTTGAAATTCTACCCCCCAGTACCTCAAAATGTGACCTTATTTGGTAATAGGGTTGTTACAGATGCAATTAGTTAAGATGAGGTCAAACAAGAGTAGGGTGGGCCTTAATCCAATATGATTGATGTCCTTATAAGAAGACAGCCATGTGAAGACATAAACACAGGGAGAAGACCCTGTGAAGATGGAGGCAAAGATGGGAGTGACAAGCCAAGGAATGCCAAGAATTGCCAGCCATCACCAGAGCTCAGAGAAAGACATGGGACACATTCTCCCTCAGAGTCCTCAGAAGGAACCAACCTTGCTGACTCCTTGATTCAAGCACACTGTCACTCTTAACTCTCACAAGCACTCTATGGGATGGATATGTTACTATCCTTGCTTCATAGATACATAAAATGAGGCTCAGAGAAGCCAAGAAACTTGGCCAAGTTCCCACAACTAATGAGTGATGGAACCGAGATTCTAAGCCAAGTCAGCTTGGTCCAGAACCCAAGTTCATTACCACCACCACAAAGCTCTTGATGCAGCAGTTCAAGAAATTACTTTCATCTGTAGAAGAGCCTGCTGATTATTAACTATGCACTCAGAGCCACGCTAGGATCAAAGAGTATTGTGATGGTCCCAGCCCAAACTAGAGATCTAACTTTCTAGTTGGAGAGACCAGTCAAGGGTCAAAAGGACTTCAGGGCTCACTTCCCACCACTCCCTGCAACTACGTCACTGAGGTGCTCTGTCCGGGCAGCTCTTCTCAGTTATATCTGTAGCCTCACCCCTTCCTCCAGCCCCTGTTGGAAGGTCTTTAGAGTTCTCAGGCTGGAAGGGGAGAGGGTGGTAACTCCACGATTTTCACAAAGTGGTCAATTCTGTGGCGATGACAAGCCACAAGCTTGGTTTTAAACCATCTCCTCCAGAGTAGTATGATGGCTGGAAGCTTCCTGGAGCAGCGGGCTTCTTGGAAAAAGCCTCCTGGGGCTGTGGGTGTGGTTTGGGAGGAATAATACAAGAGACTTCAAAAGGAACAATACAGCCAGAGTGTGGGCAAAGAAAGATGGCATCAGAAGCCTTATTAGGGAAATGAGCGAGGGAAGAGGTGAGAATGTAAAGAAGGCGTGGGGCAAAGAGTTCAGATTTCAGGCAAGGGGACCCTGGGTTTCCAAATGAGCACCTAGATGAAATCCTCAGATTCCCTACTTCAAAGACAAGGTCCTCTTGACATGTGCTTTTGGTGCCTCATACCTGCCTCTGTTTCATCACACACGCTTGGGTTTTTGCTCTTTTATTCATTTCTCACCATCTAGTCTTCCCCCCTATTTTAAAATAATATGTTATATTCCAAACACAGAAAAAAAAAAACCTCATAAGATAAAATAACAAACACCTGTGGACTTGACATTGAAATTTTAAAAATAGTGACATTTTGTCTCATTGCTTGGGATCTGTTCTTTTTAAGACAGGGAACATTCTAGATCCTGTGGGTGCATCCTTGGAACCACTCCCTGATGTTTTTCTTGATCCGTCCCCACCACCCCATCCAACAAGCAGACTAACTGCTATGTTTCCTCACTACCTTGGAGATAGTCCTCTATGGTCTCCTGACATCCACTTCTGCTAATGTGATGTCTGTTCTCAGTCTAAGTTTTATTCATATTCGTCTTCTTTCTAAAATCTTGTAAGACTCTCCTCTTTATCTCTGCGTCTCATTACATTATGCCTAAGCAGGGATTTACTGATGGATGGATGCTGGCACAGCATTTACTGTACACTTGCTGGCCGAGGATTTATGTCTCTCTTTAATTGTGAACATTCTCACCTGAATTTTCCATCTATTTCCTTCTGAAACACCTATGTGATACATGCTGGATCCTCTCAATCAGTTTTTCAGATCGCTTAACTGCTCTCACATATTTTTATTCTTTTCATCTCTCTGAGATGCATTTTTCTCTGGCTGCCCACAATTGCAGTTTGAAGTTGTTGATTAAGAATAACATGGGAGGTGGTTTAATCCTCGTGCGATGTGTTGTGGCAGTTGCTATATAGCAATTGCTATAATTTATATAGTCAGATAAAGCATTTCTCACAGGAAACAAGAACACTAAATAACAGTCAAGACACTTTCAACATTGGACACCTAAGAATATTTCATTTATATGTGCCAAATGGCATATTAGCAAGATGTATAAAAGGAAAATAAAAATAAATATAAGAAAAAACATAAACTGAAATATACCTACAGTGGACTGAAACATCCCAAGAAAATAAAAACAATTAGGCAAATAATTATTTTAGAAATCATAGAGAGTAAGACAAAATTGACATATATATATAGAAAGAACCAAATGGGAAAACAAGGCAACACGTTTCCCTCAACTTTGTTAATAAAAAAAAATGTTTTCACAAAAGATGAAACATTCTTCCATTTAAATACTTAGTAAATGCCAAAAGGTAGAAATTCTATATATTGTCATATTAGATTTCAAAGCAATCAAATTAGAAAATTTTAAAGTATATCAGAAATTAAAGTAATTTAAACATAATACCTGAGTAGCAAAGAAACTCTGAACACAATAACCGGATAAAATATCAAGTCAAGATAAAATAGATGCTACTTACCCTCAAACAGTTCAGAATTTATTTAAAAAGAAAATGATTAAGAATATGTGATCAAATGGGGCTTTTTTTAAAGATTGTTTTTGATGTGGACCATTTCTAAAGTCTTTATTGAATTTGTTCAATATTGCTTCTGTTTTATGTTTTGGTTTTTTGACCACGAGGCACATGGCATCTTAGTTCCCTGACCAGGGATTGAACCCATACCCCCTGCATTGGAAGGCAAAGTCTTAACCACTGGACCACCTGGGAAGTCCCAATGAAATGTTAATATTTGGGGAACCTGAATGAAGTGTATATAGAAACTCATTGACATTATTCAGTTTGATATTCATTTATGATTTTTTTCCCTATAGAATTTCTTTACCTTCTTTAAAAAAAAAGATTTGTTTATTTAAAGCCCAGAAATATGGGGCATCAAAGTTATTCCATTTCTCTCTCCCTCTCTCTCTCTCCTTTCTTCTTCCTTTCTACAAAAAATTTTTAAGCATATAACTGAAATCCAGGTGCTGCATTAGGTACCAAGCATACAAAGATGAGAAGATGGATATCTTGCCCTCAAAGTGTTTATACGCCTTTATCTTCTGAAATTATAAATCCACCTCAAAGTCCATATTTTTATACATATAACCTGTTTCCCAGTTAAGAATCATTTCTGCTGCAAAATGATTGCAATGTGCCTACGAGCTTCACCTGGAGCTGAATTCACACAATTGTGCTTTACTTTGGATTCTGTGAAGTATTCTTACATATATTATTTTGTATGAGTCTCATAATGGTCCATCATAATCTCCATTTTACTGGTGAGGCAATTGCCAATAAAGAATGTGAAGGCTCAGAGTTAGTGAAAAGAACAGCCAAAATTAGGACCCTGGGTTTCTGTCTCTCCAGACTTGATTATTCCCTCTTCCCCAATATGTTATTCCCCATTTCTCCAAATGCATATCCCTTCATTTCTGATTGGGAAACCAGGCTCCAAACTCTGGAATTTAATCTCTTTTTGACAACATGTAAACTTAATAGTGAGCATTGTAACCTGAGGCTGAACTGGGTATCACCCAAGAAACTCAACGAAAGTATCAACACTGTGCCATCTAAAGTTGGGGTAAATCAGAATTCACAGAAATAGCCTGAGACCAAGAGAGTTCGGTAGAAATGCAATTTCAGGCAGAAGTAGAAACTGAAGTCCTTTCTTCTGGCAAAAGTTGAAAGAATCATCCTGGATCAAATGGGAGGGAGACACAAGAGGGAGGGGATATGGGGATATATGTATACCTATAGCTGCTTCACTTTGTTATACAGCAGAAACTAACACAACATTGTAAAGCAATTATACTCCAATAAAGATGTTAAAAAAAAAAGATACAAAGCAAAAAAACCAAAAAATACAAAAAAACAAAAAACAGAAAAACCCCACAAGGATCCTAACTGGGTCTGAGTTGATCAGTAAACAAGGTGTTGAAGGTTCCAATATATCATCATACATTCAGGAGGACTGGTTAATCATCTCTGTTTTATAGACCAGGAAACAGAACGCCCCAGAGGTATGGTCCTTTCTCACATTACACAGCAAATCATTTGGAAAATGGAGATAGAAGCTCCATTCTTACATGGCTCAAGGGCTAGCATCAGGTGAAAAAAGTCCTTCACCTGTGCGAGTGAGGACCATTTTACTTCAAGGACAGAAAGGAGTTGCCTTAAATTTATACATATATATTAAAAATTAAGGTACTCTCTCAGTATACATTTGAATTATATATAGAATTTACATATTACATAATATGATATCTATCTATATATCTATCGATTATCTATCTATGTTTAACTAGAGAGAATGAAAAATGTAGCCACGGACATGGATACACAAAACCTAAGGTGAATCCACAGCTATTTGAAATATTAACCTTGTTTAATAGAGGAGAAACGGAACAGCTCATAAGTTTATTTAGCTTGTTTACCAGTCTGGCTTCTCTAGCAAATTATCCAGTTAGTAAGCTCACAGCCCTTAACTCCTCCTCTCAGAGCCTTCATTCTCACCTGGCAGAGATCTTAGAAAAGACAGGCACGAACAGTGTTATACCATGTGCTGAGAAACACACCACCACCTGGACCTGCAGATCTCCAGAGGGGATGATGCTTTGCTGTCAGCTCTCATCTGGAGGATACCCCAGTGGGCAGGGCAGCAGCAGCCAGATTTTTCTCCCACTGTGGGTTTGGATCCTAGAGGACCAGAAGCTCCACTGAAGCTGCATAACTGGCAAATCCGTCTCTATGGAACTAGTGTTTTATTCCCCCAGCCCTGGATGTCTGCTTCTTCACAAGCCTGGTTTCTATGAGCTTATATTTCTCAGGGTATAATATTGATTGCTTGCTTCAGCTGGCCCCCAAATCTCTTTCCTTTTTTTTTTTTTTGTAGACCTGATAAATCTCCCTGATTCTACTCTGTCAGTGGAATCTACAAAGTCACCTCCCTTCAGTTTGGTAAGTTCTAAGGACCAACTGGTATCCGATTTATCGTGAGGAATGCTAGCCCCAGGGACACATTTGCCCAGAGCCACACTCTGGAGAGGTTTGCTGTTCGTAGGTTGGTAGGGAGAAAGCAAGGGACACAGAGGAGGGACGTCTTAACTCAGGCTCACATCCGAACAGATTTTTTAAATCGCAAGTAACATCCATTCAGTTTCTCTAATCAGTTTCAAAGACCTCGCAAGGCTCCCTCTACCATTGTGGGGCTGGTAATTCTGTGTCACAACTAATTACCGATTAATAGCTGTCATGGGTGCAAAGTCTCCAGTTTAGAAGCAAAGTCGATTTCTTCCTGCATTGAGACCTCAGCTGCCCCTAAATGGAGATTTACAGGAGGTATTACCGGCCGTTATTTCTACCTGCTGCAGTCCATCAGCTCCATCTCCAGCTGAGCTAGCTGTCCCCTCCCCCTTGGACAAAGATTACTTGTCATTAAAATGCTCAGGCTCACTCCGGCTCTCTTTTTACAATCTGGATGTTGCCTACACTTTGAGAAAGGTTTTTGAAGACAGATTAGCAGGATTAGGAAAGGTTCACATATGTTCAGCCTCACTCTTGGTATTCAAGACATCACAACCCTGCACCACCCAGGAAGCACAAGAAAACGGAGTGAGCACAGGCAGAGTTGGGGGAGGGAGTGAGAAAAGGGAGGGGAGGGTGGGAGAGAAGCCCTGCAGTTCTCCCCCAACAATTCAAAGCTGGAGTCAGATGCAAATCTGGGAATGTTGAATATTGGGGAATTCCCAGTTCACTAGAATTTTTGTTTTTTCCCTTCACTTCGCGTGTGACTTTCTTCTCTCCTTGAGAACCTAGCCAGAGGAGGGGAGGTGTCAGAGGCAGAACTCAACACTTTGGCCTTTAAGCAGGTTCTAAGAGCTATGCCCAACCCGGTTGCTGTCCCTCAGCATCCCCCGTCCACTTTTTCTCACGCTACCTACTTTCCCAAAAGCACTAAGTGAAGCAGGAGTCATGGCTCCTGTGAGAAAACCCATCCCCGGGTTGGAATATTTCATTGAGTTAAACTCGAATTAATCTGAACTGATCACTCATCTACTCCCTTGAGATGTCACACTGGGTACCAAGAGGAAGCAAAAAGGAAATGAGAAATAGCTGGGTAGTTTTAGAATCTTCCCAAATGTCCCCATAAACAACTAGACTAGCAGAGCTAAAGAACCATGGACAGTATCTACAACAATGATGAGGTAATCCCCCCAAACACCAATATTAACAGGTCTGGGCAAAGCATCTAAAGGTCAAGAACTGTGTGGTAGCAGCATCAGTGCTGGAAGAAAGAAGGGAAGAAAACTGTGGTTCTGAAGATGCTGAGAATGGGGGAATCACAAAATCACCAGTAGGTATTTGCTGGAGGGCATAGCAAGCCAATCTGAGCACAGCAGCTGAAACTTGCAGAGGGTTCTACAAACCTAATACATGGTTAAGTGCAATGGGACGATGACGCAATAAGCCCGATGGTGCTGGAGGGTTTGGGCCCTCTGTACTCTCAAAGTGAATAAATTTCCTTCTAATACAAAGCCCTGTACTGAGGAACATCTGAGCAGAATAACAGAGGCAAGGAAAAAAGATCTAGATAAATGGGGGTGGGGATGCGGAGCAGAGGAGGCAGCTCTCAAAAAGCTGTAAGATTTTTATTTCTTTGTGAAAACAACAGAAGAGAGAGCTCTAGAGCCTTTAAGTTAGAAAGGCTGTCCTCGCATACCCTTTGCTCCTAAAAGTAGAGAAAAGTTTATTTCACTTAGAAAATGAACAACAGAAAAGCACTGCGGTGGAAATCCATTAAAAGTTAATTTAAGAGAAGGAAAAAGAAAAGAAGATGTAGAATAAAATTCCTACAGTGAAAGCCTGCTAGGAAGAAATGTTCACATAACATTTCAAATATTCCAAAACAAGTTACAGGAAATTAAGAAAATGATAGAAGCTGTGAAAAGACAACATACCTCAGAGTTAGGGAAAAAACTCAGAATTAAGGTGATTCAAAAAAAGGAAGCTTGAAAAAAAAGGTGACAGAATTTAGAAAATAACTAGGAATAAAAGAAAATTGACCAGAGACACATTGACATACAAACTGGCAGAAATACAAGGGACAGAGGAAGACATTAAATGACACCATAGGATGAAATAAAATCCAGACTGTGGGAAACTCTATAGGACAAATGATCCAATTTCTTCAACAAAAACAATAAAAATTTTGGAAAAAGAAATAAAGAGGAAGAAATTGATACAGATAAAAGAGATTCATAAGTCGTTTCAGAAATTGCAAAGTACAGAACTTATTTGGATGCTGATTCAAACAATCTGTTTAAAAATTGTAAGACAACTAGGAAAATATGAACATGACAATATTTAAAGATATTAAGGAATTACTGTTATTTTTAAGTATGACGTAATATTGTGGTAATTGTTATTAAAATAACAATTATCTATTAGAGGCGTATACTGAAGTGTTTGCAAATAAAGGTGCTTAATGTCACTATAAAATTATCCAGAAAAAGAGGGTGGGTAGAGGTATAGATGAAGCAAGATGGTACTGTATTGGTATATATTGAAGCTGGTTGATGAGTACTTAATAGTTCTTTATATTATACTCTCTACTTTTATATGACTATTACTGTTATACAAAGCTTAATGAACAAACAAACAATAAAGGAAGCCTTACAGCTTGGCACCCCTCAGGCAGGAACATCCCATGATTCTATTATGAGAGGGCTGTGACACCTGTAGAGGATTTCAGTAGGTACAGACACACTGTATAGCCTGTCCCCTCAGACTTTCTTCCCTTTTGAGTTTTGCAGTGTCTTTGTCCCTAAATTGACCTGGAGGTGTTACTCCATCACTTGCTAGAATGTAAGGTCTATGGGAGCAAGGATTTTGTCAATTTTATTACCCTTGTAATGAACCTAGAATAGTACCTAGCATGTAGTAGGCTTTCAGGAAATATTTGTTGGTTAATTGAACGAATTCCCATATGTAATTCCAGTACATAATTCCAGGCTCTAATTACCACTTGTGGTAATTAAGAAATAATTTCTTGGATAGAGGACAAGGATTCTTCACTTCAGAATGGTCTAAACTTGGACTAGCTCCTCAATTGGCCTCCAAAGTGTGAGATAATCGATATTTGACCTTGCCACCATGGAGGACTTCGGGCAGCTGCTGAGCTGCTGAGGGTACCACAGAGAGCAAAAGAACTGAGGACCATGGATAGCGACTGTTTTCACTTTGCTGGGTATCCAGTATCCAGTCATCAGCCAATGGGCATTACTCAGAATTAGCATTATATATGTTGGTAATTGATGGGAATAAATAAATGTAAATCTTTTATATTATTTATTTACATTGTTATTTGGTTTATTTCATCAATGAAGATACTTAAAAACTACGTGCAACCCTTTCATCTTTGCAGTTGAGAAGCAGTAAATTTTTGTGGAAGCATGAAAATTTTCATAATACACAGACCCAAGTTGACATCCTGGCCCTAAAGGTTAGCTATTCACACTGTGGAATATGTTAATTAATCATTAACAATAAAATAGGGTTAATAATATCTCTCCACAGGGACTTCCCCCGTGGTCCAGTGGTAAAGAACCCGCCTTCCAATGCAGAGGACGCAGGTTCAATCCCTGGTCGGGGAACTAAGATCCGACATGCCAAGGGGCAACTAAGCCCGCACGCCACAACTACTGACCTCACATGCCTCAGTTAGAGCTCGTGTGCTGCAAACTACAGAGCCCACGCATTCAGGAGCCCGCGCGCCACAATGAGGAGTCAGTGCGCTGCAGCGAAGATCCCGTGTGCCGCAACTAAGACCCGACGCAGCCAAACAAAAAATAAAATCTCTCCACAGACCAATATTCCTCCTGAATATAGACACACAAAAAAATCTTACCAGAATTTTAGCAAATTGAATTCAAGTGGAATGAAAGCCTGGTTTGAATTTTGAAATAAATCGATGTAATTCATCATATTAACAGATTAAAAAGGAAAAATCATATTATCATCCTAATAGATGCGGGAAAGGCATCTGGAAAATACAACATGCATTCCTGATAGAAACTCTGAGACAACTAGAAATAGAAGGAAAATTCTTCAACCTGATAAGTAGAATTTCTGAAAAAATAATAGCTAACATTATATTTAATGGTTAAAGAATGAATACCTCCTCCCTAAGATCAAGAATCAGGCAAAGATGTCTGCTTTCACCACTCACATTCAACAATGTACTGGAGATTCTACACAGGGCAATAAGGCAAGAAACAGAAATAAAAAACATTCATATTGGCAAGAGAGAAAGAAATGTCATTACAGATGGCATGATCATCTTCATAGAAAATCCTAAGGAATCTTCAAAAAGGCTACTAAAACTAACAAGTGAGTTTAGTAAAGTTGCAAGATATAAGGTCAATATACAAAAATCAATTATATTTCTATATCCTAGCAACAAAAAATTAAAAATTGAAATAAGAATACCTTCTATAATATCAAAAAAGTAAATGTTTAGGGATAAATCTGACAAAATGGGTAGGACCTGTTCACTGAAATTACAAAACATTGTTGAGGGCAATTAAAGAAGTCCCAAACAAGTGGAGAGATGCACCATAGTCATGGATCAGAAGACTCAATGTTGTTCAGATATAAATTCTCCCCATTGAGCTATAGATTCCACACAATCCTAATACCAGCAGCTTAAAAAAATAAAATAAAATTGGCGAGCTGATTCCTTCTCCACCCCCCACCTCTCTCCTTCTCTTTCTCTCTCTCTCTCTCTCTCTCTCTCTCTCTCTCTCTCACACACACACACACACACACACACACCCCTTTTCTGTCCATATGCATAAAGAGAGGCCTGGACTTATCTATAGCAAATATTAACTGGTTATTTCTAATGGCAGAATTTTGGATGGTTTGCTGTTTTCTTTTTCTATTTTAATCAATCTTGGAATGACAAATAAGTAAATATTGAACTGAAGATGCCCCCAGGGAACTCTATGCAATGTACTTATGGTGGTCATTTAAACCCTAATCTCTTTCCTTATATTGAGCCATTTGGGATGGAATCAACCTGTGATTTCCCTCATTGAAAAGATCAAGCCATGTTGTTAAATAAATTGAACATCTGGATAATAGAAATCAAATAATTGTTTTGTTGTCAATTGCTAGGAAAGGGATTCCTACTCATCTGAGAGTAGAAAATGCCTATCAGTGATTTTGTTCTCTCTAGACTGACATAAGAGTTCAGATTATGTTTGGCCAAAGTAACAGAAAACCTTATCAATATGGCTTAAGTTGCTAGGGGTGTCACTTTCCTTGCAGAGCAAGAAAGCAAGAGGTAAAAAGTGGAGGCCTGGGGTGGCTGCTTGACCAACAATGCACACTGGGACTCAGATGGGTTTGCTCTTCCTGCTCTGCCATTCTTAGCTTTCATCCTCTTAATTGCAAAATGGCTGCTGTGCCTCCATACATGGTGCCCACATTCCAGACAGGAAGAGAGGAAAGGACTGTAAGCTTTTTTTCTCAAAGTTTTATGTTTTTATGTGAGAATGTATGCCATTCCTAGGATTTCTGCCAATATTGCTTTGGCCAAAATGGTCACACGGCCATTCTTAACTGCAAGAGAGTCTGGGAAGATGAACATTTTAATATGGCCAAAATGGCACCGAAAACAAAATTAGGTCTTTGTTAGAAAGAGAGAAGAGGAAGTAAGTTTCAGTTGGACAATCAAGAGGTCTGCTACGCTGTCTAAAACGTTGCCTGTATTATATTATTTAGTTTAGAAATACCCCAAAGAAAAGTTTGACATGTGATCTTGGAAGAATGGTATAATAGGAATGTCACATGAAGTTAGAGTTTAAGGCCTTTGCCTAGTGGTCCTTAAACAAAATCTGAGCTTCATTTTCTTCACTTGTAAAATGAGATTAATAATACATAATCTGTGTAAAACTCACAAAATTATAAATTCCACTGGATTGGTGAAAGATAGGTTTATTGCTGAGTATTCCTGAAGCTTCCCCTGAGTCAGGAATACGAGGTGACACAACTAAAACTTGATTGTGCCTGTTTTTTTAAATAAATTGTTTTTTTTCCTCAGCTCATTTCGTAAGCAATATGAGGTAGCCAACAATGACAATATACATAGTAAAAACACTTAAAAGATTTGGAAATGGAATTAAAGAGTAAGAACTACTGAAATCTAAAATAAGAATAGAAGAACTTTTGTCCTGAGCTTTCTGGCTATCGAATTGTAAAGGGAAAATATGACTATTTTCTGGTCACCAGCAAACACAGACATATGAGCTCATCAGAGGAAGCAAGTTTTCCTCATTGCAAAATAAATTTTTACCGAATTGAAAGCTTGTCTTTCAAAAGTAATGCTAGCATATAATTCAGTGCCTAATAAAAAGAATGTCCTTGATAAATATATATTGGATGGATGGACAGACACACAAACATGGAATGAAATCTTTCTACATAGATTATTTGATTATTTGGAGGACAAGGAAAATAGAAAGAAACAGGATCTTTCCTATCCATCATTGAGCCACAGGATCAAGCCTAACCTAAAGTTCACTTCTCCTCTGGACTTTCATTTATGTGAGCCAATAAATTCCATTCATTCATTCATTCATTCATCTACTTATTTTTATTGTGGTTAAAAAACACATAGCATAACATTTATCATCTTAACCATTTTGTAGTATTAAGTATATTTACATTGTTGTGAAACAGATCTCCAGAACTTTTTCATATTGCATAATTGAAACTTTATACCCGTAAAACAACAATTTTCCTTTTCCCCCTTACCCCAGCCCCTGGGAACCACCAGTCAACTTTTTATTTCTATGAATTTGATTACTTTAGATACCTCATATAACAATAAGTAGATTCATAGTGTATTTATTCTTCTGTGACTAGTTTATTTCACTTAGTATAACGTCCTCAAGGTTCATCCTTATTGTAACATGTGACGGTATTACCTTCCTTTTTAAGGCTGCATAGTATTCCATTGTATGTATATGCCACATTTGTTTAGCTATTCATCTGTCTATGGACATTTGTGTTGTTTCTACCTCTTGACTATTGTGAATAATGCCACTATGAACATTGGTGTCCAAATATCTCTTTGCGATCCCACTTTCAATCATTTTGGATACATACCTAGAAGTGGGATTGCTGGATCATTTGTAGTTCTATTTTTAATTTTTGGAGGAACCACCATACTGTTTTCCACAGCCATTGCCCCATTCTACAGCCCCACTAACAGTGTACAATGGTTCCAACTTCTTCACATCCCCACTGACACTTGTTATTTTCAGGATTTTTTGATAGTAGCCATCCTAGTGGATGTGAGGTGATACCTCATTGTGGTTTTGATTTGCATTTCTCTGATGACTAGTGATGCTGGCATCTTTTCATATACTTATTGGCCATTTGATATCATCTTTGGAGAAATGTCCATTCAAATCCTCTGCCCATTTTTTAATCAAGTACCCTTTATTTTTTTAAACCAGTCTGAGCTGGGTTTTCTGTCCCAGTCTGAGCTGGGTTTTCTGTCCCTGGTTACTAAAAGATTCCAAGTTGTGTCTATTATAATGTTTTCCACGGCAAATAACACTTGAGGATTTCGGCTTCTGGTTAAAAGTCTATGTGTGATTTTTCAAGCTTGGCCGTAAGCAGTTACAAAGGCTTTACCTGGCAGGGCCCATGGCGGAAAAGCTGCCCTCCCCGTACTGGACTTGGTGACAGCCAGGGCCTTGCAACCTCTGAAGGATCACACGTCTGCACTCCCAGCCCTGGCGCTCTCACTCCTGGTCTCCTTGAGCTGAGGTCTGCAGGCTCCTCTGCTGAGCCCTCCTTATGAGGGCAGGGGTGAGGGAGGGAAGACCTTGAAGGCAATTTGCCCTTCTCTGAGTCAGTACCCAGTACTTCTCCACTCCTAGCCCTCCCCCTTCGTCCCCCGCCTGCCACCTCAGAGTCTATAAAACTGCCGGAGCCTTTTGTTCAGGGCTCCCTCAACGGGGAAACAACCCTACGTCTGCACGGATCCACCTGACCCTAGACAGGTGTGATGTTCATGGGGAAAAAGGAACAGGGAGAGCCAGTGCGTCCTCCAGTTTCAGACTCTGCTTGTACCATCTTGTACCCTCACAGTAAATGGTTAAAGCCTTAACGCTCTCATTTTTGGCTTGTTGCTTTCCTCAGCTACTCTGACACCTGACAGCTCTCTCTCTCTCTCTCTCTCCCAACTCAGCTGAGCTCCTGACACCCCTCTGCTGACTCAGACGATGAGAAGATTGACTCAATCACACGACACGAAGTCCTTGGGCAGAATGGAGTCCAGGCACTGTGCCTTAGTACTCTGGTTTCCCTTTCTCTGAGGTTCTCTGTGGACTCAGCCCTCCTCCATGAGCTGGCTTCATCCTCAGGCTGTTAACAAGATGGCTGGCACAGTTCCTGATCCAGGAACGTTCGGCTAAAGACCAGGAGCTGCCTCCTAGTGTTTCCTCGTTCTTAAAAAGAATGGTGACAGCCAGGGCCAGGGTTCTTTTTAAGGATGAAGAAACCTTCCTCAGTGATTTCCCCCATGAGTATCGGCCATACGTGGCCCATAAATGAATAGCATAAACGTGCAGGGGAAATGGGGTCGCCATGACTGGCTTGGATGATTCAGAATTTACTCCCAGCAGGGTATCAGGTCACCTTCCCAAGGGGATGGATACCTGAACAAAACTGAGACTCAATTAGCAGGGTAGACAGAGGGAGTGGATTTGGGGTAACCAAGAGACAGCACCTCTCAAACCAACCATGGAGCAACTACAGCATATGCCCAGTAAATACGTATTGAGCGAACCCTTCTGTAACACAAACCGATAGACATGCTGACAAATGGTGAAAATTAGACCTCTAAAGATATCAGACACACTCCAGGACTCAAATTCAAGACACCCGAGGCTTAGCAAATGTCATCTTCTGCTTGGGGTGTGTGCTGTGTTTAGTGGCAATCGCTGTACATGCAGCACAGAATACCCCCTATCTCCTTGCTCTGTCCTGGGAGCGACCATTTCCCCTTAGGCTGGGTGGCATCAAGTTGTCTCCAGTGTATTGTTACAGCCCCCCCCTCAGCCATGAGGACATACTGACGGTCAGCCTCTGCATTCCCGTGAGAGATGAACTCACCTGCTACATGCAGTAATTCTTACTACTGTATATTGTATTCATAACAATAACTACCACCCACCGTGCTTTCCTCCTTGCCCTGGTCCTTGATGGGGAAGGGGGTTGGGGACAATTACCCCTACCACACTCTCAGTCCATTTGGGTTTAGTGGGGCTGGACATCTGTGCCCCCCTCCCAGGTGTGGACGTATGATCTGGGTCTGGCCAATTGGTTCCAGTGACTGGTCTGCCATGAGCACATGTCTTGATCTGGCCAATAGGAGTCAGCCCTGGGATGCTTTAGAAGGGAAAATTCCCAGTCTGTTGGGTTGGTTAGGCTAGTCGGGTGGGAGCCTGCAGCTTCTGGTGGAGGAGAAGCAGCACAAAGGACAGCAGAGACAACAAGTCAGACTCCCAGACTCCCAGCAACAGCGGGCGGGCACTGAGGTCCAGCCATGCCTGCAGGGACATGCTAGGCTGTCCTATGTATAAGCCCACAAATCTTGCCTTTTGTTTCAGCTCCTTTGATTGGGAATCTGTCATTTACGAGAGAGGGCATCCTAATGAATGCAAGCGCTTCCTATGTTCCAGGGGGTGGACTTTAAATGCATTGTCTTTTCTACTCTTGAGAATTCCTTAAGCTCCATGAAGACAGGGGCCACGGAACCTGTTTTGCCTGCCCTGGTACCCCTGGCTACTAACTCAGTACATGGCACTTGGTAGGTGCTACACAGTATGTTTTAAGTGATTGAATGGACTACCCTATGGGATAATTCCCCTCTTGCGTATGAGAAAACCGGGGTGTCCGAATTGGCATTGGAGCCCAGTGCTTTTAGATTCAAAGCCATGCTCTAAAATCTCATGCAGTCTGCCTTAGGGCCATGTTTGCTGCATGGTGAAGGCGTAGTCATGGAGCTGCCTCACAATGGATTAAGTCTGCTGCCCTGAGCCCAGGAAAGAGCTCGCCAAAGGCGTCACCACAGTGGCCTGAAGTGGTTGATGACAGCTCAGCCCTCGGTAGGTGGGGCCGGCCACTGGCGCTCTGCAGGGTCCTCCACTCTGAGTTGCTGTGTGCATTTGAGTTTCCGAGTTTCAGTCAGACAGACCTGCAGTTGAATGCTGGCTCTGTTACCCACTAAAGAAGTCACTTTGGGCAATTTCTTAACAATTTTGTGCCCCAGTTCCCTCATCCACAAAACGGAGATGATACCAGTACCCACCGTATAGTCACGTTCATTCATTCATTCACTCAAGAAGACATAGCTGATTACACACACACACACACACACACAGCAGCAGCAGCAGCAACGACAACAGCAACCAACTGACCAACCAACGAACCCAGCAGCGCACATTGGAAGTGTGGAGGATGGAGGACAGTGGGGTCGTGCTAACTGGGCCAGAGCGAGGAAATCGAACAAGGCCATGAGTCCTCCTTGTGGGGGCGGCTGTGGGAAGCCCCCTGGCCAGCAGTGCAGAGGAAATGGGTCAGCTGCTTCCAGGGCATCAGTTTTAATCTAAAGGTAAAAATGGGTGAACTCATAGCCCAGACCAGAGAGATCCAAACTCTCCAAGGATCTAGAGGCCCAGCCCAGGGGTACATGAAACAGAGCAAGGTCTGCCTGGAACATGGGCTCTCAAACTTGAGTACTCAGCCAAATCAACAGGGCAGTTTGTGGAAAGGAGAGATTCTGAGGACCCACCCCCAGAGGCTCTGATTCGGTGGGTTTGGAGTGAAGCTCCACTTTTTAACAAGCTCCTCAGCCATCCAGATACAGGTGACTAGTTCGTGCACCAGTTTAAGAAATGTGGCTCTGAGGGACGGAGCCTGTTGACAAGGGTAGGGAGGGACAGGAGCACCAGTTTGCTCACCACATCTGGGACAAATGACCTGAGTCACTTGAGATGATACCTGTGATTGTGTCCAGGTGCAGTAGCTGGTGGCAGGAATTCTATTACCGCACTCCCAAGAAGGACAGCTGGACCTCAAGGGCTGCAGTGAGAGGAAGTAAAGAAAGGTGGTTCCCTGGCACACAGTCTCCGAGGAGAAAGCCCCCCCCACCCCATTTTTGCTCCCACGTGTAGACAAGAAAGAGTTGAGCGTAAGACAGAGTGACGGAGAACCAGCCAGGATGGCCCCCCGTGTGGGAGTATGGAAGCTAGTCTCCAAAGATGGCTCCGAATGAACCACACCTCCCAGGACCCATGCCCTTGTGTAGTACCCCCTCTCACACCGGCCTGGGCTGGCCTGTGACTCACAGATCAGCAGAATGCAGCGGAAGTGACATAGTGTCACCTGTGAGGCTGAGCCTTAAAGGGATCTGCAGCTTCTGCCTTCACCTCTTAGAATCTTTCTTCTTGAACGAAGCCACCATGTTGCGAGGAAGCCAAAGCAGCCAGGTGGAGATGCCGCAGCAGAGAGGAACTGAGGCCTGGACCAAACAGCCCCAGCTGAGCATCCATTATGGACCTTCTAGCTCTCCCCGCATCTCAGCCAGCACCAAGTTAAGCAGAAGAACTGCCTGGTAAGCCCACAGAATCATGAGAGACAATACATTTTCATTATTTTGAGTCACTAAGTCTTGGCCTAGTTTGTTACACAGCAACGGATAACTGAAGTAGGGCGTTTCCCCCAGAACTGACATCCTCACATCTAAATTCTGGGCTTGAGCAAAATTGGGATGGTCATCTATTGTGTCCTGATGCTTAGACCTGTTTGCAAAACCACACTATTTTCCGAAAGAGTGCTTTATTCTCAAGCACGTTACTGTGATACTGCTTACTAGAAAAAAAGAAAACAACTGCCTCTTTTCCTACCAATTTGCCAAATAACAGTACAAGATTGAAAGATAATGAGAATTAGGAAGTTTTGAGACATACTCATGTTCGCACATACTTACCACTAACCATAAAATAAAAGGAATTATTAATAATAAAATTTTCCAATTTTAACATTAATAAATTATAGCCAGGACTGTGTATCAGACCATCCAGTTATTTCAGAGGAGTTAGGAGGACGCTACGGAAGGCATATGTTTGTAGTGCTCAGTAGAAAGACATAATTACTATCTTCAGGTTGCCTTGTTCCCTATCCTTATAATGAGTAAGATATTTAGAGTCCCGAACTGTTGATGTCACATTTCAATAAGTAATGCAGAGATTTGACAACATTTCCATATTCCTCTTTTAAAGCCTGAATGCCTCTGCCTTAATCCAAGCTCCTTGGCATTTATTACTGTTTGTTACACTAACAAGTAAGATTATGAGAATTCTAATGAAGGCTTCCAGTGAAAACTCTGTGATTAAAATGCCATAATAACAGTTGCATGCATTTATGTGCCTGATTACCATAATCTATTTAGCACAAGTAAACATACAAACAGAAGGAGAAAAGCAAACCCACTGACACTTCAGCTAAAGGAGAATTTGAAATGCGAGAGAGACAATGTAAATATGTAAATGTCTTTGTGTATTCTTTTCATCCCTCTCCTCTCTCATCCTTGCCTCTTTTTTTTTTCTGTTTGCTAATGAGAAGACTATACCATCACATGTGGTCCCTGTTCTACCAGGCTGAGGTGCATTTGGGGGCCATCTGCTGGGACCAGCATCCTAAACAATGCCACCCAGAAAGGGCTGGATATATTTGCAGCCACCTTTGACATCATGGAGTAGAAGGAATGGTATCTCAAAGACTCCAGTCTTTGATGCCTTCAAGCTGAACACTTAGTTCAGCTGTTACTCCATTAATGCAAGGCCTGGAGGAGCGGGGGCCGTGCGTACCCTGCCCTTTCCCTCCCCACCATCGCCCTTCCCCCACCAACACCACACTTGTCAACAAATTAGCAGCCATCATGCCAGATTTCTCAATTAGCCTCCCTCTGCACCTCTGCTGGCTTCCGTATTTTTCATTCTTAATAAAATGTCAGGCAGGAGAGTGCCTGGCATCTTCTGCTTGGTAAGGAATTTTACAAAACTTTTAAAAAGTGGAACTGAATATTTTAGTTTAACAGTGGGATAATGGTAACAACCCCTCTGGGGAAATAAACGACAGAAACTTGCTGGAATCCCAAACATGTCGTGCTAAGGAGATGGCATAGGCATGTTCTTTTCTCAAAGAAGAAAATTTCTCAAACAGAAACATGAGGTATTTATCCTCATAAATAGGGAGCATTTACAGCCAACATCTATTGAGCTGTTACTATGTCCAGGCCCTACTCTAAATGCTTTCCATGTATTATTAAACTTGACCCCCACGATAAACTTGTGAGGAAGATCAACTACAGATGATATAGATCTACTACAGATATCTTACAGAAAGTTTAAATAGTTGCCCAGGAAGACTCTAGTTTAATATGTGAGGAAATTAGAATTCTAACCCAGGCAACCTGAATCCACAGCCCGCACTTTGAAACAGAAACCTAACTTAAAATTTTGCGTCCTCCATAGTTAAAGAACCATATGTCTTAGTGGAAAGCGATATATCCTAAAAACAATAGAGTGTAGTGCCTGATGCATAGTAACCCTGTAATATATGCTAGTTACAACCATTCACAGAATCATCATCATCATCACAATAATAATATCATTGTTCTTAGAAGAGATAGCTATTTCCACTTCTACACATTTCCAACACACACATGCATTTTTCAGATTAAAAGATTTTTAAAGGAAGGAGGTCAGTGGGGTACAAAGAGGTAAGAACATTTATCAGTAAAAGCGAAATAGCCCATTGTTTTCCCACCCAGCTCCACACTTACCTGCACATATGGTGGGTCCTGGAAACCAGCATACTAAGCACCATAAATACCAAATAATCACAGGGGTAAGTTAAAGAGACAGCCTTCCCCATAATTTAACCAATTTAGCATTTGGGGAGTAGTCTGTCTGTGCCTATCTTGGGAATTTTGTCAACAATAGATTGAAAGAGAAATTAGGGGAGGCAGACAATATTTTGGAATCAACCTAATAAACATGAACAGCTGAGATGCAGACCACCCGCACGATAAATGAGGGGCCCTTCGTCGCAGATGAAAATCAATGTCGGCCTCCCCAGGGTCTGTCCTCCGGCAATGGCTCTGTGCCTGAGCAACCTCATCTACTTGCAGGATGATTTCCACTCACCCTGATGTGCGCTTGTACTCCCCTCCCGTCCTCTTGCTCGATCCCCTGGACAGCACCCCCAGGTGGGCGTTGGGCATCCCTCCTGGGTGTCCCCCTTGCATCTCTAACTCAGCGCATCCGAAACATCAACTCCCCCTCGTCCAATCTCCATCCCAGTTGATGACTTGGGATGACATCCCTCCCATCAAGCCACCCAAGCTTAGAAAACTAATAAGATTCTAGACTACCCCGCACCTCTACTGTCCACAAGGCTTGCTGATTTTACCTCCTAAGAATGTCTTCATCTGTCACCCCTTCTCTGTATCCCTGCCACTGCCCACCCTATTAGTTTGCTAGGCTTGCCACTACAAAGTACCACAGACCGGTGGCTTAAACAATAGAAAGTCATTGTCTCACAGGTCTGGAAGTTCAAGATCAAGATGTAGGCAGGGTTGGTGTCTTCTGAGGAGCTCTCTCCTTGGCTTATAGATGGCTGCCTTCTCCATATGTCTTCATGTGCTCTTTCCTCTGTGTGTCCATGTCCTAATCTCATCTTCTTATAAGGACACCCTAACGACCTCATTTTAACTTGATTACCTTTTAAAGACCCTATGTCCAAATGCAGTTACATTTTGAGGTACTGGGGTTAGGGTTCCACACAGGAATCAGTGGGGGGACAATTCAGCCCCTAACAGGGTCCTTGTCACCTGCCACTGGACTACAATAAAACCCTGCATTCTCCAAGTTTTCTATAGTATGAGACCCTTATTTTCCAAATTTTCTAACAAGGACCATGCCTTACTTCTGTTATCAGAAAAACAATAATCAATGCATTATTTTGAATAAAGTGGTGGTCACCATTCAACTCAGGGAAGCCTCCTTGGACACCCTCTGTGTCCTCCTTGAAGCCTCTTCTCTCCTGTCATGTTTCTCCATTTGCCATCCCATGACCTTGAATCTGGTCTCTCCTCTTAAATTGATTTCCTTTTTACAGGCTGACAAATCAACTGGGTGGTCAGCTGGATTTTGGTGTGGGGTCACCCTCCTCAGTGTCACATGTAACAGTTGACAGGCAACAGAAATCCTGGAGAGCACAGTGGTCTTGAATGGGGTGGTTAGTCATGATTTAGCTCTTGTCAGGGAACAATTTTGAAATCAAAACACGGTCTTATGTTCTTCCATGCACATAGTGGATTTCATGGATCTTTATCCTAATTCTGCAATTTAGAAAATTGTGGTTGACTTCCCCTCCTAGGGAGGTAATGGAGACATACAGCCCTGCCCGTGTCCATCCACATTCCAGCCCTCCAGGCTTCACCAGGCAGGTGGAGCCTCACCGTGGCTGCCCCTCCATACCTCATGGGGGGCAAAAGTAGCACCTCTAGACTCTAGCAAGAGGCAGGGGGTGGTCCTCTGGAAAGTGGAGCCTGGATCCTGGTCCCTGAGACAGAGAGATACATGGGACAGGGATAAGAAAGCCTCTGCAGAGCCCCATCCCTGAAGCCCTTCCCTACCCATCCTTTCAGAATGTGTAGATCTCCCCCCTTGAAGGGGTCTAGCCCTGAGGAAGTTCACTCCCACCTTCTGAAGTTCTACACTGACTTCCACCCTGGACAAAACTAGGGAGATGGGGACCCCTGTTGGACTGTATCAGGCAGGATCCCAACAGGAAACAGCACACCCAAGTTAGGATACTTTGAGGAAGGTTAATTTACACAGGGATGGATTACAACGATGGGGTCAGGGTGTAGGGGGGCTACAAGAAAAAGTGCAAGGACTGAGCTAGCAGCATCCGAGTTATCCCCACCCTTTGGCCCAAAAGGACAAGGGGAGAGAGAGAGGTTACTGGAACCCAGAGGAGAGAAAGTCCTGCAGGATGGGATGCCTTAGAAGGAAGTGACCTACGACTGTGGGACACAGTCAGCCCCAGGAGACCTCAGAAGCCAGGCTGATTAAGGTCCCAGTTTCCTCCCTCCCATCAGGTTGACTGAGGTCAACCAGAGGACGCCAGGGGCAGAGAGCAGAGTGGAGGCAGTGGAGAGAGAGCCTGAAGAAGCAAAAGCTAGTGACCTTTTCTCCAAGCCAATGGCTGAGTCTATTTTGGAAGCATTTCCAGGAGCTGCTGTAACAACAAACTTGGTGGCTTAAAACAACAGATATATATTCTGTCACAGTCTGAAGGTCACAAGTCTGAAATCAAGGTGTCGGCAGGGCCATGCTCCTTTCAAAGTCTTTAGTTAAGAATTCCTGCTGGCCTCTTCCAGCTTCTGGTGATTTCCCGTGGTCCTTGGCTGTAGCTGCATCACTCCAGTCTCTACCTTCGTCTTCACATGGCCTTCTCCTCCTCTCTATGTCTCCCCTCTTCTGTCTCAAATCTCCCCCTGTCTTGCTCTTATAAGGACACTTGTCACTGGATTTGGGGCCCACCTGGATAATCCAGGATGATCTCAAGATCTTGCAAAGACCCTTTTTCCAAATAAGGTCACATTCACAAGTTCCAGGGGGTTGCACATGGACATATATTTGGGGGACCTCCATTCAATCCACTGCAAGGGACAAACCTCTTAATTCTTGGAAATAGTCCTGGAAGGAAGCCCCGCACCACCGGGAGACCTGCTGGCTCCCGCTGCAATCCATGCCCTGGGCCTCAGGAGGGAGGCTCAGCTGGCAGATTCTGCTTAAATCAGTGTCAGAATTAGGGACCAAGGGCAGCTTAATGGACCAGGTTGCCCCTTGGGAGCAGCTGCCTGCCTCACCATGGAAGACCTAGGCAGAGCTCAGTGCAGGCACCCACGTTATCCTGGGAAGAAGGACCCAGAAACAGGCCTTCCTGGCATGAGGAGCCAGGGCTGGCTTCCCGCCAGCTTTCTCATGCCTTAGTCTTATCAGGGATGCTCATCTCCTGGAAACCCATGCTGCCCATGTCACATCAGCTTTCTACGAAAAGCTCTGCCTGCAGCCTCCCCTCCCACTGCGTTGGCCTCAGCATCACCGCTTCCTGAATGACACAGTGAGGGACCAGGTTGTGCTCCCTTAGAGGCTCCTCTAAAGGGAAGATGGCCTCATGACATGGCGATATCTTAAGTCTTGTTATGATTGTGCCCTGGGTATTAGTTAGGATTCAGGCTCAGTTGATAGAACAAAGACGTCTGCAGTGGAGAGATGCCTCTTCAGACCTCAAGAAAACCCAACACAACGACGGATTTAACAAAGCAGAAGGGGTTTTGTTCTCATACAAGAGAATAAAGGATTGGTCCTGGGTGGGTGTGGCACTCCATACTGTCAGGGACCCAGGCTCCTCTCTCTCTCTCTTTTTTTTAATAAATTTATTTATTTTCAGCTGCTTTGTGTCTTCATTGCTGCGTGCAGGCTTTCTCTAGTTGCGGCGAGCGGGGGCTACTCTTTGTTGTGGTGCGCAGGCTTCTCATTATGGTGGCTTCTCTTGTTGCGGAGCATGGGCTCTAGGAGCGCGGGCTTCAGTAGTTGTGGCACGCGGGCTCAGTAGTTGTGGTTCGCAGCCTCAGTAGGTGTGGCGCACAGGCTTAGTTGCTCTGCGGCATGTGGGATCTTCCCTGACCAGGGCTCGAACCCATGTCCCCTGCAATGGCAGGCTGATTCTTAACCACTGTGCCACCAGGGAAGTTCCCAGGCTCCTCTCTTAAAGCTTTTTCATATGCGGCCCCATGGCCACCTCAGGATCCTGGTGGCTCTTCCAGCCCAGGCCATCAGGTCGAGATTCGAGCCAGCAGGAACAGAATGAGAAGGACATCACTGGAAGTTGCACACACCTCTTCTGTTTACATCCTCCTGGCCAGGACTTGGTTATAAAGGAGGCTGGGAAATGTAATCCTTGTTCTGGGTGGCCATGTGCCCAACCAGAAGTTCTATGCAGAAAGTGGAACAGATCTGTGGGAACAACCAGCAATGTTTGCCATATGACTTGGGGTGGCAGTGGGTTAATCCCATACACCCTACTGTAACCACCTTCCAGGGCTGTTGAGAGAATCAAAAGAAATTATAATAACATTCACGATAGCAATTACTTTGTTAACATGTTTGAAAGCAGAGATGCTGGCTGTTTTGTTCACTGCTGGACCCCTGGCACCTAGGACAGTTCCTGGCACAGGAAAGAAGCCCAATAAATATCTACTGAATTATATGTTCGAAACATAAATATTCCTCAGCGGAGATAATGCACTGGCATACTTGGACCATTCTACCCAACTACTTGGAAAAGTCATTAGTAAATCGTTGAAAGGACTGAAAATGGTAACAGATGTTGAAATCTATTATAATTTGTACCTTGATGTTTTGAAGGGGGAAATGACATTTTATTAGTCTATCCTGTAGAGTCATAGCGGTCAGCTTGTCACCTATTCTGACTTCCAAATTAGGGATCACATTCTCCCTGCACTCAGGAAAATAAAAGTGAGCATTTAAATTAGCTGTCAACCAAGCAGTCTCTCTTCTACATTGTGACATAAATTGGGAAAACACCTAGGTGACAATTTGGCAACATGTCTCAAAATTACAACTGCACAGACTGTCTGACCTAATAATTCTAATTCTAGGGATTTATCCACATGATACACTATATACATGCAAATGACAATTTACAAGATTTTTTGCAGCATCGTTTGTAATAGTATAAGTAATAGTATGTGTAATAGTATAAGGCTAGAAACATTATAAATTTGTCTTTCAACAGGGCAATAGCTAAATAAACAATGGTACATCTCTATTACCAGAACCCTGTTCCCTTTTTAAAGGAAGAAGCTTTAATGCACTGCAAAGAAGTGATCTCCCAGGTATTAATTGAAAAAAACAAGGTAGAGAACCATATGTATAGTATGTTACCATTTGTATAAAAAGGGAAACAGGGACTTCCCTGGTGGTGCAGTGGTTTAAGAATCTGCCTGCTAATGCAGGGGACACGGGTTCGAGCCCTGGTCTGGGAGGATCCCACATGCTGCGGAGCAACTAAGCCCAACTAAGCACCACAACTACTGAGCCTGCGCTCTAGAGCCCACGAGCCACAACTACTGAGTCTGTGTGCCACAACTACTGAAGCCCGCGTGCCTAGAGCCTGTGATCCACAACAAGAGAAGCCACCGCAATGAGAAGCTCACACACTGTAACGAAGGGTAGCCCCCGCTCACTGCAACTAGAGAAAGCCTGCGCAGCAACGAAGACCCAAGGCAGCTAAAAATAAATAAATAAATAAAACAAATTTTAAAAAAAGAAAAAGGGAAACAGAGAGAGAGAGAGAGAGCGCGCGCACTGATGGGACCGACAGGGAGTGTGTGTGCGTGTGTGTGTGTGTGTGTGTGTGTGTGTGTTTGCTTGAATTTGCATAGAATACCTCTGGAAGAATAAACAAGAGATGGTGACTGAGGAAGGGAATTGAGTGGCTGCCCTCAGCCCACAGGAATGGGAAACAAACTTTTCATGATATGCTTCTGAATTTTGAACTATGTGAACATATTACCTATTCAACAAATAAAGATGAAAATGACTAATTAGTTTCATCTCATGGTCTTATATATATTCTTTAAAGTCTGTCTGTCTAGATCTCTCTGGTTGATCGTCCTCCAGATAGGACAAACTATTGTTTTTGCAATTACAACAAGAAAAAAATGGACTCACCTGCAAGTTTCAGGCAGCGGCTGAAAGTACCATTCTGGGGACACCGTGGAGAAGCTCCACTGCTCAGTGTAGGAGGCTCCTTGATCTCTCTTTATCTGTGGCTCAGAGTGTCCTAGCTTCTCTGTGACTGAGGGAAGCAGAAAAGTACCATCAGGAGCCTGTGTGCCCAGATTCCAATGCTGTGATGCTTGAGGTGAGGGTACTTGTCCTCATTGAGAATGGACGGAGGTTTGTTGCCCCTCTGACTGCTCTGGTAAGCATTTTAAGGAGCAAGTGTATTATTGTAAATATGTGTATTGTGGGCGTGTGTGTGTGTGTGTGTGCGCGCACACCTTGTAAGGTAGAGAGTGGTCTCTATTCAGGGAAAAAAATAAAAATAGAGAAGAGTGTATAGAGTATGCTACCACTTGGGTACGAAAAAGGAAAAAAAGAGATCTTTAGATATATAGTTTGTACTTTCAAAGAATATTTCTGGATACACAAGAAACTGTAACAATAGTTGCCTCTGGGGGAAGGTCCGTTGTACCTGGGAGACTAACTTTTAATCAAATACTCTTCGTGCTATTTGAATTTTATTTTAAGCATGTGCTACATAGCACCTATTCAAAACATGTTCTAAAAAAGAGAGAATCCAGTTTATATGATGTAGTTTCTTTCTCTTCTTCTTCCTCCTCTTTCCCTTCCCATCCCTACCTCCCCCTCCCCCTTCTTCTTCCTCCTCTCCTTCTCCTTCTTCTTCCGATGGAAACTGTAAATACGACCTAAGCAGAATGGCTTCTTTGCTTACACTTAGCCTCAGAAGTGGATGACCTTTTTTGTTGTTGGAAATGGGGAAAGAAAAAGGAAATCGAATGTTTAAAACTCCTGCATCTTCTGAAATCACAGAACTTCTGCCCTGGTCTCAGTTCCAGACCAGAAATGTTCTGTTCACACTTTCATCTTTCTCCTTTGAGCCAATCCAAGCTACAGACGGATGGGTCAGCGCTTCCTGCACATCTGACTCCAGGCAAAATGGGAGCCAGTCTCCCTTACTGCACCTTTGGGTAGAGACTCCTCCAAGGAGATCCAGCAACTGGCAGAGAGCCCAGCAGTGGCCAAGAGGGGAGCTCACTTTCCAGGATTTATCAGGCAGCAACCCTGACCCCATGGTCCTCCCACCACAAGGGCACACACGTTGGAAACCTGTTTTCAGGGTTTCTGGCTTTGACAGGCTTTTCAGGGCTGGACAGGCAAAGGAGGCAAGGATCCAAAGGGAATAGATTGGTGCAGGCCTATACTGTTAAAGGCATCAAGTGGATCTTGTATTGCGGAAAGATGTCCAAGAGACGCTAAGAAATGAAAGAACCAGGTTACAAAGCCTGTATACCGTCTGGAAGGACTTCACCAAAATCTTTGACAGTGACTTGTTCTGGAGGAAGAGAGTTGGGCTAATGGTGACTTTTGCTTTCTCTTATTTCAAAGGTTTGGTTTTGTTTTGTTTGTTTACAATTGGGCACGCATCTTTTTTTTTTAATGCTCACTGAATTTTCTTTGACAGATAGTCAAGGGAGTGGGAGCAAGGACTATTCAAAAGCTGGGGATAGGTTGTGGAATCTTCAGGAAATAGCCTTGTCAGCCCCAGAAAGGGTCTGTGTCTGAAACTGGAAGCCCCAGGGACCCTGGGGAGAGGAGCATACCTGAGGATGAGCCCCCCCCCCAAGACCGAAAACTGCCTCTCAAACCCGAATGTGCCCATGAATCACCTGGAGACCTTGGTTAATTTAGATTCTGTCTCACTGGGGCTGGATGGGCCTGCGACTCTGCGTTTCTAATGAGCTTCCCTGCAGCCCTAATGCTGCCGGTCCCAGAGCGCAAGAGACTGGAGAGAGGTGGGCGCGTGCGCGCACGGAGTCCCCCTAAGGTTCCCGGCTCTCGGGAGCCCGGCAAGACGCATTTTAATAACGGGGGTGAGGGCGCTGGGGGTAGGGGGAATGTCAGCCAAACGCACTGGAGGAGAATGAGAAAGAAGGATAAAGGAGAGGGGGAGAGACTCACAGAGGCGAGAGGAAGAGAGCGGAAAGGCAAAGAGGAAAGGGAGAAGCAGGACACCTTGCCCAGCTCCAGTCTTTCCCGCCGCCTTCTTCAAGCCCAACCAAGCCCAAGGCCATGCGCGCGGTGCAGAGCGCCCGGGGCTCTCGGCGGGCGCTGCCCCCTGCCCCCCATCACTCACCCCCCGGCGGAAGTTGCGGCCACCGGCCCTGAGCTATGGCCAGTTTGCGGCGCCCACGCGGCGGGGTCCCGGCTTCCCGGTGCGCTCGGCAGCCCCGCGCAGCCCGGGGCTTGGGCCGGGGAGACGAGGCTGCGGAGTCCCTCGCCGGCTGCGCGTCCGGGCTGACCCTGGGGAGGGCGCCGGGCGCCGGAGGGCCCTGCCCGGGTCCCCGGCCGCGCCGTTGCCCCGCGATGGGGACGCCCTCGGCTCCTCTCGCCCCTCGCGCCTCTCCCTTCCCGCGGTGGCCTCGCGCGGCCTGAAGCCTGTGGGCAGCGGCCTGAGCCCATCTCCGTCCGGGCACGCACATTATAAGACGACCTGTTTGCCTTGAAGGCGGGGCGGGGGGGGGGGATCTGTCACCCTACCTCCACAGGACAGGGAGTGACAAACGTGGTCCTCATCCGGCAGTTTTGAATTTGGTTTAACAAGAGGGAAATGTTGTACGCCTGATGCTAAATTATTTTTGTCTTTTGTGGTATGTGGGAACTCCAGTAAAACCCTTTGGGTGTAACTGTCTTACCATCGATGCTTACTTCTATTTATTGAGCCCTTCTGGGGCCTCTCCCTGCTCTGGGCCCCCCGGGGATGCAAAGTGAGTTGGGGCACAGTGAGGACCCTCAGGGACCTCCCCCGCTGCAAGGGAGCCAGACCCTCGCAACAGAGCAAGGTGGACCCTGTCGGGGAGCAGGGAAAGCTCTGGGTGCTACAGTGTCTCAAGCAGGAGGTGATCCCTGAAAGGCTAGTACAAGACCGGATGGGCCGGAGGAAGGGCAGGAGGGAGTGGAGGGAACACGTGAAGATGAGGAGAGAGCAGAGCCCAGCAGGTCCTCCGGGTCCTGAGAAAGGGAAGGTGGAAGGGGAAGAGGATGGGCAGCCGGTGGAGGCCGGGTGGACCCGGCAGTTGGTGTCAAAGGGCTCTGGACCTGATCTTTAAGGCAACAATGGGGAGATGCCATGCTGCTACAGTTTCCAATATAACAAGGCAGGCCACCCATCCAGTGCTCAGAGCAGGCGTCACCCCTCTGTACGTGGAAGTAAGAGGCTCCACGCCCTCCACGCCTGCAGCTCCCCACCCGGACCACACGGGGGTACGGGGAACGCATGCATTTCCTGTCCCATCTCCGGAAACTGGCCTCTCAGACCTGTCACCTGTAGCCTGGAAGAGTCTCTCCCATGCTCAGAAACCTGTTGGTTCCTCTAACGGAAGGTCTTAGCCCCAGGCAGGGTCGGGGGCTTCCTGGTCCCCTTTGTCCATGCCATCCTATACCCGAGTGGAGCGCACCCCACCTCAGGACTCGCTCCCCAGATTCATCTCTCTGTTCACCCTGATCCCCCATCTTCCAGATTAATCTCAATGGGGGGAGGGTGTAGTGGCCTAGTATCTCAAGGATGGCGGGAGAGAGTGGATGGAGGTGTAGGACTAAGCCACTGAGGCCCCTAGGACTTGGGATTTTGTGGGCTGAAGGTTGAACTCAGCCCCTGCCCTGATCTTCAGTCTTCAGTATCTTCATCTGTAAAATGGGAACAATGTGCCTTCTTCTTAACACCAAAGGGCTGTTGCGGAGCTTGGGTAAGATAACAGTTTGTAAGGTGAGATCTATAAAAGTTAGTTCTGGGTCACTCCTTGGTCCGATCCCAACTTCATTCCACTGCGAACTTGGGGGGGCATGTTAACTTCAATGGCAGGGATCCTTAGGAGCAGGTGACAGTCATGGGCTTGATGGGGGGGGGGCGGGTGATCCAGATGCAGGGATTGACAGGAGGGAAAGGGCTTTTAGTTTGGGGGGTTTTTTGTCTGCTTTTTTGTTTGTTGTTTCCCTTTAGGTGACACCTAAGCATGAGCCAGGCCAGGGCAGGGAGGTCCTTTATTCTCAAAGCCTCACACTCACTCACACAGCTCAAGTATTAGCAGAATAAAGAAATCATAAAGGGAGGATATTATTCAACCCTCTCACCCCCTCCTCAAATCTCACAGCAGACACACCCTTAGAGGCCACAAGTAGCTTCTAGAAACCCATTTTAGGAATGAGAGCCTGAGGCCAAGAGCAGACAACCCGAGATCCCTAAGTTTTGGATGTCCACCACCTCACTGCCTCCATCACCATGCTCCTTCCGGGACCTGCCCCTCTGCTCAGGGGACCTTGAACAAATGCCCACACTCCTCTGAGGGTCAGTTTCCCCATCTGTAAAATGGGAGTAAGTAATACTTCCCTCCTAGGTCAGGGAGAGATGAAATGAGATGAAGTCTGCCCAGACCCACTAGGCACAGCTTAGGTCACCTCTAAGTGGTCATTAGGTGGAAGTCACTACCCCTGTCATTCTAAATGCTCCCATATCCCCCGCAATCCAGATTACAGACCTCCTGGTTTACTGTGTAGACCGAAGAAATACACACGCACCTTCCACCACATTTACATGAACTTTACCAGTTTGGTTTCACACCAGGCCACGTGCATATCTGCACGTGTGTGCATTCCAAAGTATTTACCAAGCACCCTCCACGTGTCAGGTCCTGTGCTAGGCGCTGGGGCCGGGGACACAGAGTTGACCCGGACTACTCCGGTCACTGAGTCTCACAGGGAAGACAAAGTATTTGTTTGCAGAATTCTGCCTTCCAAGCTGTCTGATCGCTCACGTTTGGACGCCAAATGCTAGCATTCCGCTTCCCTTCTGGTTTCCGGACCAGGAGCGATGGCTGCAATCTTTTTTCTTTTCTTTCCGGGAGCCTCGCCTCCCACCACCAGCCCCGGCCCGCCCTGCGCAAGGACGCCGCTCTCCTTGGCACCCGGGCTGAGACGCTGCCTGAATGTGCGCAGGAACTCGGAGAAGGGAAAGGCGAGAACAGGAAAGAAAGGCCCGGGAGGAACCCGGGAAGAAGTGGGAGGTCTGCGCCTTTGCAGCCCCGCGCCAGCCCGCCCCGGCCCGTTTGGCACCAGCTCCTCCCGGGCCGCCAGGCGGCTGAGCAAAGGCCGGCCTGACACTCACCCGGCCTTTTGTGGGAGGGAAACACAAAGGAGAGGGAAAAACACGTCTTCCGTTTTGACGGAGGAGGCCGACATCTCCAGGACGCCTGGGCCAGCCAGGAACTCCCGGAGCCGGGCCCATTAGCCTCGGCAAGTGAGCACTCAATTTCGCGGGAAGGGGCTGAGGCCCAGCTGCGCGCGCGGGTGGGAACCGCGGTGCCCGGGACACTCCCAGGACGCGCACACCAGGCGCCGGACGCAAGACCTGGACAAGTGCCGGGCCGCCTCGAGGACCCACAAGAGAGCAAGCGCCAGTGGCCAAGCTCTCGTTTCTGATTATTCCTGGAGGGCGTAGGAGGACTCTCGGAGACAGAGCGAGAAGTGTTCAGCGAACCACTTGCCCAAGGGCTAAAGAAGCCCCGGGGACACAGACCGCTCCCACCTCCCGAGCAACTCTCTGGCGACTGGAGGATGTTGGGGAAGGATGCCCGGAGAAGGCGCCCGCAGCCTCGAGCTGCCAGCCCGAGCTCCGGAAGTGGGGAGTGAGGATCGCGAGGTGCCGCTGCACCGCCTCCGAACAGCCACCACTGCCTCGGCTCGGTGGCGCGGAGCCGGGGCCCGGGGCGTCCTTACGCGCGTCCACGCGGGAACCTGGCCAGTAAGCCAGCTCTCCTGCCTCCGGACTGTGCCTTCCCAGGCTCGGAACCCGCGCCGTGCCAGGAGGGGCCCCTCAGTCTTCGCCCCTGCTTCCGACTCCAGGCTTTGGAGCAAGCGCGTAAAGAACCGCGCACTCTCGCGGACCGCGCAGGATGCAGGACGGTCGCCGGTGGCAAGCAACAAAAGGAACAGGGGCTCCAGGACACGTGCCGCCGGCTGGACTAACCTCAGCGGCTGCAACCCAGGCGCGCACTCGTTGCGCCTGCTGGTGTTTATTAGATACACTGGCGTGCTCACAAGTCCACGCCCCGGCTGGTGGCCCAGAGCTCACACCCCCACGAATGTCCTCACCGTCGGTGGCCGGGGAAGCCCAAAGGAATGATCCTCAAATACCCGAGCTCTTCCGGCTCCCCACCCCCGCTCCCTGCGTTCTTCCAAGTGACAGATTCGCCTAACTGAACGGTTGTGGGTCATCCTCCGTAACCGTTGGACGACACATCTCCACGCTTCAGTTCTTCATGTTTTAAATACATATTTAACGGATGGCTGCAGAGCCAGCTGGGAAACGCGCGGGTTGAAAAATAATTCCCCAGAAGGCACGAGCTGGGGCATGGGGGGGGGGGGGAGCCCGCTTGGCTTTCTAGTGGAGACGGGGCTGGAAGACTTATCCAGAAACTGGGAGCAATAATATGGGTTTCTTTTTGTATTGGTTTATTTTGTAACTTTCCTACTTGAAGGCGAATTATTTGCTAAGTGTATTTGTTTGCCTTTTTTTTTTTTAAGCCGTACATGCAAGTTAAAAGTTCCCAAATAACGGAGGTAACCAGAGGCCGGTAACACTCCCTGGGAGAGAGGGCTGAGGCGCGTTTGTGTGTCTGCAGTATAAAGGGCTAGGGTCCTGGATGTGAAGAAACAAACCTCTGTACTTGAAATGTACGGGTGTGAGAAATTCAACTAGCGAAAATGTCTGAGGTTAGGGAGACAGTGGCCGCCTCTACTATAAAGGAACCACCAATGCTCGCATCTGCAGTACAGGCAGGGCTGCGCTGTAAAGGGTTGGCGCTTTTTTTTTCCCTGTAGGCTTGCTACAGACACAGTCTCTTGATTTTCCCATCTGTAAAATGGGTGGAGGCGTCAGTACCACACCGAACTACCTCAATGAGGCGCTTCTCCAGATCGGGTTGAATTCCTCACGGTCAAGGATTTCCGGGTTTGGGAGCTAGGCTGCGATGGGTAAAACGTGATCCACCGCGGCCGCAAGCGGTTGGATCTTTCTGTCTGGCCCACGGTGTGGAGAGGTCTTTCCCCAGGCTTGAGACTTCTTTTTACAGACAAAACAGCTTTGCCCCCTACCCCATGGCGTGGTGACCACCACAAAGATAGTGCAGAAAATACCGTCACCTGGTTCCCGTGCTGTGAGGGGATGCTTAACTCTGAGCTCGACTCTCCCCTTGTGTTAGCGTGGTTACTATGCGGAAATACCTCGTCCCTGTGTCTACACCACCGTCAACTTTATGAAGAGTGCGATTTTTTTCAAAACACCGTTCTGGAGTCGGTCCCCTCTTTTCTTCCCCGCCTTCTTCCTCGCAAGGTCCTGCACCCAGCTGGGGGCGCTACTGGCCGCCGGCCGAGCTGCGGCAGCCGCCACCTCTTAGAGGCGCGCTTAGAGTGCGAGGAAAGTAGGAGGTTTGTGCCTGGTTACCGTGTACGTTTGCGGCTCAAAACGCCCACGTGTTGATGAAACCCATGAGGTGGGAACAGGTGGCGAGAACACACACACACACATACAGAGAGAGAGAGAGAGAGAGAGAGAGAGAGAGAGAAAAGGGCGGAGACTCCAGCCCCAGCTCCTGGGTCGCCAGGGTTATCCGCGCGAATCCCCAAGATCCGAACGCCTTGTGCATCAGGTTAGTTTGTGTACAGAGCCCCCATCCCGTCCCATCCCATCCCCCAGCCTGACTTTGTGTCCCTGTATTTTAATAGAAATTTGACCATATTCCCTCTCTCCCTCGGTCCCAACCGCTGCCCTCTGCACTTCCCCCGCGAGCCCGCCCTCCTCCTCCCCCTTAGCCTCTCACACGCCCTCTCGGGGTCCTTGCTCCAGTCCCTCCCCAAGAATCTCCCGGCCGCGGGCGCCCATTGGCTGTGAGCGGAGAGGAGGCGTGTGCCCGGCCCGGCGAGTTTCATTGAGCGGAATTAGCCCCGATGACATCAGCTTCCCAGCCCCCCGGGCCGGCCCAGCTCATTGGCGCGGTGGCCCCTCCAGGACCCGCACTTTGTTCCCCGCCCCCGCCGCGGCCACCGCCGCCGTCGCCGCTGCCACCGGGCTATAAAAACCCTCCGAGCCGGGAAAGGTGCGGATGCTTATTATAGACCGACGCGACATCAGCGCCTTGGCCCGGTTCTCTGCTGCAGCTTTTGGGAACGAGCTCCTCTAATTGCATCCACAGTAAGTGTCCCCGCCCCCCAGCAACTCCAGCCTACATCCCAGGGACAGACGCCCCTCACTTCGGCTGCGACCCGGGAAGCTCCGTTAAAGGGGACGCAGATCCCTCCCCTGCCCGCCTGTTCTCCTGAGCGGCTTCGCTGCTCTGACCCTTCCCACACCGACCGCAGCACACCTTTCGCCCAAAAGCGAGAAGTCGGGGCAACAATAGCTTCTTCTGCCCAAGTCCCGGTCAGCTGGCGAGCCCCCGGCTGGCCCCGGAGGCAGCGCGTGGAATCTGGGCCCGGCGCGGGCGCTGGGTGCCGGCCTATGAGCGTGTGTTTGCTGCGCGCTGTCGATGGAGATAAGGTGGATGCGTTTGAGGAACCAGATAAATACTTCTCTATTTAGATCTCCACCTTCCCAAAGAAAAGCCCTCACTTGACACTCTTTCATTCCAGCCCTGGAGATCCAGCCTCCCCATTCCTAATAAAAGGCATAAAAACCCTGGAATGCCACCCTCACTGAGGGGCACCCCATCCTCCCTGGATTAAACCACCTGTGGATGAGAGAGGGCGGAGGCAGCAGGGAGGGAAAGAGAGATGACTTTAGCGTACCTGCATGCCGCAGGAAGGAAGGCCAGAGACAGCGAGGTGCACCAGAAGCGACCGGCCACACGCGCCCGGACCCCGCGCTGCGGTGCAGGCGGGAACAGCTTTTCTATCTCACTGACCGAGTGCCTCTCGCTCTCAGTCTCGATTCTGATCTCTACCTCTCTCGTGTTTCTTCTCCTCTCCGCAGTAGGCGTCCGTGGAAGCTCTGAGGACCGAGGGAGGGAGGACCCTGCGAAAGCTGCGACTATCCCTCGGGGCCATGGACTCGGACGCCAGCCTGGTGTCTAGCCGCCCGTCGTCGCCAGAGCCCGATGACCTTTTCCTGCCGGCCCGGAGCAAGAGCAGTGGGGGCAGCGGCTTCACGGGGGGCACCGTGTCCTCGTCCACGCCCAGCGACTGCCCGCCAGAGCGGAGCGCCGAGCTGCGCGGCGCCATGGGCGCGGCGGGCGCGCACCCGGGGGACAAGCTGGGCGGCGGTGGCCTCAAGTCATCCTCGTCCAGCACCTCGTCGTCCACGTCGTCAGCGGCCGCGTCGTCCACTAAGAAGGACAAGAAACAGATGACTGAGCCCGAGCTGCAGCAGCTACGCCTCAAGATCAACAGCCGCGAGCGCAAGCGGATGCACGACCTCAACATCGCCATGGACGGGCTGCGCGAGGTCATGCCGTACGCCCACGGCCCGTCGGTGCGCAAGCTCTCCAAAATCGCCACGCTGCTGCTGGCGCGCAACTACATCCTCATGCTCACCAACTCGCTGGAGGAGATGAAGCGACTGGTGAGCGAGATCTACGGCGGCCACCACGCCGGCTTCCACCCATCGGCCTGCGGCGGCCTGGCGCACTCGGCGCCCCTGCCCGCCGCCACCGCGCACCCCGCGGCCGCCGCCCACGCGGCGCACCACCCGGCGGTGCACCACCCCATCTTGCCTCCGGCCGCTGCCGCCGCCGCCGCCGCTGCGGCCGCCGCCGCGGTGTCCAGCGCCTCCCTGCCCGGCTCCGGGCTGTCGTCGGTCGGCTCCATTCGGCCCCCTCACGGCCTGCTCAAGTCTCCGTCGGCGGCGGCGGCAGCCCCGCTGGGGGGCGCGGGCGGCAGCGGCGGGGGCGGCGGCGGCTTCCAGCACTGGGGCGGCATGCCTTGCCCCTGCAGCATGTGCCAGGTGCCGCCCCCGCACCACCACGTGTCGGCCATGGGCGCCGGCAGTCTGCCGCGCCTCACCTCCGACGCCAAGTGAGCTTGGCCGGTGCAGGCGCGTTCTGGCGAGCGGGGCGGGAGGGGGCGGGGGTGGGCGGCGGAGGCTGCGGGGAAGCAAGGACCGGCCGGCGCTGGGGCCTGGGAGCTCAGTTCCAAGGAGGAGCGCGGCACCGTGGGCTGGGGGTGGGGGCAATGGTGAGGACGCAGCACCCAGGAACGGAAGCAGTGGAGGCGCGCACTGCACAGTGGGGAGAGACAGGGGCATTTGCTCTGGGACCTGGTTCAACCCCCTCTGGCTTTAAACAGCGCTGCTCGGGTAGACACCGTTTTATAAGAAGGCACAACTACGTGCATCCCTTCCGCCAAACCCCCTTTCCCCCGAAAAAGAGGTGATTCTAAAAACTGTAGTTTCCCTGCGAACTTGGCCTCACACGGCCGGGGCAGCCCTTGGTTATACCGGGGAGGAAAGGAGGGAGGGGAGCATTGGAGACTTCCTTTCCTGCCTCCTCTCTGGGCGGGAAGGAGACTCTCAGCCACACTCCAGAAGCGGCTGTCCGGGCCTCGCCCTCACGGGTCGTCCCTGGCCCAGGGCCAGGGGTACGAGTTGGTCAGAAGCCGGTATTTGGTACCAGAAGCACTTACGGTCATGTCCAATCTCCATATGTGGATAAACCCACAGCTGTCTCAGAACTGTTACCGTTCCTCCCTGTCGCTCCTATTGGTTTGGGGGCTTGTGGCTTTCTAATAAATCTGTCGATGTTCCTTTTTCAACAGTATGAGCAAGCTTTATAGACGGTCAGAATAGAACCACTTGTGGATTGGAATAACCTAAAACTGTCGACTTTAGGTGCGGGTGTTTTTTTTAGTTACTTTAAAATAGAATCTCCCTCCCTTCCCATTCTTTCCATCTCTGAGCACAAAGTGATTTGATGTCTTACCTGATTGGCAGCAGTCATTTCGGTACCCGAGGGTTTGACAGAACTCAAAGGATGTTGCTGTGAATGTAGTTTTGGTTATTTGGGGAGTTCTGTTGGCTGTTTAGTTTTTTTCTTTCTTGGATGTGTAAATATCAATCATGAGGTAAGTGCGTGCTGCGGAGCTGTTTGCTCACGTGGGTGCCAGTCCTACCCCTTCCCCCCCCCCCCCCCCCCCCCCCGTCTAAGCCGGGTTTCTTCTGTATTGGTTTCTTTTTGCCAGTTTAACACAAATGACAAACTCCTCCACGTGCTTCATGTCTCCCGCAAACCGCCTGGGCGCTACCGGAGTTGCAATATGGGCTTCACAGCGTCTGCACGTAACATCCCGCCCCTGATCGCTGCCCCTTGCAGAGAGTGTATCATCTGTTTTATTTTTGTAAAAAGAAAAAAGTGCTAAATAATATTTATTACTTGTTTGGTTGCAAAAAAAAAAAGAAATAAATGATCGAGTGTTGAGATTTTAAATAAAATTTAAAGTAAGTCCGGTGTTTTCCAGCCTTGTGGGTGGGAGGAGGTGCGGGGAGCCGCCTGGGGAAGGGGGTGCAGGATTCTATCCCTTTGGGCCGGATTTGGGGACCGTTCTGCTGGTTTTGCCCTGGAGAAAGATAAAAGGGTTGTTTGCCTATTTTCCTCCCCCCGTAACAAGCACACTTACATTCTCTTTAAAACACGTTCTGAGCACATCCTCCGGGTGCCTCTCACAACTCACTTGTTTTTATTTTCATTTTCTAACGCCTAATCCGGAACTCCTTTTCCCTTTGGTTGAGGATTATGTTAATTGAAAGTGAACATTTCCCTCCATGCTCGCGGAACTTTGGGCCTCCGGAGTGAGGCCCGTGCCTTTGACTGGGGGTCCGGGCGCTCAGGTCTCCTGCCCTGCCGCGATTCTATTTGCTCTCTGCTGAGAGGTGGTCGCCCACCCGCATCCAGCTCGGGGCTTCAGCTGAGGACCAGCCACGTGAGGCCACCCCCGCGACCGGCATCGCCACGGTGATCCCGGCAGAGCGCTGCGGGAGCTTTTGGCGCGGGATCCGCTAACCCTTCACTCCCTTCCCTGCGCTGTGCACGACCCTGCCCCGGCGCCCACCCCGGCCTTGAACTGCAATATGTCAGGTGCTGGGAACTGCCTGCGGGGAGCGAGACTGTCGCGAGCCCGCTTTGGCCTCGTGCTCTTCCCCCAGGGCCACCTCTGCTTTGTCGCCGCTACTGGGTTCCTCACAATCCAAAACTGCAATACAAATTTAGGACGTGGCTCTTAAGAGAGATTCTGGGTAAAAGTTAAAAAGCTTCGGCCTTTCCCGATCAAGGAAGAGGACAGACCATTTTTCAATCTTTCAGCCCGCCGGCTTACGGAAGAACGCGCACCCTTGAACGCAGCGAAGTGCGGACGCAGTGGACTGGTCCCACGGGCCTGGGCCCTCTCGCCGACGACGTCTTTGGTGGCCACCGGTGGAAGGTCCCTGCGCCTAGGGCACCCAGGGCGGAGAAGGTTTCCCCGGTTGGAACCCCATTTCTTGAGGTCGCCCCTGAGCCTCAGGAGGACTCCCCTTGCCCGGGAATGAGGGTGGCTCCATCCCCTCGCTCGGGGACAGGTGCTTCCAGGTCCTCCAGAAGGTACTATCGGCCTGCTGGCCTAAACAGCGGGCGCCCAGGGATGGGTGCTGTAGGCCTCGTACCCGGCTTCGCTTTTGACGGAAGGCTGGGAAGAGGCCGAGGGGCTGCGGAGGGGGGAATAAAGGGGATGGGGCCCAACCGCACCACGCGAATCCAAGAAGAGAGTAGGGCAGGATCTAGTAGCTTTTATTTCGAAATCCCATTTGAAACGAAATTTGTTACGAATTCAAAACTGGGTCCTGCTCCAGCCGAAGACACAAACAGAGGGGACCCCGCGGGATGCGGGTAGTGGGTGGGGCTCCGCCGCAGTCTCAGCTTCCTTCACCCACCTCAAGGCTTGGCGTGTGCAGGCGTGCGCGGTGTATGCAGAGAGGGGCAGTTGCTGAAAGAAAATAAATCAAGTCTTTCCCCACAATCCCCATACCCAAGCTCTCGGCCCGCGTCCAGCCGCCAGTCTCGCTAGACCTGGGCCTCCAAGGAAGGAGGGCCTGGATCCAGCCAGGCTCCGGGCCCTCCCCGGAGCCACCCACCTAAACCTTGCGCCCAGCCAGGGATCTGGGCCACCACTTGGGAGAGCGCAGCGTCCTCGGACTCCGAGTCGGCGCGCACAGGCGCACAGGAGCGCGTACGGCCGCCCGGGGCAGGTGGCTCCTTGCAGAGTGGCCTTAGACTGGGGGCAGCCTGGTTGGGGGACTCAGGCCAGCGGTTGGGCTTCGGAGCAGAGCGAGAAAGAATGTTAGGCTACCACGCTGACTTCCAAGGCGCACCCACAACCCCCAGTGAAAGCGAAGGGAGGGGAGAAGGCGGTGGCTAAACGGTCCCGAGAGAGACGCGGTCCGCAGGGCACTGGGACGGAGGGCCCCCTTCCCGGCAGCATTAGCTTCTCTCGTGCGCTGGTCCACAGCTCAGCTTCCCCACGCCCCACGTGGCCCTCGCAATTCCTCAGCTCTCAGCTTCAGGGCCCAGAGACTTCTGTCACCAGCCCCCAAGGTCTTCGAGAGTCTCCCCAACCCATCCCCCACCATAAAAACTCGCTGACTTGAGGTTGAGGGGCACTGCCTCCTCCATGGCCTCTGTCCCCCAGGGCACTGTCCTACCTCTTCACTCCCTTACTGGGCAGCAGACACAGAGAAAAGACTATTCCCTGGATTCTGTGTTGGAGAACATGCCGGAACCCCTGGGTGTTGTCCTGCACCTCTAGCGCCCATAGAGCTGAAACTCTGAATCCCAGGAACAGGCAGTAAGCCAAGGGGCAAAGCAAAGCCTCACACATAAAGCACATCTCAGTTGGGAACGTTGCTGAGACCCAAGGTGTCGCACTCCAAGAGGATGGCTGTAGGAAGAACTATACCAGGGACACTCATGCAATCTGGGGTTGGGACAGCCCAGCAAGTAAGACCCGTCCTTCTCATTCCCAGACTGAAACCAGGGAAAAGCCCTGAGGCCAGGGCATTGGATTTGAAAGCCCCCAAGACACTCTCAGTGCTGGAGAGATGTCTGTCTGCCTCGCTTTAGGGCAGAACCCACCTAGCAATCTGTCTGAACTCCCTCTACTAAGTAAACACCTTGATGCCCCCTAGAAGTTCACCAAAAGCAAAAGATTCCCCCTACACATGCCCACCTCTCATTTTAAGTCCTTCTTTTAGTATGGACTTTGGGCCAAGTCTGGGTCTCCACACACGTGCTTCACAGTACCAGTAAGGATTATGGGGGTCTTTGACAGGGGCCCTACACCAAAGGTCTCAAGACCTTGCTGGTGACATGCTCTTCAGT
This sequence comes from Eubalaena glacialis, assembly GCF_028564815.1. Taxonomy (NCBI): domain Eukaryota; kingdom Metazoa; phylum Chordata; class Mammalia; order Artiodactyla; family Balaenidae; genus Eubalaena; species Eubalaena glacialis. The sequence goes on along the minus strand of NC_083721.1, from coordinate 12,120,232 downwards.
CATTGTCTCTGCAAACCTGTAAGAGAGGCCAGGATCAGGCCTGGCGGTTCTCAGGGTAAGTTGTTGCTGCACTGAGTCCCACCCTGGCTGGGGAGGGGTGCCTGTGAAAGAGCAGGGGTCAGCATGCCACTCCTTGGTTTGGAGGCTGCAGACAGACAGTCCATAGGCTAGACCCCTGGGGCTAAGCCCTCCACCCCCTGTCAGAGGTAACGGGCCAGACTAGGCAAGGCAGAGACAGGCATCACCCCTCACTCCCATCCCTACTTCCCATCTCTCTCTTGTGGCTGCGTTGTTGCTATAGGGCCGCATCCATTTGTGGCTGGGGTTAATGGGGGGAGGGGACGCTGCAGAGAGGAACAGATGTGGCTGATCGGGGAGCAAGGAGGCAGCGCGAGGCTGCATCTCGGGGAGTTCAGGATACTAATAATAGGCGGAGGAGGCTGGAAAAGGAGGCACCAACATTTATTGAAGGCTAGTTGGTATAGAGCTTTGCGTGTGTTATTAATTCATTCAATTCTCCCGGTAACCCTTTGAGGATGGTGCTACTATTATTCCATTTTACAGGGGAGGAAACTGAGGCACAGAGAGGGTAAGTGGCTCGCTGAGGGGAGGAGACAGTAAATGGAGGGGGCAGGGCTGTAATCCGGGAGTCTGGCTCCAGAGCCCACCTCGGGGAGGTCGCCCCATCCACACCAAGGCCCCCCTCGCCACCTCCCCCTCCAGGGCTGTCCCCAGATTCTGGCTGAGCCGCCAGCTTCGGGAATCGTCGGAGCTCCTGCGCTGCAGCCCGCCCGCACCACGCCCAGCCCCCTTAGGTGATGCTCTCAGTGCTCCCCCTGTGCGCCTGGACCCCATCTGGCCCCGACGCCCCCATCTGGGCGGCGGGCGGTGCCGAAAGGCCTTAGCAATTAGCGGGCTCGGGTGGGCGCGCGGCGCGGGCGGAGAAGGGCCGCAGCGGGGGAGCTGAAGCGGCCCCTAATTAGGCGGCCGGCGGCGCCGAGAGGGACTGTCGTTCGTGGCGGGGCAGCTGCCACCTCCGCTGGCCCGCGGGCTGCATCCCCTGCCCGGTTGCGCCGTCCACACCGCGTGCTGCAACTCGCAGAGGAGTCCTGCACGGGTCGGGCTGTGGGACATCCGAGGAAGCGGTGGGGTGCGCGAGCTGGGAGGGCGCGCTGTCCTCCCCGGGGACCTCGGGCCTCACTTTACAGCACGCCGAGGGCCCCACAGACACGGGAGGGGGCCGACTGCCCCGCGGGCTTCCAGTTTGCAACCACGGAAAGTGGCGCGGCTGACCAGGACCGCCCAGCTGGGCGCCGGCGTTGGGGGTCCTCCAGCCTCCCCGTCGCCGTTCTCGGGGAACTGACTTGCTCCGTGATCTCGTGCCGAGCTGTGCGCCGGCATCCCCTCCACCCCTTGCTTCCTGGATCCCGAGCAGGCAGAACGGGCCCGAAGGGGACGCGCACCCCCGTCCTCACCCGCCGGGGCGCCAGCGCGACCCGCTCGGGCTAGGATTGAAGCAGCTGCCTTGCACCGCGCGCGGCTTTCCTTTGGGGAGCTTTGAGTCTGCGGCGGCCGCAAGGCCTCTGAGTCCCCTAGCTGTGAGCGGGGCTGGGAGTCCCCCGACAGGGAGACACGCAGAACCCACCAGAGGCGCCTAAGTTCACGTGGAGGCCGAACAGCATCCCGGACACCGGCCGGGCACTGGCACCCGGATCCACGCTCCCTAGTCCACACCGGAGCTCGGGCTCACGGGTACAGGCACACTGGTGAGCCTGCAACCTCGAAGCCTTGGCCTTGGTCTGGAAGCCATTGGGGCCTGCTGAGCCCTGGAGGCTCGGTGAGCCAGTGATCGTTGGCCAAGGACAGCTCCGTTTACCTTCCCCTTCCTTGGCTTCCGGGAAAGCCGGGAATCTGTCCCCTCCCGCTCCTTCTAGCCCTTGTAGACCCGGCCCACCGCCCTTCCCTCTGCCGGCCTCCCAGCCCAAACCTGCTTTCTGAGGCCTAGGCTTTCCCCAGGGAAGAGCCAGTGGGAAACAGGACCATGAGCAATTCACTCCCTCTTCATCGTCACATCTTCTTGGCAGTAGAAGCTTGCCTTGCAGAGCAGGGCTGGAGTGGCCTCCCAGAAGCCTTGCGGGCTCTCTCTGACCTCAGTTTGCGGGCTCTCTCTGACCTCAGTTTCCTCACCTGTAGAATGGAGCCAGGCTGGGTGATGACCAGAGCTCCGTGGGAGGATCAGGCTAGGCCCTGGGTACCTGAGCCTTCGGGATCCCCTGGTCCACCTCTGGGCAGAGGTTCTGGGAGCCCCTGTCTGGCAGAGAGGGTAGGATGGGTGAAAACAACTCCCCTTAGTGTCCTGTGTGTGCACCAAGGGAATTCACAACCTCCACTGAAATGGGAGTGTAGACAATTCTAGAAATGACTACCGTTGGTCCTTGGCTTTTCAGCTCCCCCAGGGTACAAACTGGCTTGGATGCCTTTGTATCTAGACATTCCTGCTTGATGTAAAAGAATGAATGGATGGATGGTGCAGTGGGAGTAAATGGAAGACTCAGAGAAGGAAGAGGTTTCCAGAGTGTGGGGAGGGAGACGAGAGTGTGAGGGGCCAGAGAATCATGCGCTGATAGGGGCCACTGGGGCCTAGAGACTGGTGGGCAATTTCGATTCTTTCCAGGGCAGCCGGTTCCGATTCCCCCGCACTACAGAGTCAAGTTACCAGAGCGGCTATCTCTTCTTATGTAAATAGAATAGGTAATAATAGTACCAGACACTTGTGTTATTGCCAGGATTAAATGAAATGGCCTAGGATTTAATGAGTGGCCTTCTACCTGATCCTAGCCACGAACGGATGCCCTGGGCCCAGGGACCTGGCCAGGGTATAGCTGCTGCACCCTCACTCGTGAGCCTGGGCCCCCAGGAAGCAGCCACCAATATTTAGGTCATCTTTTGGGGGTGGGGAAGCAATCAAACACCATGAAGACCGTGATTGGGCAGCTGGGTACGGGGTGGTGGTAGGCTGCCTTGGCCAGGCTCCACCAGCTGTGTGACCTGGAACAAGAGACAGGCGCTTTCTGAGCCTCAGCTTCCTTCCTTATCTGCAAAACAGGGGCGTGATGCTAGTACCATTTCCATAGGGCATCAGGTTTGAAAGGGAGAACCAGGCCCTGGGCCTGGCATACAGGACAGGCCCAATGTGGCAGACGAGTCTACCTAGTTGCTGGGGTATCATCTCACTGAATCTTCTGCGAGGTCCTACGGGGCAGGGTCCCTGTTACTCTGTCACATGACCAGCCCCGGAGCATCCCAAGGGTGCCTATATGACCCAGAACCCCAGGAGAGGCCCAGGAGTGTCCCTGAGCTCTATATACAGAGTCCAATCCCCACCCCCACCCTGCAGGGCAAAGCTCCCGTTCTCACCTCCGCAGGCCCCAGGGTGCCTGGTACAGGGCCTGGCACATAGTCCTTGCATTGCCTAGTGGAGCAGGGCCCACTCTCTGCGTAGCAACTAGAATTAAGTCTTTTTAAGGGCAGGAGCCAGGATCAGAGAGGAATTAATTGAAGGGAAAGTTGTCTGAGAAGCCAAGGCCCCAGCCCCGCAGTTCTCTCCCCTCCCTCTTGGCGGGAGCCCTTCCTCGCAGGGCCAGGCCTGCTGGTCCCTCTATCCGTGCCCCTCGGATGCCCAGCGCAAGGGGTGAGCTGGAAGGTGAAGGACCCTTCCCGCTCTAGAATTGCCAAGGACAGCCACAGTGGTGGGGCCTCCTGGGAGTGAGGCTGGGAGCTCCCCATCACCCCACTTGTGAACTCGCCCAGCTATTCAGGCCCATACAGCTAAGGAAGACACCAGAGTGCTGTGTGGCTCAGCCCAGACAGGAAGGAAGTGACCTAGTGCAGCCCGTGTGCTGGCAAAGACTGCAGCAGGGGCAGGGAACTCAAAGCTGTTAAACCAAAAAGGCGTGGAAGACCCCTCCAACCCGGGGGCTTTCCCTGTCTGCCCCTCTCCTTCCCAACATCCCTTCCACCAGATGGGAGTGGGGCTCAGGCCCCAGCGACCCAGAGGCAGATCTGCTTGTCATCACCCCCACATTTTGGGGGTTGAATCCATCAGCTCCTCTTCCTCAGTCACTTTAAAAAATTTTTTATTGAAATATAGTTGATTTACAATGTTGTGTTAGTTTCAGGTGTACAGCAAAGTGATTCATATATGTATATATATATATATTCATTCTTTTTAAGATTCTTTTCCATTATAGATTATTACAAGATATTGAGTTCCCTGTGCTATATAGTAGGTCCTTGTTGATTTCAGTCACTTCTTTTTGTTTGTTTGTTTTAATTGAGGTAAAATGTCCATAAGATGAAATTAGTCATTTTCAAGTGAACAATTCAGTGGCATTCACAAGGTTGTATACCCACCACCTCTCTCTAGTTCCAAAACATTTTTATCCCCCCAAAGTAAAACCCTGTGCCCATTAAGCAGTTACTCGCCACTTCCTCTCCCTCCAGCCCCTGGTACTGCTAATCTGCTTTCTGTCTTTATGGATTTACCTACTCTGGACATTTCATTTAAATGGAATCATATAATATGTCCCCTTTGCGTCTGGTTTTTTTCACTTAGTGTAATGGTTTTGAGGTTTAGCCATCCTGTAACCTGTGTCAGTGCTCCATTCCTTTTCAAGGCTGCATAATATTCCATTGTATGGATGTACTGCATTTTGTTTATCCATTCATCTGTTAACTTCTGAGTAACTCCTCAGGCCATTGCATGTGACCTGCCATGGTGAAGAGAAGCCTGGGCTAGGAGTTAAAAATCTAGAGCAGGCTGGGCGTTCTAAGGCAAGTTGCTTGACCTTTTTGGGCCTCAATCTACGCATCTATAAAGTGAAAAGGCCCATTCTAAGTTTTGGCCCTTTGTGACTTTTCACAATGCTGAAGTCCTCCCTGCCACTTATAGAGAGAAGCCCCATGACTTTCTTGCCAGCCACAACCCTGTGTCAAGGACCCACAAAAGAAAGCCCTGGGGCTAGACAGGCACCTCCAGTGGATCAGGCCCCCCTAACAAGTCTGTATCTTTGGGTCGTAGAGAGGCCGAATCTTAGTGAGAAGCCTGGCTGAAGTAGGTAGTGTTTTGTGAGTTATTCCCTTATTAAATACCCAGCCAGACTCTCATCAACTGCGACTTGATGATGAAATGGTCAACTTACTTGTTGCATATACAGGACCTCATTATGATATAGTTAAGAGTCACATTTTAAGAAGCGGACATTGCACTAGATCATGAGGACTTAACGTAAATCAGGAGGTTGTAGAAATAGATATCCTGGCTCCTGTAATCTGCATCTTTCATCTGACACACATTTACCACCCTTTTACCCCATCTCCTGCTTTGGGCAGGCTGGAAACATACAGAAACAGAGTTAAGAAATATGTTCTTTCTTAGCATTTAAGAGTTTTGAGGGAATTCCCTGGCTGTCCAGGGGTTAGGACTTGGCGCTTTCGCTGCCAAAGGCCCGGGTTCGATCCCTGGTTGGGGAACTAAGGTCCTGTAAACCACACAGTGTGGCCAAAAAAAATTTAAAAACAATAAAAAATAAAAATGAAAAAGAGCTTTGAGACCTACCCTAATTGGAGGTGGGGGGGGGGATTAGCCTACTGCCCTTTCCAATTGGAACTGAACTGGGGTGGAGGTAGACTTTAATGTAAGGGAGGTACCCTTATCTCAAGGATGGTTCACATTTCCCTTTGGAATATGGAAGCTCCGTAAACTGACATGATAATTTCACCTCCTTCTTTTTCAATACTCCAACCTTACCCTGGCACTTTCAGTGCCCTTACTCTGCTCACTCTTCAAATTTTAAAAATTTGTTAGTTTTGTTGTTTACTGTCTGTCTTCCCCAGTGGAATATAAGCTCCAAGAGGCAGAGATCTTTGTTCATCCTGATCACTGATATAGATCAGTGCCCAGCACACAGTAAGAGCTCAATAAACAGTAGTTGAATGAATGAATGATGAATGCATATGGAGGACTTTTGCCACCAAGCCCTTTCCTAACTAGAGCAGAAGAAGCCCGAAGCTTCACTGGGACTTCCACACAAGAAAACACAAGCAGAATCTGATCCTGTGGAAAAAAAAAAAAAATGCATTGTTGAACTCTGCCTTCCCAAAAGTACTTTTTAAAAATCAGCCAAGTCTTGGAGGCTGGTCATGTATTGGTCTTGGGATAAGGGGCAAATAAGGGGTTTTCTGAAATAATTTATCAGTTAGGATCATAAAGCTATAACATCTTACAAACTTACTAAAGCTGTAACACTTAACAAACTTACGAAAACTGTAACATTCTCCGCTACTTCCTTGAGTCCCTTGGGTTAGTTTTGGAGGATAATTAGGATCCAGACCTGGAGGTCTCAAACTGACCTTTAAATTAAATGGATTCATAGTTGGACAATTTGCCCTAATCCTTTGGGAGGCAAACTCCTTGAGTTAAAAAGAAAATAAAAAAGGCAAATATTCAATTTGATGAATCTTTCCTATGGGAGCATATCTGAAAGAGGAAAAATATTTCCTGGTACGTTAGCAGCTCCCCAAAATCATCCACGTCAAAGGGTAGGAGGGTGGCTGCAACTTTTCAATTCAGACAGTCAGCATAAACCTTCACATTACATGTCCTAAGGGGGAAAAAAAAAAACCCTTCTCAGTGGTTGTATTTATCCCGAATGCAAAACTGTCCCCTTTGTTGAGGTCGGCTGAACCAACTCGGCCAGGAGAACAATGTCGAGTCTGCTGGCGGGCCATGTGCTAATGTGCTCATGTGTTACAGGCCGCAACAGATGGCTGTGAGAACACCCGGCCGGCGCCTGCCTGGGTCAGGATGCAACGCCCAAAGCCTGCTTCCCAGTTCTGTCCTGTTATCAAAACACTGCTTCTCTTTGGAGAGATGATGGCTGTCTCGGGGAGGCGGGCCAGGCCCCTTCTGCAAGGCAGGGCACGACGGGGAGAGCAAAGGTGCAAAGGAATCATTATTGGGGGGGTGGGGGGCGTTGCTGGTTTGTTTGAACAATGTTGCAGAATGGAGAAGTATTCATACAGTTGAAAGTCAGAAGCAAGGAGACACATGCTGCATTGTTCCAACATGTTAGCTCATGGGTACCGCTCACATCTTTCATCTTCTTCTACGCCCAAGATTTGGTGTTCTGGGTGTAGTTCTAATTTCTCTCCCCTTCCCTCTGAGGACTCTGTCTTCTCTCTTTCCCCACATCTCAGCAAATCACTGAGGAGAGAGAGTAACCCAGCCCCCAAAACCAAAACCAAAACCAAACCCAGCTTTCTTGCAACCACATAGAAGAGTCCAGAGAAATTCCTTTGGAAACATAACTAAGTAGGGTGCATCTGGGCTCCTCTGATGTTGATCCCTGTTTCTCTGCAATGGAGAAGAAAACCCACAAGAGCCATCACCTCCACCTTGAAGCAAAGGCTTGAGCAGGTTGGGCTGAGCCGACATCTTGAGGCCCACATGTTCCAGGAGAGGATGCAGGACCATCAGTGACCATCTTGTCTCCCCACCCGTGGAGCCAGGCTGGGCAGTCCAGGCAACCCTGCCCACTCTCCCGCTCACGTCCCCAGGGCCGGGGACCAGGACTCACTCTGAGCAAAGCCTCCCGGGATGAAAGTAGCACAGGGAGGGCGGTATCTCAGATTCACCCCAGACCCACACAGGGGTAGAGATGCACCCACAACACAGAAAGGACTTTAAACCCCTATTCTCTGACTCTCTGAAACAGACAAGCAGGCTTACCCTTGCCATTTGGTCTTCAAAGTTGGTCTAAGCTTCACGGTGTTCATGCGGGGAGCCCTGGGAAGCTGGCACGCACCCCAGCCTCTCCCCACCAGCTGCCTGTGGTGCTCAGCATTCTTCCTGCTAAAGCCAATGTCTGGATAAGTGTGGTGTCTCCGGAAAGCCCTGTAAAAATGCCCATTGCCTGGGAGGGAATACAGAGCGAGCTGTGAGCAGAGGTCAGTCTATAAAGTATTATTGATAACACCAAGTGGGGTCCCGAGAGCCTGGAACAGGTGAATTCTACGTAGAAGGGAAGCAGGAGAGGCCAAGAAGAGAGGGACTAACAGGGCTAGTGCCATGCAGGCCAGATGCAGGCTTCGGGGAGGGATATGGAAGGGTGTATTCTTTAGGATACAGGTTGGGTGCTATAACCAAGAGAGCTCCAAGACAGTTAAAGTTAAATGAAGTTAAAGTCTAGGGGAGGTTGTCCAAGGCTTGTCTGGAGGTTTGATGGTAACAGGGACCCAAGTTCCTTCCCCATTGTGGCTCTGCTGTCCTCAACACACAGCCACCTATGGCCAAGAAGACAACTCCAAGCCCTGCCATCACGACCATATTCTGGCAAACAAGACTGGGGAAGGGGTGGGCCCTGCCTTCCCTTCCCTTTACACACGTACATACGTGGCACACCTCACTAGCTCATGTTCCCCAAGGGCAGAACTTAGTCGTATGGTCACATCTAACTGCAGAGGAGGTTGGAAACATAACTTTCCTCTGGGTGGCTGTGTGCTAAGTAAAACTCCTGTTACTAATAAGGGGAGAGCAGAAATTGGGGGACACAAGTGCAAGCCACGCAGGGCTCGGGGAGGAAGTTCCCAAAGATCCTGGCATCTGCAGCAACTGACTCACCACGTGTGCCTGACAAATGTTTGTTGTGGACCAAGCACAGGCTGGAATCCGTTTTCTAACGGAAAGGGGATGAATTTCCACATGAGCAGTGGGGAAAAGAGAACTTTTAAATAAAAATAGTACATTTCTATAGCACTTGCTTGTTTGTAGGGCCTTTTACATTTTACACTCATTGCCTCGTTTAAAATGAGGAGCCAGGGACCTCCCTGGTGGTCCAGTGGCTAAGACTCCACGCTCCCAATGCAGGGGGTCCAGGTTCGGTCTCTGGTCAGGGAGCTAAGATCCCACTAGCAGCACAGCATGGCCAAAAAAATAAAACAAAATAATAAAAAATAAAAGAAGAAATTAACGTTGTTATCCTGATATTAACTGAAGCACAGATTCTGTTTGGATTTCACCAGTTTTTCCGCTAATGTCCTTTGTCTGTTCCAGAGAAGAGTGGAGGGTATACAATCCATGATACCACATTACATTGAGTTGATCTTTATATTTAAGAGTGTTGACCAAAGACTTGCTCAAAGCAGTTCTAGATACTGCTCCTAGGCAACATATTATACAAAAATTCCACTGTTGTGAAAAATGGACACAGAGAAAGCTAATCACTGCTGGATTAAGATTTGGTGGAAGGAGACTTATAAGATTAAGGGGAAATCAGGTGAGCATGGTACACTGGGAGGAAGTATTAAAATCCCTGGGAGTGGAAAAGGGCTGAAACATCCTAAGGGACCACATAATTAAAGCACAACAGATAACAGTTCCCCTGAAAAAAAGGATGCAAGGAAAAAGAAGTGCCACAAAGACTGCTCAGAGCAGAGAAGGATCCGTTTTACAAAGTGACAAGAGAATCTCCCTCTTTTTTTTTTTTAACTTTTTATTTTATATAGGAGTACAGTTGATTAACAATGTTGTGATGGTTTCAGGTGTACAGCAAAGTGGTTCAGTTATACATATATATGTATCTATTCGTTTTCAAATTCTTTTCCCATTTAGGTTGTTAACATAATATTGAGCGGAGTTCCCTGTGCTGTACAGTAGGTCCTTGTTGGTTACCCATTTTAAATACAGCAGTGTGTACATGTCAATACCAAAGACAATCTCCCTCTTAAAATCTTCTTCGTAGGAGTCTAATTTCCACGGTAACTTATGCTGCTGAGTGATTAAGAGCTTACCAGGGGAAAATGTGAGAGGAGAAAACAGTGACAGGAGTCTATGCGTGGATGCATCTCGATGCAGATAGAAGAGTCACGCCTATTTCAGAGCTGCCAAAAAAGCCTCACTTCTGTAATTAAAAAGAGCCTGGTTGCTTTTAAATCTGCACTGTAAACATCCAGAATCCACTTTATCAGAGTCAATTGATAAGGAACCTTTACTTATTTAGAGACACCACCAGCACACCTAGCTGAATCACTGAGAAGTTCAGTAAAACTCTGTTAGAGAGCAAGGGATAGGCACCAGGTTTGGACACAGGCAAAATAACATACAGCATATGTCTGTCTCCAAAACCTCTCATTCAGGCATTCTCCTGATCCCATTATATCAACATTATAACTGGAATTATTATGATTTTTTAAAAGGACTATAAAATAATATCAGAGAAGAGGAGACAGATGAGATTGGAAAACAAGGAAACGTGATACAGTAGAAGCAGACTTTCTCCATCTGGCATATGGCGCTGCTCCCCCAGCCCTCGATTAACACCCCCAACCCTATCTCCGCCATTCTCCATGTGTATGTTCCTAATTTGGAGAATTAATTCCTTTCCTTTTTTTGTTTTCTGGGACGAGAGAATCTAATTAACAATGGGTAAGAAAAGCATGACTCTTACCAGGAGAATGGATGTCACAGTCTTTTCCAAATCAGAGCAGAAAGGTTCCAGGAATACATATCATTTGAGAAATTTAACAAGCTATGGAACAAACCTAACCCTTCAGGCTAATGGAAATCACAAGGAATAAATGCACAGGAGATTTGCATGAAGGTGACTAAAATTAATAAAATAGAACATGCCCCGTTGGAAAGGATAGAAGAGCAGATGCTAACTTAGCTGAACTGACAATAAGCAAAGCGATGATTAGCTGTACTGTGATGGCTCGCTGACCTGGCCAACTCATCTGAGAGTGGTCCAGCTGAAGTCAGTAACCATGGTGTCAGGGCAGGTGAGAGACAGGGATCACCCAGTGAAGAGCATGGCCTTCTGGGAAGGCCAGCTAGAGAGACAACAGGCTGGATGATTACACCAAATCTTGCTGTTCCACACGTTCAAGACAACCGATGCATTATGGGTGATTTAGGAGGTGGAGAAAGCAAGAACAGACTAGAGGTCTGAAAGGTGGGGAAGGCTTCAGGAAGGATGGGGGACTTAAACTGGCCCTGAAGGATGGATCCGATTTGAGCATGGAACTGGGGGATGCTCAGAGATCGTCCACCCTTGGGTTTATTCTGCTCAGAAAACTCTTGCATCCTTCTGACTATGGGGAGAGCAAGGTCAACTCGTAGTAATCAACTTGTAGTAACGAATAAGACCTCCACCCTCGGGTCATGGCTCACAAACCTGGCTGTTCGTCAAAACCATGTGGGTGGTATGTTTGTTTGTTCTTAACATCCACCCCAGGGTCTGACCCCAAACCTACTGAGTCAGCATCTCCGGGGGCTGGTGCCAGGGGTGTGTGTGTTTGTAAACATCAGGTCATTTTGACCCAGTGAGCTATTCCAATGACCCCATGTCAAAGATGAAGAAACTGAGGCCCGGAGGAAGGACGCGATTGGCCCACGGGACACATATAGTGAATTCCTTCAGCAGGTGAATTTCCAAGCATTTCCTCAACCCTTCTTCCCCAGTGTTGTGCTCGGAAACCCCACTGCAGTGGCAAGCAAGTGTGACCCTAACGTCTCCTGGGCCGGGTCCTGACTGCCCCATGGGGTCCTGGAGGTTATAAGGGTATATTGAAGCTTCTGTACCTTGTAGTCGCTTCATTGCTAACAACCCACTTACCTGGAAGACAAAGAAGCAGCTTCTTGATCCACCCCTGGAATTGGACCATTTGCCCCTAGCGAGGTGGGGGGATGGTAAAAACAAAACTGCTGACGTGACAGTTTTGCCTTTTCCTGCTTTGCCTTTGACCTAAGCCTCTGAAGCTGCTCCAGCTGCAGACACACCGTCTCTGAGTAAGGAAGGGTGCTCTGTGGCCCCTTAGCCCAAACCTCATTCCTTCCAGGCTGTCACCCTAGGGGTTCCTTGCAAATGCTTTTAGGCTCGTTTCTTATTTTTAAAAAGGATGTGTATAAACATGCAAGTCCTGCTCTATTTTAGCCAGAACAAACAGATTCATGTTCCTAAATGCTCTCGTGCCTCTCCCCGCTCCTCTCATAATTTACTAACACGTCATCCCATCCCCACCTCCGGATTTCTTTCCAGATGCCTCTGAATCCCTAAGCCAGGCCACCATCAATTTCTGTCCTCCTGCAGCACTTCCTCCCACGAGGCCTTGCAGCTCCTGCCAGCCCCGCCTGATCTGTTGCCCAACTGTCTTCCTCAACTGGTACCCAAGCGGACGGCGTTCAGACCAACCCTCAGCTGCTTTTAAACAACGCTAGCCTTTTCTCTACACGCCCTGCCCTCCATCTCAGTCCTCCCCAAGCTTTTCTGTTTCCAAAGAGAGTTTCTTACCTCTCATTCCAAAGGTGAATCCTCCAGGTCAGGGGTCTCTGGCCACCCAGCCCTGTGCATACCTTCTGTCCTCCCCCTGCCCCTTGCACATTGTCCCCGACATCCCATCAGCTTTGCTTTGGAGGATGCTCTCTGGCAGGGGACAGAGGCCACTGGAGAAAGTGGGGTTTAGAGATCACATGATTTCATTTGTTCTTCTTCCTCCTCGTTAATACTGAAAACCCTTTCAGCGACTCATTTGCTCACCAAATATTTATGAGCCGCCTGCTGTATATCAGGCACTGAACTAAGCCCTGGGATAGCTGGCCGATTGCTAGGTATTAAGGTTCAATACGAAGGTTTAGAAGATTATTCAGAAATCAACTCCAGAGTTGCCTAAAGAAATAGATCAAAGAATCCAAGTGAGTAAAAAGGTCTTTTTTTTTTTCCTTTTTGTAAGTGGACAGTTACCAAGAGACAACAAAAAGCATGTCACGAAATTTGTGTAGGGTCCAGGGACTTGGCTGGGTCATAAACAAGGTCTTAATTACACAGCTTAGTGTGGTCCCATTGATTTAAGAACATTTATTAAGTGCCTCTACCCCAGTTTCAGGGTCCTTCCTCTTCCTCAGATGTCTGCAACCCCCATGACTGCAGGGTCGTGGTGATGGGGCTTAAAAGCCCAACAGGTGCAAAAAAGTTCTAGCAGTCTGTTGTGTAACAATATGAATATAGTTAATGCCACTGAACTCTACGCTTAAAATGGGTAAAATGTTGTATTATTTTTTTAGCACAACTTTTTAAAACCTGACGGATCTCTTCCAACACCCCTCCTCTGAGGGATCATTTCCCTGCTGGAGAGACTCACAGGGAGTGTGGAGTCCAAGGATGAGGAAGCTGCCTCATCTGTGTCATGTCACAGGGACACAGATAAGCCACAAGCCACCGCCCCCCACCTGCTCTGCCAGGCAAAACCCAACTGCAGCCGGGGGGTCTCAGCATCTGGACGAATACTACTCAAGGCTTTTATTTCTTGTTTTCTGGAGAAGGCAGGAATTTTCCATCTTTACTTCTCCAGAATTCTGATTGCTTCTTCAAATGTGTAGTTCTACAGAGCTCGTTCTCTGAACTGATAGAATCTTGAGTGAAAAAGAGAAAGAAAAAGCCAGCCTTACACTTGGAATGAGAAAAGCACAAAAATGTCTTTAGAACATGGCTACCAGTGCTGGAGATCTGCTTATACTCTTCAAATTCGTCTGGCGAGGATGAACAAAATAAATTTGGAATCCGTTTTTCACTTCTTTCATCTCAATTGAGTATCTCTGGGCTCATGCGCGGTATAAAAATTAGGATTTAATATCACCTCTCATCTCCTCTTTCTCTTTGCTCTCTTCCCTATGGAGGACAAAAAATGGCTCTTGGCAGGGCTGGTTTCATGGTTGTGGGACCCCTGCAGTCTGTTGCCCAAGTTCCCATGCTCAGAAGAGCCCCGTGCTTGGTTTAATGCTTTGCTGTCACCCTCTCGAAATCCTTAATGATTTTTAAACCACGGAACCCATATTTTCATTTTGCACTGGGTCCCGCAAATTATGTAGCCAGTCCTGCCCTTGGTGATGAAAAACCTTTTCAGGTGCTTTTCACAGTTTTTCACATGCAATCCCTCACACCGTCCCCACTTCCATGGCCAGCATCAAAGTTCCTTCCTGGTCATGACAGTAGAAGGAAAAATAATTTCTTAGGTCTTAAACAAAGATAAGGGTTTTTTTCCCTGTTAAAAATTACACCCCTTTTTAAAGTAGCAACACAAATCTTAAGTAGGGGATACAGTACTTCAGTTTGATGTACTAAAATGATTTGTCTTTAAAGAAGAAAAAATTTCCTTGTGGGTCCCACCGATACTAAAGTAAGGGAAGGGAAGGCTAACTTAAGAGAAACATATTCACTCCTTAAGCTCAGAGATTCTGGCTCCTACGGAGTGTATGCAAACATTTCTGTTAATACTGAGCAAAATACAACTTCGATCCCTAAGATCCTAACTCATTCATGAAAAGCAACAGGAAAAGAAGTTACACTGAACATCGTAATCAACCAACCAATAGGTACCAAGGGCTTTGTCCTCACCACCCGCATCCCTTCTCCCATTGTAGGATTTAAAGTATTTTTGTGAAAACAGCATTTGTGTTTTTTTAAGAGGTGTAGGATCTAAATCAATTCTAATATATTTTGAATACATTCATCATCATACACTAAAAGCAAATTCCCATTTTGTGGTTCTCAGCGGAGAGTGACAGAGCCTTGTTTGTGACAGCCCCGGGCATAAGCAATCATTGTGTAGCTTAATTAGATATTCCCTGTGCTAGTGTGAGGGACATATGTCTATTCACTGTAACAAACACCAAGAGCGGCCGGGTGCTTTCAGGCTCCTGCTATATGCAGATAAAGGCAACGCAAGTGCAAGCTCTCCCAAGGACCTGTGGCCCCAGCCGGCCCCAGCATGCCCAGCCCGCATTCACCGATTGGTTCCAGTTTATTAACAGCCTATGAACTTCTCATCGGCTCCTGGACTGGTCAGGACTGTCACCTGCAACTGCCAGGCCAGAGCCCCCTCTCCTGCTCCTGGGAAACCGGGTGGGTCCAGTTCTGCTGTGCCGGATGCACCGTCGGTTTTACACACAAAGAATCATGTACTTAGGGAGTTGCAAACTTCAAGAGTGGCAAAGCAGATCAACTCGGAGGCAGTTCCAGACAGGAAGGCCACCCCATGTGGAACAAGCAACTCTAAGCTAACCTAGACTTGGCGAATTTTAAAGCAACTTAAATTCTTACAATGTCAATGTTTAAATGTCACTTCAAAGTTAGACCTAGAGATGAACATACCAAGTGAAGTAAGTCAGACGAAGGAAGACAAATATTACATGATATCGCTCAGATGTGGAATCTAAAAACAATACAAATGAACTTATTTATGAAACAGAAAGAGACTCACAGACAGAAAACAAACTTATGGTTACCAAAGGGGAAAGGGGAGGGGGAGGGATAAGTTAGGAGCATGGGATTAATAGATACACACCACTATATATAAAATAGAGAAACAACAAGGATTCACTATATAGCACAGGGAACTGTATTCAATATCTGATAATAACCTGTAATGGAAAAGAATCTGAAAAGAATATATATATATAAAAGCTGAATCACTTTGCTGTACACCTGAAACTAACACAATACTGTAAATCGACTATAGTTTAATAAAAAGAAGAAAAATATACATATCACTTCAAACTAACGAGACTGAGGGGGCAGTACCAAGTGGGTGCAATTCAGCCCATGTCTCACCTTCTCTTTGGAAAAGGTAGAAAATGAAAATGGGGAACAGAAACCAGAACGTCCCTGGGTCCCCAGTGGTGTTTGTCTCCTGTATCCATCTCGTGACCGTGGTCCTCCATCCCGCTCTCAGAACCAAGTCCAATTTCTTTCAGCTGAAAAACTATCTTACACTGCGTATTGGTTTCCTAGAGCTGCCATAGCAAAGTACCACAAACCGAGTGGCTTAAACAACAGAAATTTACTTTCTCACAGACCTGGAGGCTGGAAGTCTGAGATCAAGGTGTCCGCAAGGTTGGTTCCTTCTGAGGTTGTGGGGGAGCATCTGTTCCAGGCTTGGAGATGGTCATCTTCTCCCTGTGTCTTCACATCGTCTTCCCTCTATGTCTGTCTGTCTCTAAGTCCCCCTTTTTATGAGGACACGGTCATATTGTATTAGGGCCCATCGTAATGACCCCATTTTACCTTGATTATCTCTGTAAAGACCCTGTTTCCACATACGGTCACATTCTGAGGTCCTGAGGTTTAGGAATTCCATATATCCTTTTTGACAGACACAATTCAATCCATAACACACAGTTTAAGGGACATAACAAGAAAGCACCATTTACTCTAATCCCAATTCCAGAATGATGAAATATTGGGGTTTGTGGACATTGTGAAAATACAAAACTCTGATTTCCCATCAGCTGCCAAAGAACAGCCATAATGGTGAGCTGATCTTGTCGGTGCCTGGCCAAGTATCCACAATGACCTCTACGGTAACTGCGAAATAAATCAATTTCCAACAGAGAGGGGCACCCTTTGTTTTCATCCCCTACTGTTCCATAGGGGCTACTCTGGTGGAACTTGATTTTCTAAGAGCATGGCAGTTCTATTTCGAAAGGTCAGATCTTGAAAAGCCCTGATGGAGGAGTGAGTGGACCCCAGAGATGTGATGACCGGAGGTCACCCAGCCGGTAGTGGTAGAACGAAGGCTGTAGTCCAGGGCCCCAAAGGCCAGCAAGGTACTCTAGTGAGGGGACAGGGTAGAGGCAGCACCAACGCCTCCGATGGCTCCACAAAGCAGTGGGAAGGCTTGATGCCTGCCTGTGAGGGTCACCCTTCAGTTGAGCCCCCCAGAGTCTGGGGAGCTCCTTCCTGGTCGGCCTTGGCAGGATGACTCTCCTCTTTTAGGAAAGGGTCCCGGGAGTCCAGGAATCCCCAGTCTGGATCTCTAAAGAAAGGCACATTGTCAATCAGCATCAGGGCAACGCTGCCAATAGCCGGACAGCCGTGGAATTAAGGTACCAAGGAGAGAGGTGCGCCTGCGTCAGCTGAGAGTTGATGCTCTAATTCCAAGTCAGTAGTGTAGAGAAGAGCTGAGCTCTTGGAGTGAGGTCCTCGTTCGAATCCCAGCACCACCACCTACCTGTTGTGTACCTGGCGCCCACTATTCAAACTTGACTTCTTCTGGAAAATTCCTACCTCTCCCAGTCGCCATAAGGATGAGCATTGATCATGCATATTCATTCCTTGATAACAAGCCAACACAGAACTGACCATGAAAAGGGTCCTTTTTATTCAGCTATTCTTCCTGGACAGAAATGGAGTGGTTGCATGGTGGATGCAGGGATAGGATGCTGTTTTTACACAGAATAAAATTTTATTTTCATCTTATCCAAAGTTCTTTCAGAGAATGAATAAACAGGAAGCAGCTGTCAAGAGAGCTGTGTGGAGGATATGTTTTCCTTCCCCAAGGCATCACTTTATTCCACTCCCACAGGCTATAAACTGTCAGAATATATCGACAAGAATAATTTAAGAAGCCAGCTACAGTGACTCCAGTGAGCTCCTCATCCCCATCCATTGTAGATAGCCACTCTCCTTGGTCAAAGGAAAATAGGTGGAATGTCAATACATGTACCTACATTTTTAAGTCTTTTGTCACGTACAGACAGTTCTGGGTGTACTCTGATGCTTTCGCAAAAATGTTCCTATAAAAGGGTTTCATCTTCAAGGAATTCATGGAAAAGACTCTGACAAGTACAGGTTTCTGGTAACTGACTATACTGCTGAACTGAATGAATAAGCATTTTCAGAACTCTAATGGAAAACTGATGAATTCATAAAAGTGCTAACAAAAGATCAAGATGAAAAAAAATTAATTACATGGGACTGAGTGAACTGATGAGGATGATTATAATTTTTGTGACTTTCTGTTTGAATAAAAAATTTTAAAAAATCCCACAAGGACTCAGAGGCAAAAAATATACAAATCAATTTTCACTGCAAAGTAAAGGAGCTGTTACAGTGGAGGATTACTGGACTGAATGTCAATATTATGACATAGCATGAGTGTGTTTCGTGTTTGGTAATTGTAATCGTTGCTTTTGTTGTGGTCATCCATTTACAATGCTTGGTGTCAGTTTATTTATCTCTTGTAAAAATAAAATACAGTGTGTGTGTGTAAAAAAAAAAATACATGTACCTATTTCTATTGAGAAGATTCTGGCAAATTAAGTCATTAGCCTAGAAGAAACCCCAGTGTGTAATGAGGATTTGGTGTTCCATTTGTGAGAACACGAATCTCTTCCAAGGGGCAGGTCCCTCTGAATGCTTCTGTCGACGTTTCCCATAACTGTTACCTCTGTGAGGTCAGCAGGGTGGGTTACCATGGCTCCAATTTTGCAGGGGAAGAAATCAAGGCCGACGGGGTCAAGAGATTCCCAGGATCACACGGCAGATCCAAGACCGAGACCAGGAATAGTCCTCTCCACTGTTCCAGACTGTTCCAGACTGTACCAGATCGTTCGACACTATTCCATGCAGTTCTACACTGTTACACACTGTCTCAGTTGTACCTTGGGACCCAAAGCAGGGAAACTTGAATAACTGTGCCACTCACTCACTGTTTTCCAGCATATTCCAAATGTCTAAGAGATCTGTAGAGCCATTTTATCTTTGCTGTTAATGAGGGTGACCTCCCTCTGATCATTTTTAACCTCATTAATGTCTCCGGATCTCTTAGACACAAGGAAGCTGGGTGGCCCCCTACATGAGGTTATTTCAGAGTTACCTGAAGGTCCTCCATCAACTCACCTCCCAAATAATAATTTCCCAACTTCTTATTTCCTTGTTTATCTCAGATATCCATAGAGCTGAAATGCAAATGTTGGTAGGAAAACAAATATTGAATACAAGGCTCCTCATCAGTCATTTATTTCCCCTGTGTGAGCCAGCTGATTAGAGATGTATAAGACAGAAAGACCCCACAGAGATCACAGGGCAAACCCTCATTTCACAGATGTGGAAACAGAGGTCCAGAGGGGCCACGGGCAGGACACAGCCGGAGACAGTCTTTTCACTTTGAGTTTGGTGCCATTTCCAGAAAACAAAGTTCCTCCCTGGGCCTCTTTCTAGGAACAGGTGTGGGAGCCCAGGGCACAGGGCCCCAGCTGTGGCCAAGGAGCCACCCTTTGTCCCCGGGGCTGGCAGATACTGCTGCAAGAGTGAGTCTGCCTGTGGGTCAGGCCGGCTGGGAGCAAATCACTTCTCTGAGCCTCAGTTTCCCCACCCGAGGAAGAAAGAATCATAATAACAACACCACCAGCCTCAACAGGCCTATGGGATGAAATGAGGCTGTCCGGATGAAAAGCTTAGAACAGGGCCTGGTGGGACCCAACCACTCAGCAAATGTGTTTACTCATGCCCTCCACCCACCCACCTGACTCAGAACTTTCTAGCAATAGAAGTTGGCATTTAAATTAAATCTCCATTCTCAGACACCCTGGGTTCCCCGAAACAATCCACAGGAAAGAGGGGAAGATTTTCTCCTCCTGGCTGATCCCTCTCCATCCATCCATGTCTGGGCAGAGGTCGCCAATACCCTCGACGGTCCTGGCCACCCTGGGGGTCTGGCCCTGTTCCACTGGGAAACCGATGGTCCTGGTGGCTCTGGGAAGGTGGGCTGTCTGGTAGGCCATCAGCGACCAGACATGTCCCTGAAGATGGGGCGATCCTTGGCCTCCTGAACGACTTACAGTCTGGCCAGCAGCCTCCAGCCCTCTGCCCCCAGCTCCACTCCCAGAACAGTAGGGGGCCCAACCCCTGCCCCTTCCCCTTTATGGATCAACAAGCTCCCTGATAATTCCCTACTTAAGTGTGTGCGGTTAGCCATTGGTAATAATCTGTCTTCTCCGCTGGATGACCCACCCCTCCCCGAATTTCCCTCACATTTTCAGGTGACCAACTGCCACAGGACTCAAGTCTGTGAGTTCCAGCTCTTCCCCTGGGATTCTAACAGGGTAATAAAAGCAAGATGCAAGAAGTGTTATTCGTATGACCTTAATTTTGTGATGTAAACAACGGCCCCTACGAATCCCAGCATATATGGTTCAACTACATTGATACACACCGAAGCATATTAGAGCTTAGATTATTAGATATGGGATAGATTCCATTAAGTCACGATAGACATTGGGTAACTTAGACAAAAGAGAATTGGAGCTTTGTCTACTGTCGTATCAGGATGACCGATAACCATCAAGTGAAACGCTCGCGGTGCAGCATAATCTGATGGCCCTCACGTACAGCCTGAGATGCTAGCTCCGTTAAAACAGACACAAAACGGAACACTGAGGTCCAGCGCCAGCTTCTCTGAGGGCTCGCACTGCCCCCGCTCCCCGAGCTGCACCTCAGTCCCATGGGTCTGTCTGTCTTCCTCTCCCCTGCCTTGTCCCTCTCTGTACACTCAGAACCAAGGGCCGTCCAGCCCAGGGCAGGCCCTCCATACTCTTGTTGAGTGAAGGACATCTTGAGTCGTGGTGGACAAGGCTTGGGGGATGGGTGGTCTTTGCAGAGACGGGTGCTGGGTGCTGAGAGCACAGACCTTCCCTCCCACCTCCCCACCCCCCCAGGAGAGGTTGGAAGCAGGAGCAGAGACCCCCATCTTCTTCCTCTGTTCACACGTTAGCCCTACCCATGAGTCTTCTGTTCATCGCCACTCAGCAGCAGAGACCAGTTTAAAACATTTAAACCAGATTTAAATATATTAGAAGCCCAAGGACACCAGAAAGAAAAAAGAAAATAAACAGAATAGAGTTAATCATACGCAACTTGGGTTCCATGATACGGTTCCATCCTGGCTGCCCTGGTGGTGGAGACCATCTTTCTTCTCCTTCCAGGAGCCCCTTCCACCCACTAAGACCTCTCAACACCTAAGGGAATGGGGGAGGAGGGCTCTTCTGCCTGCCTGTCCGAGGCCACTTCTGGGTCCTAGTGTCACGCTTAAGAAGCAACTTCCCCGGAAGACTGAGAATGGGAAGGGAACCCCCTTCAGGGGGGATCCCTCCAGGGTGGTGGCCTTACCCTGTGGTTTCCACGAGACAAGCACAAAATAGAACACAAGGAGCCCAACAGTCACCAAAAAAAATACTATCAAACTCAAGTCAGGCAGTGGAGGGGCTGCTGCAGGACTGGGGCACCTTCCCTTACTGAGTGCCGCTGAGAGGCAGATATGCACCCAAGACAAAGAGGGAGCCTGACCCCACAGGGGCAAGAGCCCTGAAAGGCTGCAACTGCTTCCCTCAGGGCAGCCAGGGTGGTAGGAGGTTCCTGGGGGCAGAGTTAAGAAAGGAGGAGGCTACACAAGCAGGCTTTGTGGAGCACATGGGGCGGGAGAGAGCAGAGAAGTTCCAGACAATTTCTGCAGCTGTCTGGGACATGGCAGCCCACGGCCACCCCAGGCTCTGTTCCCTCGGCTCAGAAGGCCTCCTCTTCTCTGCTGTCCCTGCTCTATCAGAATTCCATCCTCATTTGGTCACCTATTACCTCCATTTCTTCTTTGGCAACAGAATCTTAGTTTTATGAAGGGTCACATTGGGCTGAGACATATGATTACATTCCCCCGTATCCCTTGCAGCTAAGTACAGCCACACAATTAATAGGTTCTGGTTAATAAGACCAAAGTGGAGATATTAACTCAGTCTTCTGGGAAAGCAATGTAAAGGATGTTGATATAGCTAATATAAAGGAAGTTGGTATGCTTTTTTACCTTCTGTCATTCCTTTTTCCTACCACTTGGAATGGAGGCCTAATGGCTGGAGCTCCAGCAGCCATCCTGGAGAGTGAGGTGATCTTGAGGATGAAAGCCAAATATTAAGATAGTAGAGCAAAAAGCTAGAGGGACTCACTGTAGCAGCCCTGGCATTGCCAATCCTCAGATTTCCTTTACAAGAGAGGAAAAAACTTATCTTGTTTTAGCTACTGTTATCTTGTGTTTTCCATCTTATGCAGGTGAACCTAATACTGATACACCTGGCCCATTCCACATCCTCTGCCCAAAGGGATGAGAGCTCTTCTTGTTGTATGTGGTCAGGGGTGGGTCAGGCTCCTGGAAACATTTTTCCTAGTTAGGAAATGCAGACAAGAATTATGCACAAACTCTTGTGGGCTTGCAGCTGTTTCAAAGATATATTGTGGTAGAAAAACTATCTCCAAATGTAGTGGCTTGAAACCACCATTTTATTATTTCTCAAGATCCTGAGGGTTAGCAATTTGTTCTCAGCCACCCAAGAGCACTGGCAATGGACGCACATTGATGGCACCATCCAGCCAAGGATGGAAAATGCTCCCTGGTGCGAAAGTGAACAAAAGCAGTTTGCAGCATGAAAGCAATTGCTTAAGCCTGCAAACAGCCCAGGGGGGAAGTCCAAAATGAGAAATGGGAGGCTCTCTAGTGTCCTGCCTCTCAGTGGGACTTACACGGGTCCAGCAGAGGAAGGGGGAATGTTTGGCCGCCTTCACGGCAGGCTGGAGTCGACCTCCCACAGGATTTGGCATCCAGTGATAAACGGAGGCTGGCTGCAGACGGGCACTGGCCGTCTGAGGCTGTGCGGTAACCCAGGAAACTGAGAAGAGAGAGAACAGGGGTCAGTTACTATATCCACTGTGGATGTTTAGTTTCCCAAAATTCGCAAAGGTATCTATAAAAAGATGTATGGCAAGATCTCTGTTTATACAGCAAAACAGTCTGAAGGTGATAAAGGAACATGATGGCTGGGATCCGTCCATTCATTTATTCATTCATTCATTCATTTAACAAGTACTTATCCAGACTTTATATGTCCAGGCACAGTCCTGAACACAAAGATATTTATATTTATAATATAAATTGGAACAGGAAAGAAAACGAAGCTCGCAGGTAAAGGGGTGATGGTCACCGTGTGGTTACGGGGTCAGCGGGGAGAAGAAATTGGCAGAAGTGTGAACACCGGAAAGGTGATCCCAGGAGAGGAAGCTACAAGAGCAATGGAGCCGAGGCGGGGACAAGGCTGGGTGTCACAGAAGGGTCCACAGGGCCTGGGGGGCGGGGGGGCGGGACATGGAGGAACAGCAGGACCAGGGGTCGAGAGGCAGGTTGACCCCACGGCGTCCCAGGCCGCTCTCTCCCTGGGGCCCTCTGGCACAAGTGCAGGGCTTCAAACATGGCAGCCAGTTCCAAAAACACCAAAGCTCAAGGGCAGAATTGGGTGGAGCCTTTGGGCCCTTGGATTTCATTCTAAGTATGTGTCTAAGCTCCAAAAGCTTTTTTTTTTTTTTTTAATAAATTTATTTATTTGTTTATTTTTGGCTGCGATGGGTCTTCGTTGCTGTGCGTGGTTTTCCCTAGTTGCAGTGAGCAGGGGCTACTCTTCCTTGCGGTTGCGCGGGCTTCTCATTGTGGTGGCTTCTCTTGTTGCGGAGCACGGGCTCTAGGCGCGCGGGCTTCAGTAGTTGTGGCACGTGGGCTCAATAGTTGTGGCTCTCAGGCTCTAGAGCGCAGGCTCAGTAGTTGTGGCACACGGGCTTACTTGCTCCACGGCATGTGGGATCTTCCCGGACCAGGGCTCGAACCCGTGTCCCCTGCATTGGCAGGTGGATTCTTAACCACTGCGCCACCAGGGAAGCCCCTCCAAAAGCTTTTGAGTGAGAAGGACTGACCTGACCTGTTTAATTTTGTTAAGAGTTGGGGGCTGGAGTGGTCTTGTCTTGCGTTCATTGGAAGAAGCTTCGGTGTTAGTCATTTGTCCAGAAAAAAAGTAAAAACTGAACAGTCAGGTTGGCTTCTAACATCGTGGGGCTCAGGAGGAAGAGTGGAAAGAAGATCCAAGGCCTGCATCCCATCCCGCCCCTCTCCCCAGCCCCACTCCGTCCTGCACTGCAGGCCTCATGCACAGCCATGGAAGGAGGGCAAGCTCTGGGGGGACACAGGCCCTTAGCCCCGGACACTCTTCTCCCCATGGGGAGGGACACAGCCAGAGCAAGACCCAAGCGGGCCCCTAAAGTGTGCGCATGGGGCAGGCTGCCTGAGTCTTAGCATTCAGACCATGACCTCAGGGAACTGGAAGCACGAAGATTTGACCATCAGGCCGTAATCTGGATGATCAATTAATTCCCCAATAGACAGCATCTCCTACTGAATACAGAGACTCCCACAGATGTGCAGCCATGGTGTAGCCTCAGCGTGGGGAGATATTTCCAACACCCATACAACATCCCAGCAGAAGGAACAGGGAGCAGCATGGTAAGTGGTGTGCACAGAATCCTACCCAGAGGCACTTGGTCATGGCCGAGAACCTATATTTGGTACAATCCTCTTTCATTGATTTTAGAAGAAGCTGGGTTTTGAGGCCACATGGTTTGAGACCCACCCCAGGACCCCTCTCACCCTTGCCCCCTTCCACCTCTCTAAGGCCACGTTGCCTGACAACATAAAAGAGACAGGTAGGAATAGCCAGGAAGGTTGCTAGGTACGAGGACAGGCAAGAGGGGACATTAAGGGAAAGTGGGCCCCGGCATAGGAAGCGCCCACAGAGTGGACACAGTTTGGGATGTTGCCTGGCTCCTTTTCTTGGGACTAGAGTTGGCATCTCTTATTCGTGGAATAAAATAAACAGAGTTTTATTCACCAGGAGTCCTGTTGGGGCAGGCACGGCATTTGGCTAGAAGACCGTTTGCAAGGGTCTGCTCAGATGAAAAGTATATCTGAAGAGGGTGAGTTCTGTTAACAGGAGGGCAGGGGGACGGGTTTGTGCTGAACGACTGTGTGTAATGCTGGGGTGAGAAGCCAGAGAGGGGGACGGGAAAGAAAGAGAACAAAAATTAAAATCGGTAGTAGATGCTGGCGAGAAGTGGCCCGGGGGGGGGAGTTTGGCCTGCGTGCTGTTAAGGGTGATGTGTACAGTGCAAACTCAGAGGCCCGGGAACAGCTCCTGAAGCCACACTATTGTGGTGGCCTGGAAACAGCCTACAGGGAAGGGGTGACAAAGAACAGCTGTACCCCAGAGGGTATCCCGGGGCCTCGGGAGCCCCCCTGCTCCCACTATAGTCAGAGAAAGCAGGAGCAGCCGTGGAGGAGACCAGGAAGAAGCTGGGGGGGTGGGGGGGGAGGGGAGCGGGGAGCAGCCCAGCTGGCTTGAGCTACGCCCAGCACAGGAGACCACAGAAGCTACTGTCTTGATCTGGGCTGGTACCCACAGCACTCCTTTCCCGGTCCCTGCTACTCTCAGCACCCCAGGATTTTAGACCTGAAGACTGATAGCTGCCTCAATTCTTCCCTCGGATAAAGGGTACATGAATCCCACTTTTTTGATGAGTGGTCAAGTATCTGAAAATGCAGGTGAGTCCCTGCTTTATGAAAGCAAGTGAAAACTTGCCCTAAATTCCCCCCATCACTTTAAATGGATCCACTGTTAAAAGTGGGAAGAATCAAGTGAGTTAATAATGGTGTTATTGCTCTCCTCGAGTGTCATTAACCACAATATAATACTTCCTGTCTCCTCATTTGCACACAAGCAGCTGCCATGTGCCAGGGAAATAAAAGTCATAATAGGGGATGAAGGAGCGTGGAATTGGCCCTGACCTTAGTCTCCACCCAATGTGGGAAGCAGTGCCAGTTGCCACAGCTACAGGCAATTCCCTCCCATTGGTGGGGGGAGCTGATGGAGGCCAAGGCCACCCTGGGGAGATTCTAGAATATTCTGGCATCCCAAAGACCATTAGCCTAGACAGGGTCCCATCCTGGTGACCAAGAGCTCATCATTCTATACACTTCCTGGGAGGCTTTCTCTGATAGAAGAACTGCTCGTCTCCAACCCTGTCCGCACGTTAACATGTATGAACATCGAGGCAAGAGGCACCGTGTGAAAGAAGCAGAAGAATTCCTCCCTGTCTTAGCGTGAGCTCCGCACCCAGTGAGACTAGGCTGGCCTCAACCTTCTCTGGGTCTCGGTTTCCTCGCCTGCAAAACAGGCAGCTGTCCTCCCCGCCTCATAGGGACACCATAAGTCTCAAGGAGATGACAGATGTGAAAATGGTTAACAAAAAATAAGGGCAAGGGTGTCCTTGGGCAGGTCACATGGCCATCCCAGCTGGTTAGAACCGGCCACGTGGCCACCGGGGCAGGACACCTGCCCGCACGTCCTCAGCTTCGGCAGCATCCCGCACAGAGCTTGCCCTTTCACCTCCACAATGCCCTGCTGGGCAACCTTGGGTTCTAACATTACTGAAAATATGTTTTGGACTAATTGACAGATCAGAGGAAGGCAGTATACTGGTGTCTCAACCCTCCTACGAACTGCCTTTAAAAATAGAAGATTGCGGAGGGAGGGTGTGTGTCCCCATGGCTGTGGCTGGGCTTTTCCCTATCTGCCCCTCCTCCCCCCACCGCCCTCCTGGCTTGCCTTGCTCACCCTGCTCCCAGCCTCCATTCCAGCCCCCATGGCCTCTTCCCTGCCCTCCGGCCCCACAGCTCTGCCCGTCCCCTTCCCAACCCCCAGTCCTCCAGGCCTGCCTCCTTACCAAACCCTCCTCCAAGAGGCCTTGGCCGTAAGCTCCTGCTCCCTCTTCTAAACACTTAAAGCCTCGCCATCCTCAAAACCAGGATCCCCGGACCAGCAGCGTCGGCATCACCTGGGCGCTGACTACAGCGAAGCATCTCAGGCTCTACCCTGGCTCCTGGACCCGGACGCTGCACTTAACAAGATCCTGGGGCTCCAGGTGCCCTGAGCCACAGCAGCTCCGATCCCCTCCCAGCTCATCCATACCCTGTAACCTGACACTGCTAGTCAGGTGTTCACATGTGTCTACCCCATGCCCTCAAGTGGGTTACACGTTACTAGGAGGCGCGAGCCCACACTTTCTCAAGGGCCTGGCACAGCGCTCTGCACATAGCGAGCCCTCAGTGAACTCGGCCAATCCGTCTAGATTCGGCCTCTGCACTCATTCATTCAAGTATTCACTGAACACCTAGTAGGGAGGGGCCCAGCCCTGCTCAAGGCACTGGGGTACATACAGCAGAGAACACCACTCCCGTGGAGCCTCCCATCTTGAGTGCGAGCAAACAGACCTGTATAAATACGTGGGCAAGTAAGTGACCGGACCATTCTAGCTGCTGGTAAGCGCCACGAAGAAAAGAAAGCAGGGAGGAGTGACAGTGGGACCGGCGGGGAGGGGGCACCACTAGGGTGGGTGGTCTGAGAAGGCCTCTTGAGGGGGTCATATCTGCATCGAGAACTCAATGGTGAGGAGACCTGGGGAGAGGCTTCCAGCAGAGGGAAGAGTGGAGGGCAAGGGCCCCAGAGGATGGGCTTGGCCCACGTTCCGGCTCCCGTTCTCTCTCCCCGCCCCGTTCCAGGCAATCACACACCCTCTGCGTCTCATCCGTCCAACCGCACCCTCTTGGAGCTGGAAAAACCCCAGGTCTCAGGTCCAGCCATCTGTATCTGTTCACCTCCCCAATGTGCATCGTTGGTCATTTCTTCATTCTT
This sequence comes from Eubalaena glacialis, assembly GCF_028564815.1. NCBI lineage: Eukaryota > Metazoa > Chordata > Mammalia > Artiodactyla > Balaenidae > Eubalaena > Eubalaena glacialis. The sequence continues at coordinate 12,092,793 of NC_083721.1, read as the reverse complement.
TTCTCCACAGCCAACTTTGCTCTTTCTCTAAACATAGTTGAGACGCCAAGGAGCAGGCATGAGGAAAGAGGGCTTCTTCGAAAAACATTCTTCTTAAATCAGTTTCATTCTCCTAGATGGGACCAGGTGAGGCCATCATGGGCCTCGCTACACACGAAGTGTGGTCCTCCAACTCAGCTGGGAGCTTCTTAGAAATACAGAACCTCAGGCCCCACCCCGACCTACTGAACCAGAATCTGTACTTAGCAAGACCTCCAGGGAATCTGACGTGGGGCAGAGTTCTGCCTCCATTCTCCACTATCTCTAGAAACCTCCAAACGAGGTTTAGAACAGCTAATCTTTAGGTTTAGGTCTAGAACAGCTAACATTACTGTGAACCATGCACCCATCTAATTCTCGCTTTAAAAAGTACCTGTGACCCTCCTACATTGTTGGTGGGAATGTAAATTGGTACAGCTACTATGGAGAACAGTATGGAGCTACCATATGATCCAGCAATCCCACTCCTAGGCATATATCCGGAGAAAACCATAATTCAAAAAGATACATGCACTCCAATGTTGATTGCAGCACTATTTACAATAGCCAAGACACGGAAACAACCTAAGTGCCCCTCGCCGGATGAACAGATAAAGAAGACGTGGTACCTATATACAATGGAATATTACTCAGCCATAAAAAAAAGAATGAAATAATGCCATTTTCAGTGACATGGATGGATCTAGAGATTGTCATACTGAGTGAAGTAAGTCAGACAGAGAAAGACAAATACCATATGATATCACTTATATCTGGAATCTAAAAAAAATGGTACAAATGAACTTATTTACAAAACAGAAATAGAGTCACAGATGTAGAAACAAACGTATGGTTACCAAGGGGGAAAAGGGGGGATGAATTGGGAGATCAGGATTGACATATACATATTACTATATATAAAATACATAACGAATAAGAACCTACTGAATAGCACAGGCAACTCTACTCAATATTCTGTAATGGCCTATATGGGAAAAGAATCTAAAAAGGAGTGGATATATGTATAACTGATTCACTTTGCTGTACACCTGAAACTAACACAACATTGTAAATCAACTATACTCCAATAAAAATTAATTTTAAAAAAGTACCTGTGAGGTAGATGTAAGTAAAATTATGAGCTTCATTTTGCAGATGAATTAACTGAGGCCCAGGGAGGTTAAGTAAGCTGCCCAATTTCATAAGCTTGTAAGTGACAGGCTGAGTTTGAGCCCCACTGGCCCGACTATATATAGAGCCTGCCCTCTGACCACCTCACCACTTTATGGAGTAGGAATTGGCTCAGAGGCTGTATCACTCAGCTCGGACTGCTGTAACAAAGTACCACATACTGGGCAGCTGAAACAGCACAAATGTATTGCCTCCCGGTTCTGGAGGCTGGAAGTCCAAGATCAAGGTGTCAGCAGGGTTGGTTCCTTCTGATGACGGATCTGTTCCATCCCTCTCTCCCAGCTTCTGACAATTGGCTGGAAATCTCTGGCATCCCTTGGCTTGTAGGAGCATCACCAGATCTCTGCCTACATCTTCACCTGGCATCCTTCCTGCAGATATCTGTGTCCAAATTTCCCCCCACCCCTTTTTTTAAGGATCAGTCATATTGGATTAAAGCCCACCCTAATAGCCTCATTTTAACTAATTACGTCTGCAACGATCCTATTTCCAAGGTCACAGTCTGAGGTACTGGGGGTGAGGATTTCAATGTGAATTTGGAGGGGCACAATTAGTCCATGACAGAGGTTAATAAACCAGTTGTAACAGCTAACATTCTGCTGTGCAGAGTGCCTTAAGGGTATCAACTCACCCAGTCCTCTCCACGGAACTTCTGTCTAAGTTCTGTTTTCATCTTTGTTTTGCAGATGGAGGGAACTGGGTCACTGACAGGTAACGTCTCTTGTCCTAAGTCACACAAGGAGCTAGGATTCAAACCCAGGTCGTCTGGCCTCGAAGTTTGCACTACAGTTGTCTCAATATATTGTACGATTATACTGAGGTCACATTTATATAGCTTCTTTAGCAAGTTGTTGATGGATTTTGGTTCAGTGTGTTCAGGAAAGTGTCTCTGAAGCAGAGCCCTGTGGGTGAAGAATCCCTGGTGTTCAGCGAGCACAGGGACAGAAGGGGCTAGAAAACCCCATATCCTTGGTACAGAGAAAGCAGGCACTTAAAGCAAACAAAACTGGGACATCATCTCAGTCTGAATGAAAACCATAAAATAAGTGTCCTTCCATGGTGCCTGGCTGGTACTCAATAATATTAGCTACTGATATCATTTTACTAAGCAGCTACTATGTGCCAGGCTCTGGACTAGGCACCTTCCTCATAGTTCCTTCTAATCTGTATAACAGCCCTAGGAGAGAAACACTATTATTCCCATTTTATAGATGAGGAAACTGAGGCTCAAAGGAGTCTTGCGGAGGCTACAGGCTAGCTCCTATCCGCCATCCAGGCAACAGGACTCTGCTTTGTAAGACATAAATAGGCTGAGCCTTTGAGCAGAAAAGCTTTAGAATATTCCCGCGGAGGAGATTTGCATGTTTAACGTGGATCGTCTTCACCGGAGTTAATATTTCCAGGTCAGAGCGCCTTCAGGAGAGGATGGAGGTGGCCTCCCAGCTCCAGTCTCCTTAACTGCACCCTGGGAAGTCTCCACACTGCCTTTCTTTCTCCCCCCCGGTGGTCTAATCTGGAGTCAGATCCAGCCGCTGGCTCTTGCAGACGGAGAAGGACTGCAAGCCAACGGGAAAACAACAGGTGAGTTCTGAACAGTCCCCTTCTGTGCCTCGGGCAGCGTGTCTGCCTGGGCGACCGCGGGGCCACACTGACTTCCAGAACCTTCTGTCTCTGCAGGTGTTTTAGGAACTTGGCCTCAGCGCTTCAGTGACCCATATTTTATTACCTTTCAGGTTTCTATAATTCATCATTCACTCCTTTCTGAAAACCTAGAATGAAAGTTTAGCAGCTCAGTGCCCCGGCCTCTCTCCATTCTCTCCCCAAACACATCGGCCTGTTTGTTCCCTTTCATCCGCGCTCTTCCTGTTGCATTCTGTCCGTTCAATGGGGAAAGAGTGAAACCGGATGGCTGGACCCAGTGCGGGGAAATGACTTCAGAGCCACCTTTGTTTCCCTCATTCCTTTGAGCACACTTGGCCCTGCGTCTCTATGAAAGGGCTTGTTTGAACCATTTGGAACATCTAGCAAGCGGGAGATGCTGCGGCCAGAATCGCTCGCATCTTTTCAGGCTGCCTGAGACTCTGGGTGAAACTGCCAAATTTTTGCAACAAAACTAACCATGACATTGGACATTGTGTTATAAATTAGCCACAGCCTTCCAAGCAAATTGTCTCTTTTCATTGTGTCAGCGTAAGCCTTTGGGACGTTTGGCTTCAGCTACTGACTTCGGGGAGACTCAGAGAATATTTCTGTTCGGCCCCAAACCAACCCTTCAGACACCAAGCTGCATGTGCTACGTATCTTAATTCACAGTTATTCTTATCATACTTACTCAGAGGATCCCTGTTAGTTATTTTCCATTTCTCTGCCTAAAATTCTGTCAATAGGCTTTTAAGTTTTGATGTGGCAGGAAATATCTCCATTCATCTTTAAAACAAAAAGATGTACTTCTCTTTTTCTGGGCTTTCCACAATGATTATTTGAAGTTTCTTTTAAGGAAGAGTTCTTTGCAAATCTACAGTGAGAGGTATTAAAATCTGTTATTATAGAGCTCTAGGTGACGTGTAGAATTTCAGCATTTGGTACTCACAGAAGCAGTGAAAATTTTCTGTTTCTGTTACATACATCACCCTGGGTTTCAAAAAAAAAAAAAAAAGCATCTATCCATCAGCTTGAGTTATGTCACCAATAGCCAAATCAAGCTTTTGTTATTAAAAGGAAATCTGAAAAAATCCTCAGATGCTATCTAATTTCTTTTCTTACTTTTAACTTTTTTCCACAGAAAAGGTGGCATGGGACGAATCTGGACTCAGAAATAATTTTTAAGTAGTAAACTTTATTAAAATCAGGTCCAAATGACATTTATTAAAAATAAAACAGAGGACTTCCCTGGTGGTCCAGTGGTTAAGACTCCGTGCTTCTACTGCAGGGGATGTGGGTTCGATCCCTGGTTGGGGAAGATCCCACATGCTGTATGGTGCAGCCAAAATAAATAAATAAGATAAAATAGAATAAAACTTCTTATAATATGTGTAAAACACATCCACTAGATTTGATAATCTATAGTGTTTTAACCAGAAGAGAGACCACCACATTGTGCTGCCTTTGCCCTTCCACACTGGAAGGAAGGACAACTGTGACCATCACAAAGCTTTAAAATAACACTGTAAGTAACTATTAACATCGTGTCAGTGCATAACAACTCGATTAACTTGCACTCCCTTTTGAAAATAAACAAAATGCGTATTCTTTCTTATTTTCCCAGTAGGAATCTTTATTTAATCTGAACTGTTTCGAACTATGACTTAGAGTCTGTTCAGATGGTCCCCAAGTGAGAGTGGACCAAACGTGTCTAAGGAGCTCTGCTCCATCCAGGAACACTTACCAAAGGGTAAGCCACTTCCTCCCCCTCATTTTCTCTCTCTCCTCCTCTCCTCTATCCAGAAAGGAGCTCAGTGCCCCTCTCTCTGCAGCTCCTTCCCTGTCTTCTGTGTTCCAGGAAGAGTTACCTGTGGATGGGATGGGGGAAGCCGATATAGGGCAAACATTAGATGGGGCGGCCACTTCTCGTAGCGATAGTGTAAATTTCAACACCTCTTGGGTAATGGACACTTTCCAGAGAATTTTGCTCTTCTTAGAAGAAAGCAGCACTTGAAAGTGAACTCTGTTCTTTCATTACAGGTCTAAACTCCAGCCAGTTTCAATAGCACATTTTAGCAAAGACGACCTTTTACACTTAGCTGGCTTTCTGCAAGAAGACAGTCTCTTCAGGGACAACAGGGGGCTTTGCAGCCTGTCTGTTCGTACAGAGGGGGTGGATGGTGCTGTACACTCACCAAGGCATCAGGGCCCCATTGTCTGTCACTGCAACAGTTCCAGCTTCTCCATCCAAAGCAGGGGTGGGCAGCAGGGTTGGGGGAACAGGCAGGAGAGGTTTTAGGTTTCTATGAAAGAAAAAGGAAGCCTGACACACCTACCTCCTTGGGGTGAAAGGAGTCACTAACACACACACACACACACACACACACACAACCCCTTTAGGCAGAGACAAGAGTGGTTGTTATGGTGGATGCAATTTGCTCCCCAAGAATGTCCTGAACGTGGGAGGCCACGGCAGCTGTCCCCCTTGAGCCGGCCCACGGGGCCCCTGCCAGGGGCTATAATGGCTTGCTGGCCCTTGCCAGCTGTCACACTTTGCATGCCACTGGAGCTCCGGTCCAGCAGAAGGGGCATCCAAGTCACCAGCATCAACAAGCGCCAAATCCTGTGCCCATGCTGGGCCCACACGGCCACCTGGAGCCCTCTTCTGGGGCTCACCCGAGAGCACTTTAATACACACTGACCAGAGTGTCCTGCTGACGGTGTCCTGGGCTGGGGAAGGGAGTTCTCCTTCCCCAAGACAGAGATTTGGGGAGGTTAAGGGCTAAAGAGAAACATCAGGGACACCTCCAGTAAAGAGGGGCCCTTCTGGAGGGAAGAGCAACGTGTGTGTTTCCATCTCTGATTCCCGGGGCACCACTGCCTACGGAGGGGGATGTTAGGCCACTGTCCCAGGTTGAGCTTCTGTGTTTCTCGTTCACTTCCTCTTCCTGCTGGCAGAGGAAGGCCCCGGGAACCCCACCTAGGATGTGGGAGGAGGAGGAAGCCAGAGAGTGAGGTGTCTGGGGTCTACCCCAATCTGGCACCTCAGCTACAGGACAGAGGGGTCCTCAGGGTGAGGGCGAGCTTTGCCAGAGGGGGCTGTGCAGGATTCATGGAGGTTGGATCCTGGGAGCCGCCTCTTCTAGGACATGGCTGAAACCCATCAACTCCCCAATACTGGCTCGGCCTTGGCTGCCCCCTCCATCCATCCTTTCACCCCGTCCCCAACCATCCCCATCGTGGCCCCCTCCTCAGCTTCCTGGAGGCCTGGTCCAGCTGGAGAGAATTCTGGAAGCTGGCCACCGATGGGGCAGCTCTGCCTGTCCTGTCTGAAGGCACATTATCAACCCCAGAAACCCACCACCCTCCCACCCTCTGGGAGCCTCAGTTTCACCATCTATGGCAGGGGTTTTTTAAATGCCCAGCTCATATGGTTCTCGTGAAAATCAAATGCAAGTGTCTGTTGAAATGCTTTGGGAAACAGGATGCTTTAACAAAAGGGGGAATGATTAGTGAGGTCTTAAAACTTGAAACGTTCAAGGTGATTTCCTTGGTCTCTCTCCTTCCTGCCTCATACAGTTCTGCTTGGAGACTTAGGTCCTTCCTGCTGAGGTCTCTTCCTCTCTCCCTAAGTGGTGCCCCAGCCTGCTAGGGGGTCCTACCAGGCCCCTTCCCTCTCTAGGAAACCTAGGGGAAACTCTTGGATTAAAGCACTGTTTGGAGTTTGCACATTTCAGGGATGAATCTGTGAGCTAGTAGAGATTTCACACCAATTCTTAGACACCGCCGGGACACACAGTCGTTGCAAAGCTTTGGGAGGATGAACAAATGAACAAATGATTCCCGCCCTCAGAACAATCACAACTCAATGCAGAGATGTCCTCCACATAACACAATCTAGGCTATGGGAAAAATGCTATCAATGGTCTCCCGAGCGTGATGAGAGGAAGAAGATGAGAAAATCACCAAGACTCTGAGAAGAAAGTAATGCTGGAGCTGAACCTGAGGCCTGGGCAGGATGTTATAGGCAAAGCTGGAGGTCGGAAGCAGAGATCAGAGTGAGCCCATGGGGAGAATGTTGGTGGAAGAAAACGGAACAAAGCAGCCCTGAAATCAGCAAGCATGGCCAGTGGGCTCTGAGAGCTGAAATCAGTCCCCATTATGATAGGCCCTTCAACAGCATCCCTCTTCTTACACCAAAGGGGACCATGGTAGAGAAGCTCATTTTCTTTCAGTTACTGTCAACATCAGCACCGTCCAGTAGAACTCTCTGTGATGATGAAATGGTCTCTGTGCTGTCCAACAGATGGCCACTATAGCCACTACTAAGCACTTGAAGCAATGCTAGTGCAACCAAGGAACTAAACTTATAACTTGATTTTATTGTAAATAGTTAAATTTTAATAGGCACAGGTAGCTGGTGGCTACTGTATGGGATGGTAGAGGTTCAGATACCAAAAGGTCCTCTTTCCCATGCCATTTTGCCATGGGATAATGACAAGCTGCAATAGTATGCCCTGGTGTTGGGATAGAAGACTTCCAGGGTCACTGAGTAATCTCTCCTTTATTTGGGGAAGAGAAAAGTTCAGTTCCACCATGAACAGATATGAGTGTGTGGGTGGGTTGTTGTTTTTGGATTTTGTTGTTGTTGTTGTTTTCTGCTAAAAGGCCAATTTCTACGTGAGTTTTTACTTAAGCAAGAGTCGAGTCGCTGACAGAATGAATATGTGTCTCTTTTGGGGAGGAAAGAAATCCCACCCCCAAAGCTCCTTAGTCCCTAAAGACCTTTTAATCAGAGAGAGGGAAGAGGGAGAGGCTGGGAGTAACCATTCTAATGCTACTGGTCCTTGAGCCCAGAAATTTAGTTCTCAAACCTCGCAGGAAATCACGTATTTAAAAAAACCTGTTACAACCATGCTCATAGCGGCATTATTCACAATGGCCAAAAGGTGGAAGCAAACCAAGTGTCCATCTATAGAGAACTGGATAAACAAAACGAGGTATATACATATAATGGAATATTATTCAGCCTTAAAAAGAAACAAAATCCTGACACATGCTAAAGCATGAATGAACATTGAGGGCATTATGCTAAACGAAATAAGCTGGTCACTAGAAGATAAATACAATATGATTCCATTTATATGAGGCACCTAGAGTAGTCGGATTCATAGAAGTATAATGGTTGCCAGGAGTAGCAGGGAGGATGGGGTATTGTTTAACGAGTATAGAGTTTCAGTTTTGCAAGATGAAGAGTTCTGCGGATTGGATGCACAACAATGCACTTAACACTACTGAACTGTACACTAATACACGGTTAAGATGGTACATTAAGTTATGCGTATTTGACCACAATTTAAAACAAACCAATATGCATATGTATACCAAAAAGTAGAGGCAGAGGGCAGAAGGAGATAGGCACAGGAGTTTCAGCCTCACCATGCCACCAGTGCTCCAAGAACAGCCGCACTCCACCCGAAAAGGCGCGTCCCTCCCTCCTTCCCTCCCTCCCGGAGGCCTGTCCTGTGATTCTCCATCGGGCGCTCACAATAATGTCCTTAAGCGGTGCCAGCGGTACCTCCGCGCCGGCCTGAGGAGCGGGTGGCCAATGAGCACGCGCCTGCGCCGGACCTCGCGCCCCCATTGGCTGCGCCCAGCAGCCCGCGACCCCTCAGGTTCCCAAGCCGGGTTTAAAGGGGTTGAGCGCGGGCTACTGCCCTGCCATCCGCTCCCCGCGCGCAGGTCTGCGGGGAGGGGCGGCCTGCTGAAAGGTCCACCCCGGGGCGTTCCTGAAGGGCGCTTCGGCCCTCCCCACCGTCCCCCAGATGTATTATGCGGTTTCCCAGGCGCGCGTGAACGTGGCCCCTGCGACCATGCTGCGGCCACAGCGGCCGGGAGATGTGCAGCTCGGGGCCTCCCTGTATGAGCTAGTGGGCTACCGGCAGCCGCCCTCCTCCTCCTCTTCCTCCGCTTCCTCCTCCTCCTCCACGACGGCCCCCCTTCTCCCCAAGGCGGCGCGCGAGAAGACGGAGGCGCCCGCCGAGCCGCCGGGCACGGGATCCGGGCCGGGCGCGCACGCGGGCGGCGGCTCCCGGGCAGACGCCAAGGAGGAGCAGCAACAGCAGCTGCGGCGCAAGATCAACAGCCGAGAGCGGAAGCGCATGCAGGACCTGAACCTGGCCATGGACGCGCTGCGCGAGGTCATCCTGCCCTACTCGGCGGCGCACTGCCAGGGTGCACCGGGCCGCAAGCTCTCCAAGATCGCCACGCTGCTGCTCGCCCGCAACTACATCCTGCTGCTGGGCAGTTCGCTGCAGGAGCTGCGCCGCGCGCTCGGCGAGGGCGCGGGGCCCGCTGCACCGCGCCTGCTGCTGGCCGGCCTGCCTCTGCTCGCCGCAGCGCCGGGCTCAGTGCTGCTGGCGCCCGGCGCCGTGGGGCCGCCCGACGCGCTGCGGCCGGCCAAGTACCTGTCGCTGGCGCTCGATGAGCCGCCGTGCGGCCAGTTCGCGCTCCCCGGCGGCGGCCCGGGCGGCGGCGCGGGCAGCCCCGGCCTTTGCACCTGCGCCGTCTGCAAGTTCCCGCACCTCGTCCCGGCAGGCCTGGGCCTGGCCGCGGTGCAGGCGCAGTTCTCCAAGTGAGGGCTGGCCCGGGCCCGGGGCGCGACCTCGGCCCGGCCTCCCGCCGCCCAGCTTCTGCGCGTCCCCGCGCCCTGCGCCCCGCGAGAGCAGGGCCGAGCAAAGAGGGCATTTCGAACTTTCTCGTCCGGAGAAAGTGACTGTTGGGCGTCCCCCTCCCCGCCCCCACCCCGGGGAAATTAAAGTGACCCGAGCGGATGTTCGATAGAGCGTCGGGGCTGTTTGGGGTTCTGGGTGGATTCCAGCTGCTTTGCGCAGCAAGTGCGCACTCTCACTGCCACTGTCACCCAGCGCTTGTCTCTCCCGGCTCCTGCAGTCGTGCGCTTCGCAGGGGGTGATGTGGACTTCAGGGTGCCATGCTGGCCCAGGGTGCGGCGGCAGGCCAGGCCCGAGGGGACCAAGGGGCTGCTCTCGGAGGGCGGGGGGGGGGGGGGAGAGGTGGCGGTGTTTTCCTCTCCTCGGCCAGAGGTCATAGGCGCCCTTGTTCCCAGCAGCCAGCCCCTGTTAGAGGAGGCTGCCCGACCCCAGAGAGACCACTTAGTCGGTGCAGAAGGTCTCGCGCGTAGCAGACGGACCGACCCTCTGCGGCTGGACGGTTGGCATCGCGGTGCCGCCGGAGGGGGCGATGACAATTCCCGGGTCGATGGGTGTGCTGGGTTGGGAAGTCCGCTTTCGTACCCCGACGATTACAGTGCAGCTCTTGATAATCGCATAACCGCGTGTTTTGCTGCGATTATTCGCTTTGAAATCCTGGGGTCTTCTTAGAAGGGCAGTTTAGAACTCAAGATTCATCGTTTTGTCCCCCCCTTCCCCAAAGGTAGCGTAACCAACATTTGAGCTTGCTTAAAAACAACCACCTTTCCCCTGCAGAAGGGGTTCCCGGTATCCTAAAAAATAGGTAACAATGCGTTTCGCCGTTGCCGTCCTGTCAGAAAGCACGATCTCTAATTAACGTTCTGCCTCGTTAAAAGACACGGACGGGAACCGGGAGCCTCACACAGCAGGCTGCTCGGAGCGGCCCCGCTGCGGTGGCGACGGCGGGATGGCGTTTTCTGCGCTGTCCCTTCACGTGCGGGGTCTTGGACCAGCGCGTGGGGCGGGTCATCTGGCCGCTGTGCGATTGAAGAACTATCAGTACATTGGTTTGTTACAGACGTTAACAAATTACTCCACCCAAGATGATTTTATGATCTTTCAGAAGCTTGCTTTGGATTTTATGTTTAAGGTTTTTGGTTGTTGGTAGTAGCCGAATTTAACTGGCATTTTATTTTTTTCTCTAACTTTGTTTCGTTGCGCTGTGAAGAATCAACAAAATAAACATGTAAAAACCTTACATTTTCTGCCTGATTTGTTTGTTAATAAAAGTGTAAGGTGCCCTGGTGGATCCAGAACCTCAGGAGGAAGGGTAATAATTAAATGACGCGGGTCAAAATTTTTAAACCTGACTTCCTGATTTGTAGAATAATCCAATGGAGTCAAACTGTAGGTCAAGTTCAGGCATCGCAGGTGAATGGGTGGGTGAGAGGAGGGAGGGAGGAATTCCAGAAATTAGTTCTTAGCCAAGCTGGGGTGAGGGGAGGGTCTTTTTACAGTACAGTCTGAAAAATGGGTTATGAAATACGTTTATGATAAAATTATTTTCTATCTCATCATATTTCTCAGAAATCTACTTTTTTCTGTCTTAGTGGACAGAAGCTTAAACAATATCTCACGGCTATGAGCTTTCCCCCCATCATTTAAATCAGGTTGGAGTTGTCTCCCAGGAAATTATGACCTTGGACATCATTTTATTCTAACAAGTGAAGAAAACTCTTCTGTCTGATGATGTTACAAAGAATTTGGAATGTGGATTTGCTCACATGCGATATTTAAATATTCATAGTTATTAATGAAATACAACCACATTTAAAGGTAGGGGGATCGTAGGGGAGAGATAGTGTCCCCTTTAACCTGTGGGAAATTAAAGAAAGGCCAGATAAGGTGATTTACCCAATTTTATCCACATTGGTTAATGTGAAGCATGTATACATTTAGGAAAAATGAGCATTCACTTCGGGAACACAGAAGGGATTGGTGGGGAGGAGTGCAGGCCAGATGGAACTGCCTTGCCTACCATCCTGGCTAAGTGTCTATTTACTCAAGGGGAGGGGCAGGAGAGGACTTGAGGGAAAGTAGTGCTATGCACCAACCCATTTCGGGGAAGAATTTCTCATTCTTCCTGACTCTGCCATCAGAAAATTCACAGGCTTCTATTATAACTAAATTTGAATTGTGGCCTTCTGTGTATTTAACAGCTGTCTTTGCTTACCTTGCATCTTGACAATGGACAGAAAGAAAATGAACAACTAAATCAAAACCAAATCAGGTCGCCCCTGAAAAAAAATTTTCTAGGATATTAGAAATAAACAATTCCTCCAATAGTCCCGACTATATCACCTAGATGCCATCCTCACTTTGAAAACCATCTCTAAAAGAAGCAGAAAGCTATAGGACAGAAAAGGGATGGGTGGTCTCCCTCCTGTCTCTGCTTATAAACTGGAGCAAGTACCAGTGCCTTATAGGAAAGGTAACACTACATGTGATTTTTTTATTTAACTGAAAAAAATCACAACCTATCATGCTTTCCAGAACCACTAAAGATTACGAGTGAATTTCACAAGAATATGCAGGGCTATTTTGAGTATCATCAAAGTATTTAAGTTATCTGCCTGCATGTAGCATCTTATTGGCCCATGTGCCAAGCAAGATGAGCAGACCCCCTCCTTATAAGGAATTTACATCCCGAAAAATAGCATCAGAGGGCATTCAGGAGTCCTGTAGAATAAAAGGCAATTATATACGGTGCCCCAAATGCAAAGTTAGACCTCTGAACATATGTCTATGGGAGGGTAGCATATTCTGCAGACACAATATTTAAGTGTAGACATGTATGTTGTAGAGCAAGGAGTTGCTTTTTGAAATCTGCAGGCCGGCTTTTTGCAGAAGGAACAAGTTTAAGCTGGTCTTGGAAGCGGTTGGGAAAGCAGAGAGGGTGTAAGACAGGCTCCTTGAGAAAGGTTCACCTGGCTTCAGAAGCACGATGAAAAGAAACATGTGGCTCAACGCCAAAAAAAGTTCCCTGCATCCAGCCAACCACCAATTTGTGATCCCAGCGACGAGAGTGAACAGAACCTAAGGGGAAAATACACAAGGCCCTGAGAAATTATGTTGTTATATGTGCGGGAGGCCAGGTGAGCAATCAATCAGTAAACAGAGAGCAGATTAAATGCACTGTGGGATTTCCCTAGCCTGTAGTGATGGTCTATTTAGAGGTGTTCTCCTCCAAGGGAAACTGATTACACCAGGTATGAAAATACAATCTTGTAAAACGTATAACTTAGAAGGTAAGTGCCCCCATCAAGAAAGAGGCTCCACCCCAAGTATGGAAAGTATTTCACTTTACCAAACTTCAGATTATTAACAACAGTGATTCCATGTTGCCCATCTGGTTCAGGGTCACCCATCTAGTCTTTGCTGACTTCCCAGATATGCAGGTGAGGCTGGGTCCAAGCTGGCAGTCAATGCTCAGAGTCTTAGCCTGCTAGCTAGACCTCATAGGCCATAAAGGAAGCCAGCCAGAAGAAGGACTTTTCTTTCTGCCACACAAGGACACATTATGAACTTGCTAAGAACAAGGTGATGGTTAAGAAGAGCTTTTTCTCACCATGGCACACAGCACATCTATTGAGAAAATGCATTTCCTCCAGAAGGCATTTTCTTGCTAGCTCACTGCCCCTTCCCTCTTCTGCACACTCATAAATATCAATAAGTAGATTACCACCTTCACTGAAGGAGGCTCAAGAAACCACAGATTGAAAAATGTCATGTTTTTCTAACACACAGATTCACTTTTATCAAGCAACTTTTAGTTGTAGGGACAAACAAAATATTGTTTTCAAGCAGGGTCCAGCTTCTCCTACCAAATATAAGATGTGAAAACAGAGTAGCAAATTAATCCTCAAGACCTAAACTAGCATCTTTATTCATGGAGATGTTGCAAATGACTTCTTCAAGCAGTTTCCATTCTGTCCTTTTTAACTAAGCCCAGCATAAAAGCTGAAATGCCTGATCAGAAATTAAGCCAAATTCTTTCTGCTCGTGTGGAATTGGCCCCTCCATTAGAAAACTTCCCCCTTTGCCTCCAGCTGATGTTGACGGGCCAGAGCTCAGACTCTGAGTTCAGGACAACCAAGTCCTTAAACATTACAGGCTGCTTGATGCTCGGGGGCATCAAGCAAAGGGAGTGATTTCTCCTTCACACTCAGCTTTCCTCAATGACCACAGAGGACAGTGGACCACTGCCCGGGACAAAGGCCACAGGTGCCAGATCATCTCTGACTCCCACAGAATGCCAGTGGGGCAAGAGACCCTAGGGGTTATCTTCCCACCCTCCTCCCTACCGAATAAGGCAACTGTGGCCCAGGAAGGTCATGAGCACGCCCGAGGTCCCCAGGTAGTCAGCGATGCCAGGGTCCAGTAACTGCTTTGAAGAGGCAAAAGCTGCTTCCTTGGTTTGCCCTGGTGGGACTGGAGTCTCCTGGAAACAGGAATCCCGGCAGGAGTTGAGCACATCCTTCCTGGCCCCTGGAAAACCTCTGGCCTCTGGCCCCATCCAGCCTCTGCGCTCAGCCCTCCATCTGCCCCTGCGAGTAACAACCAGAAGAGGCAGACCCAGGGCCAGTCCCCCGCCAGGTGACCTGGCTGCAGTTTAGTCACCTGAACTTTATCCAGCAGCCTTGTCCCAAGCCCGGAGGGAGTCCCAGATTGTGACAGGGAGCGGCAGAGGCAAAGCAAACCTTTTGAGAGATCCTCTGATGGTTACATGTTTGTCATTAGGGTTTCAGAAAGCGCCACTCAGAAGGCAAGGGAATAGACAGCTGACGGACAAGGGCGGCAGGGCAGAGGGGAAAGCAGTGTCTTAGGGGCTTCCACTTTGGGGGCTGCCTTTTAGTGTTTCCATGGTGACACTCAGTGTTCTCACACTGATGGACCCTGATTTTCTCAACAGTGTGGGCATACTTTTTGCCGAGTGTTTTTCCTGGACGCGAATGTTTCTCCAAGAGGCTGCTCGGCAGTAAGTGCTGGCTGCCACCAAACCCCAGGATAGAGGACAGGCACCCCGATGGGGGCCCTGCACGTGGAACACCAGCCAGAGGTAGATGATGGATGGGGAAAATGCTCACCATAGGCCCCAGCACTGGGATCCAGAAGGGCTATTGTGTCCCAGATGCTTCTAAGTAATATGGGTAACTCCTTAGAGGATGCCAAAGTTATACAGCCAGGAGACTCCAAAATAAAAAGATCAGAGGAGAACACATCGGTGGGGAGAGTGAGGGAGAGAAAAGCCACCTCACCTGGAAGCAGGCAGGTGGGAAAGTGGAGCAGCTGGTAGTGGGAATGGTGGAGCAGCACTAGTACGAATAAAAATGGTCTTGACATTGACAAGAGCTAGCATTGCGTTTATCAGGTACCAAGCAGTGTTCTAAGCATTTTACGTGCATGACTTCATTTTGTAGGCGCTACTATTACCCCATTTTACAGATGAGAAAACAGAGGCATGAAAAGGTAGAAGCTAAGGAAGCTGAGGCCAGTTAAAGAAAGTCGTAGAACCAGACACTGAAAGAAATGAGGCTTTGTCTGGGGGAGGGAGAGCCCTCCCTAGGTTTCTTTCCTCATCCTCAGTTCTCAAGGTCAGCACTCCCACCCACCTCTACTCCTCTGGGCCCAGGTCTGGCTGTGGTTGATACTCTTAGAATGCGTCTAATCAATGTGAAGTTGAGATTCAACACGTCCCTGCACACAGTGAATAGACACTCCAGCTAATTCCTCCTCTGTCTTGAGTTAGAAATGCCCTGAGATCAGTGTGGTTATTTTGGATATTTCACTTCTAGCTTTTTTGTTTGTTTCATTTGTTCCACTTTTTTTTTTTTTTAATTTCCAGCGTTGCCAGATCTGGTTGCTATGAGGAAGGACGGTAGTGAAATATCAGGGATTGTGGGTGGGCCAGAAGGCAGACCTCACTCAGCCTACACCTTCAAGACGGTGTGTCCCTGGTCCTGCTGGAGTTCAGGCAAAAAAACAAAATGCAAAACAAAAGCTTTGAAGGTAGTGATCACTAGGTGTCCTCCAATTCAAATCTTAAAATCCAGAGTTGAGCCGAAGTAGATCTGTAAAGAAAATTTTGAAGATAACTTGATAACATTTTCTCTACCTAGGGAGTATTTTGTTGCTGTTACTATGATCGTTTGGTTTCGTTTGCTTGCTTCTGGCAGTTTTAGTCACGTCATCCCCTGTGCAGTCCTGGTTCTTCATAGCTTTTTACTTTATCAGAGACAGTTACAGTCAGGAGGCAAAACCAACAATTTTCTCATCACCAGTGGAGGGAACAAAACAAAACTGGACATCACAGCATCTCATTTAATAGACAACTTTTGAATTCACTCATGACTGTGTAATCCATGGTTCTAGGGGCTCTGAGATGCCCTTTGTATTTTATACTCACAAAGACCCAAAGTAACTCAAAGGGAGAGTTGTCAGCTCTGAAACATAAACCATCCCCAGGGAGTGTGTGAGGGAGGGATGTGCTGAAGGGGGCTAGTGGGGCAGACCTGCACCCACGGGAGGGACAGAGATGGGGGGAGAGTCCCTTCATCTCCCCATCTCCTCCACCCCTGGAACCCGTGCTGAGCTCCAGCGCAATCAAATGCCAATCTCCTCTCCCATCTCCTTTCCACCCTCCTGTTCTTCTCTTCCTGTAGAGTCTTAACTATGCACTGCCTCGTTCCTCGCCATCTGTCATGCCTCGCCATTGGTTACTCTACTCACTGGCCACGTGACTTTGGAGAGGCTACTTGAACTCTCGGTGCTTCAGGCTCTTCAACTCTAAGATCTAATACTAGGAGCCACCTCACTGGGGGTTAAACGAGGCAGTGCATGTCAATGGTTAGTACAGTGCCTATTGTAACGGTGGTTGTTTTTGCTGTTGCCACTCATACAGTTTTTTCCATCGGCTAGAAATACGTTAGTTACATGATTATTATCCTGTTGATAGTTCCTTCAGAAAGCAGTGGTGTGCACTCAATCATTCCCATCTTCTCTTTCAATTCATGAATAGGGCTCACGACAGCATTGGATGGTGCCAAGTAAAAATCCATTTCTAATGAGCAAAGCTGCGTTCTAAAATCTCCAGCTCCTTCTGGCACTAGCTCAAGCCCAACGGTGGCTTTCGAGGGGCTTCTCCTAGGGAGCCTTATACTGGGCTCTGTCCTTCCAAGTTGGCTCTCAGAGCCCAGCTACGACCCCCTGCTACTGTGGAGCCAAAATGTTTCTCCAAGATAGAGGGGGCTGGGCACAGGGATTTTCCTTCTCCTGCCAATTGACTAGCAGACAACGGGTTCTTCAGAAGCCACAACATTTCAGCTGTTTTGGCCACAATAGCCACAAGCTGAGTGGATGTCATTTTGTCCCAGCGGAGTGTCAGCTCAGGACAGCTCCAAACACTATCAACTGGTTTGTGGTGAGGGGCATAAACACCAGGCTGGCTGAGTGAAGTCACTGCCTGAGTCATCTCTGTACATGGAGGCCGAAGAGCACTCAGGCCCACAGGGCTCCGGGAAGGTGCTGGGGCTCCTCCCAGCCCGCAGTGAGCCCGGACCGGACTCAACCATCATGCCTCTGTCCAACGAGGGAGCGGCTTCCTGCTAGGCACCTATACACACTTATTTCTCAAATGGTGCTTGTGGTCATCTAGCCTCAGGGGATGGTGCCCAGAACAAGTGTCAGCCTGTGTTCAGGAATCTGCCTCATCAAAAATACTTGTTGAATGAGAAAGAAAGGAAAGAGGGAAGGAAGGAAGGAAGGAAGGGAGGAAGAAGGGAGGGAGGGAGGGAGGGGAAGAAGGGAGGAAGGCCTTATTAATATTCAAATTTTAAATCATAATTATGTTTTGTTTCAGACTCATTAATTATATGATTATCTTAAACTGGTCAACAGACACAGTCAGAAAAAAACACTCTGATTAATTAAACTTGTCTCCCAAAGTAAAATAAAAGAGATTAGACCTGTTTTTTGCTCCTCGGGTCTTAGGAGGAAATAGGACATCGAGAAGCAAGTAGCCGCCTGGACTCGGGTGAGGCCAATGAGGCACTTCCTTGGATACAGAATTTAAGGGGGCACCAAAAACTCAGTTATCACAATAAAATTTTAATGTGATTTTTTTAAAAAAATCAAAATTGATGCAAAAATCCATGAACAAAATACCAAAAGTTTAAATACAGACAGGACCAGTGTCACTGATTTTTTCCCAGCCTCCAACACAGCAATGCAGGCAAGCCTCCACCTGCCCCCTCCCAGTTTGGAAGGGCCATTCCCACGTCACTCACGAGGCCATCGCCTCCCCACTGTCCCTGCTCGCCTGGGCCAGGCCAGGGAGGCTAGAGGGAAGCACTTCAGATGCTGAAGGTAGCTCTCTGTCCACTGATGCCAGGGTCATAACAGGGGCGTAAGGGGCAGCCCTGGGCAACCTGGCTGGCATCAGAATGTTCCCTTCCCAGTTGCCCTCTCCCTAGCTCCGTTACCTTGCACAGCTTTATACAGAAACTCTTTAAGCCTTGATATCCTCATCTGTAAAATAGGAGTGATAATGGTGTTGGCCTCTCAGGATTAAATGACACCTGTGAGCAGAGCGCCTGGAACCATCACGACTGTAGACAAGCCCAGGAGCCCACGTCTCCCCCTCCCTGGGAGCGCAGGCCGTGGGGCAGCAGTGCGGCTCGGCTCGCAGAGGGAACAATTCCTGTTGCCTTCGGCTGTTTGTGCAGAGACCGGTGTGGCTGCCCCTCCTGAGGAATGCAGGATGGAGGACACAAGTGTGCCTGGAGTTGTCTGTGTTTCTAAGGAGCCTCGAAATGGAAGTAGTAGTTGTAGAGCAACAGTGGTGGTCCACACTGTTCCTGAGCATCTCACGAGGCATGTTATTTAGCAGCAAGCCTGTGCTAAGGGCTTGGGGGAAACAGAAGAGTTCAGAGGAGGGAATCCAGCCCAACAAGAGGAAGGGCAGGTCTTGGGGCTGGAGTGAGCTGCGCCCTGCGCTCAGCCCTGCTAAGCACAACTTCCAGCCTCAAAGTCTGAAGCCCTGGGGGACGAGGGAACTCCCTCCGCCAGGCCCAGGGCTTCATCCTCTCACCTCACCAGCTGGTGGTGTCACCTGGGGCTGGAAGCCTGGTGACTCCATGCAGGGAGCCTGGGGTCGCCATATCAGGGTACGCTCGACAATTAAACGTAAGGAGGCTTGGAACACGGTCCCATGTCACCCAAGGCCCAGTTGGGTAAAATAAAGGGCTTTGTTTTCTGAGCAATGGCTGATCTTCGCACACTGCTGCCCCTCACACCAAAATCTTAACCCTGGGGAGATGGTTCACCAAGGCAAGGAATAGATAGCCCACCTTTCCCGCTGTCTTTGTTGTTGTCTGAAAGTTTTCGGAATGTCGTAAATATTATACATGTCAGATTTTTAAATTCAATCTATTCATTTGAAAAATGCTTGCTGTGGCTTTTAATAAGAGGGGTGCCTCGTTCAAGTGCATGCAGGAATAATCAATTACACTCAGTAGCCTCTTCAACTGGAACGATCCCCCCTCCAAAGGAAAAACTCTAAACGTTTACGTTCATTTTTAAATTAAAAAAAAACAGAATTGGAAAAGACCCCTCCCCCTTAGGAGAATTTGTTAAATACTTGGTCATTCAAATGACCTTCCCTGATTCAGCAACTAAAACAGTGTGTTAAAAAGCCTTTGAAACAAGATTTGCAGACACTGGGTCCTGGTCAAGCCGCCCCACCCAGCCTTATAAAGAGCCTGCATAGATCAGGGATGCCAGGATGACTCTTTTACTATTTCTACTTTGGAACTGTTGTGAGAGAAACAGAGAGGGAGGCTTTGGAACTGGCTTCTATGGCAATTTTTTAAAGAGAGACCTTTATTACTTAGATATACTCATTGTAAATAAATTAGACCATTTCAAAAAGAATACAGAAGAAAATAGAAATTGTCTATTGTCTCCCTGCTCTGAGCAAACCGCTGCTAACAATCCCCGGGTATAGATTGTTACAAATTTTCTTCTCTGCACACATAGTCAAACATACGAAACAGATCAGAGTTAAACTAGACAGACTGTCTTGTAACCTGCTTTATTCCTTTAACAATAGATTGTGGACAGCTTTCTATGCCAAAAATATGTTCCTATGTCACCATTTAACCTGGATTCTACTGTATGCTGTCCTGTGATTTATTGAAGTAACTCCCTATAAATGGACATTTCATTCTCCCCCTCAATGTTTTACTACTCTAAGTCACACAGTAGTGAATATTGTGTACATACATCTGTGTGCCCTGTCTCAGTTTATCCTAGGATAAATTTCTAGAGGTGAAGTAACCACATTGAAAGTTATCACATTGGTCAGGCTTTGACTACATTTGGAAAATAGGTTCCCTCCAGGAAGGTAGGACCAATTTACTCTCCCACCCGCAGGTCCTGAGAACGTGTGTCCTCATAGCCTTGACTGCACTGGGTACTTTTATTTTGAAATATGTCCGTGTGTCTCTTTGTATTTGATATCTTTTTATGATTATAGAAAAAATACAAGATCATTATAACATTTCAAACATTATCAATTGATATAAAGTAAAAAGTGAAACTCCAGCCTAAAGCTTTCTATTATAACCCCACACCCTCAGATGACCTGATCATATTTTTTCCAAAAATTTTTTTCCATACCTATACAGGAAAAAAAAATTTTTTTTCTTTCTTACAAAAATGGTTTATTATTCAGATTGTTTCGCAACTGGCTTTTCTCTTTCTGTGTTTCTGTATATACTGTGGCTTCCTTTCCACGTCAGTTATCAATAATTTACAAATAAATAAATACAGGTCTCATTTTCAATGGTTGCTGAGTGTTCCACAGAAAGGACATGCTATAACTCACTGCCCCAGTCCTCAGGGATGCACACTTGAGTTGTTTTCAATATCTGAATGAACATCTTTGCTCATAGATCTCTGCATGTGTATAGGACCTTCCTAAGATTATTCTTAGAAAAACACTCATGCCAGAGGGTTTGCACATTTAAAGTGTCAATAGCTGTTTATCAAGTTACCCCTCCAAAGTTAACACTCCTGCCAACAATATATGAGAGTGCCTGTTTCCGTGAGATAAACAGGGTCTAGACCTTCCCTTGGCAGGTGTATATTGTGGATGTATTTTGGAGCAAGGGGAGAACCAGTCTGGAAAGGCTGTAAGAATCCTTTGATATCTTTGCTCACACGAGGGACCTCAGCTGTCCTGTCTCGTCACCCCCTCCTATCTCAGTTCATGCATGCATAAATTTTCAAAGTTATGTCGATATTTTCTGCAATATTTATAATTGGTGCATAAGAAAGATCTGTATGAATTGACCCACTTTCTATCCAAATCAACCAATTTAAATGGCAAATACATAACTCACTTTTATGCAACCTTGGGATTTCTGATTTTCCACATCTGTAAGAGAAGAACACAATCTGTTCCTTGCAAGCCACCACTGGGAGATGGTTTGAAGACCGTGGCCATTCTTGAACTGCTCTAAGCCTGCATTGTTCAATATGGCAGCCAGTGGACACATACAGCTATTGTGCACTTGAAATGTGGCTAGCCTGAACCGAGATGTGCTGTAAGTATAAAATACACGCTGGATTTGAAGACTTAGTATGAAGAAAAGAATCTAAACGATCTCTTTAACAATTTTTGTATTGATTACATGCTGAAAGGATAATATTCTGGACACACTGGCTAAATAAAATATACTGTTAAAATTAATTTTACCTCTTTCTTTTCTTTTAAAGTGGTGACTAGAAAGTTTCCAATTACATATATCTATATGTGTAGAGGAGAAAATGAAAAATGTAAGATTAAGTTTGGGCATTCAAAAATATAAAAAGTACCAGGTTAGGTCTGGGCATTAAAAGACAGTGTTTAGTCTGAATGCAAGGAGACACTTGGAAACTAAAATGAATGACAAGTGATAAGCTTGTGAGTTTCTCCTTTTTTTCTGTTTTGCCAGCCCTGCATCTCTTCCTTTCAAGTAAATAAATAAATACATCTGTGGCTCGAATTATATTTCTCTTGGATGGCACTGCTCTAAGCTGTCTTTACACCTGCAGAAATATACCCAGACTTTGTGTGTGGTCTCTTTCTCTCTACTTCCTTCCTTCAACTCGGTTCAATCATCTAATTTGCAGAAATCACTGATTATTTTCCCAGGATAGTTGACCTCTGTCACTTTGGCTATCTGGTATATGAACTGACTCTCTGAAGGGAAAACAAAGCCCTGATCTGTAACGTTTGCTCATTTCCACAGTGTCAATACTCCCATCATCCATGGCCAGTTCCAAGCTGTTGATGTGATGCCCCGGAACGTGGAGCTGGGAAGAGAGGCAGTGTACCCGGGTTCTGGTGAGCGGGTACAGCCAGCGCCAGCGCACCAGTGCTTATGAATCCTCTTCCTGTTGAGGCTGAATCCCCAGCCACATGGAAGGTAGGACCCCCCACTGCCACTCAGGAAGCCAAAGGTCGCATACATTCCCTCCCCCCAATCCTGGGCACCCAGAGCTTGGGCTCACGATCTAAGTGAGGCCAATCTGATCCCCCTGCACAAGACGCTGGATGTGGAGGCTGAGACAGGCGGGGGGTTTGTTAGGGTGTACTTGTGGTGGCCACAACTGACTCACATATTCAGTGGTGTGGCGGCTGGGATGGTAAATGCTGTCAGGGCCAGAGTCCAGTGGGGGGAATCCAGCTGGGGCAGCAGCAAGTGTCCGACGACAATGGTGACAGCAGCGGCATCCAGAGCAGACTGTTCTTGTGGCAGGACCTTGCTTGTCCCAGTTACCCTTGAACCCATTTTCTCAGCCTCCTCATTGATGCAATAAGCCAGCCAATCTCCCTCCATTAGTTCCATATCTGCTAGGTTAACCAGAGTCAAGAATGCAGACTAGCTGTTTACCTGTAACAATCAGGTGATGTGATATAACAGGTGCTCTGGCTGAAATACAGGGCAGATAGGAGACTGGCTGCCACCAGGTAAGAGAGTAGTTCTAAAAGAGGGGCACTCACCTGAATCATCAGTGGACCTTTAAAAACAGGCATGTCCAGAATTGAAAGCAGGAACTTGAACAGATATGTGTACACTTATGCTCATAGCAGCACTGTTCACAATAGCCAAAAGGTGGAAGCCAGCCAAGTGTCCATCCGTGGATGACAGGATAAACAAAATGTGGTATATATATTTATACACACACACACACACACACACACACACACAATGAAATAGTATTCAGCCATAAAAAGGAAGGAAATTCTGATATATACAACTTGGATGAATCTTAAAAACATTATACTTAGTGAAAGAAGCCAGGCACAATATTGTACAATTCCACTTACATGAGGTACCTAGATTTAGTCAAATTCATAGAGACAGAAAGTAGAATGGTAGTTGTTAGCGGCTGGGGGTGGTAGGAATGGGGAGTTGTTGTTTAGTGGATACAGAATTTCAGTTTGGGAATATGAAAAAGTCAAGATGGGTGGTGGTGATGATTGCACACCACCATGAATGTACTTAAAGCCACTGAACTGCACACTTAAAAGTGGTTAAAATAGTAAATTTTGTTACGGATATTTTACCACAATAAACAATAATTAAAAAAAAAAACAAACAGATGCACAACTAATTTCCATTCCCAAAGAATTTTAGTCCAGGATGGAGGCCGGGCTTGTATGTGGGTTTTAGAACTCCACAGGTGAGCACACCTGATTGAGAATGACTAGGGGAAAGTATGGAATGACTTGAATTCAAAGGGTTTGATTTCAGTGACTTTTCTGCCTATAAGTCTTCACTAGTCTCTGAACCAGAGGTAGCTTGAGGCGTGAGGGCAGCTACAGATATGAGCTGTTTGTTTGTTTAAAATGAATTAGAAGTTGTCGACATTTGAAAATCAGGAAATTTTATGTAAAAATCCAGAATTTGAATTTCTCTGGAAAAATTGGAAGATACAACCATACTAGCCCAGCTTCTGCAGGCCCAGTGAGTTAGAGCCGAGTAAGGATGACCCTCATAAGCCACAGTCTCCACCATTCCCTTCTATGTTACCCCAGCTCCTCACCTGGTCTTTGAGGTCTTTGGGCTTCCTACCCACACTCTAAATGAGCGAGCTGACCAGTGCTGAGAAAGCCAATGCCTTTAAACTGTGTTTTCAAAGAGCTTATGAAATCATCCCCACGTTGACAGGTAAATAGGCAGCATTAGTTACATAAGCCAAGGTGATATTGACAAATACCAAAACCGCCATCCTCATTTTAACTTTCTTACTGATTTTCTGGAACAACACTGTTTTGTTAAACTGTAAATTCAGTTTGGTTCTTCAACAGTTAAGCTCTGCTTGAATTTTTTTTTTTAATTTAACACTCTTCCGTATTGGATCAAATTCATCAAGTCAATCTTGGATCTTATTTACCGAGGCTTCCATTTCAAAGTAACCTGGAATACACAGATTTTCTGTGACCGGCAAAAGGCGAGGCAGTTTGGGGGTTTGGCTGAGAGAGAGGATATAAAAATTATGGGTTCCTTTTTTTTTCATAAAGCAACACTTGGGCTCCCCCAAGCCCCTACACAATTATCTCAACTCCACGAAGACGGGTGAGAATAGACGCCTCTTCTGATTTGGGGGCCTATATTCAAGGAATTGCCCTGGGAATATCTAAAACAGGTTTGGCCGACAATAGCTGAAATACTCCCAGTGTGGGGTAAGAGGCCACGCTGCCTCATCATAGGGTTGATAAACGAAAAAAGAAGGGGAAAAAGGAGGGAAGGAGGGGGCAGCAAGGAAGTTAGTGCCAATTTTCTAAGTTTTACTTTTCAGCTGTCTCCCTTTTCTTGAGGCTTAACTTTTTTTTTTTAATTGAAGTTTAGTTGATGTACAATATTGTAGAATCTACAGGTATACAGTATAGTGATTTACAGTTTTTAAAGCTTATACTCCATTTACAGTTATTATAAAATATTGGCGGGCTTCCCTGGTGGCGCAGTGGTTGAGAATCTGCCTGCCAATGCAGCAGACACGGGTTCGAGCCCTGGTTTGGGAAGATCCCACATGCCGCGGAGCAACTAGGCCCGTGAGCCACAACTACTGAGCCTGCGCGTCTGGAGCCTGTGCTCCGCAACAAGAGAGGCCGCGATAGTGAGAGGCCCGCGCACTGCGATGAAGAGTGGCCCCCACTTGCCGCAACTAGAGAAAGCCCTTGCAAAAAAAAAAAAAAAAAAAAATTGGCTATATTCCCTGTATTCTACAATATATCTTTGTAACTTATTTTATACATGATAGTTTGTACCTCTTAATCCCCTATCCCTATCTTGCCTCTCCCCCCTTCCCTTTCCCCATTGGTAACCACATGTTTGTTCTCTATATCTGTGAGTCTGTTTCTTTTTTGTTATGTTTACTAGCGTGTTGTATTTTTTAGATTCCACGTATAAGTGATATCATCCAGTATTTGTCTTTCTCTGCCTGACTTATTGCACTTAGCATAATGCCCTCCAAGTCCACCCATTTCAACCGTCTCCCTTTTAATATGAGATCCCAATGCTGCTTTCCTATCTCACCTTACAGGTGAGGCTTATAAGACCTGAAAATAAATTGCTTAGTTTGTGGGTACAAAAGTTGGTTTGTGGGTGTTGCACTTGTGTGAAAGATACCTCAGCTTCAAAACCCAACTGACCTCAAACCTCTGCTCTGTGTTGGTTTCCCAAGGTCAGCACAGCACTCACCGTTGGCCTGTGTGGTATCCCCATAAACACACACACACTCACACACACACACACACATTTATCCTGAAGCGTGATCGCCTCACTCCCGGCAGGTGTGAGCGGGCCTGCCAGGGCCTTTCTGATTCCATCTCAGGCTATCACTTGTGTTCTAGTCTTGCAACTCCTCTGAGACTCCTAGGCTCCCTGTAGGCCCAGGGATGGTTTCTTTAGGGAAGCAGATATTATTTATATCATAAAAGCAGACTAGATCACGCAATGTCACTTCAATGATATAAACAGGCTCATGATAGATTCAAAATAAGCTTCCAGCTCAGCAGAAGTGAAATGTTCTCTCCGGGTGTTCTTTAGACTGTGTTGGGGTGAAATATGTGGGTAACACACATATCTAGGTGGTAGTTTCTCCATCTTTCGTTGGAAGCTTGGGAAACCCTCAAAAAGGCAAATATTCTGTCCAATACGTGTGTTGCGTTCTGTTGAGAGCTTTTCATCACCATTTATCAGGATGACGAGCCAAATCCCAGCAGGATAGAGTCCCCAAAACACAGGAATTCCCACCTCCGTGGCCCACTCTTCCCCTATTCCTCTCTCTCCTTCAGGTCCCATCCTGGCCGACTCCACCTGTAATTCATTCCCTCCCTCACACCCGCCCACACTTTGGGTTCTTCCACATCCACCACTCCCTTCCCACCATGCTGTCCCTATCCTCTTCCATCTGCCACAATCCTACAAGCCCTTCAAGGCTTGGCTACAATGCTGCTTCCCCCTTTATGCTGCCTTTCATTACTCAGCACCCTCCCCCTCCTTTGCAATTCCTCCTCTACAGGGATCAGATCTAACTCCACCTTCTCCCCTCCAACATGAGGAAAACAGGGCAAACCCTGGATGCACGTGGGAGGAAGAAAGAGGGGAAGGGGGACAGGGGCGGGAGGCGAAAAAGAAGAAGGGAAGCTCTTAGAGTCAAGGGTCGACATGCAATCCTAATCGAACTCTCTGATCACCTGTTCAAAGAGAAACCAAAATCGCTCCAGAAATTAAACCATTTCCCAGCTTTCTAAGGAATTTCTATCAGGGAATTTGAGTGTTGAACACAATACTGATAGCTCCTCTGGCCACCAATTTTATGCTCTGAAATAAAGAAATGATGGTGGAATGTTGCTTAGGAATCCCCAGGGTTACAAAATGCAGAGGAAATGAGAGGGCATTCGTGTTTCCAACACATGAAGGGCCAGTTCCACAGGTCACGTGGGTACCCAAGGTAGTTCTCTTCTCCATACTTTATGACCTTATCATTCATCTTTCTGTTTTCCTGGCCCCTGTTTTCATTCACTCCTATTAAGACATTCACTGTTTGGTTTCTTCCTTCCAGAAATTAGAGGTAATAGCTAGAAATATCGGGGACTTTGCAGCATTCAATCAATTTAAAATCAACTCCAAGTATAGAGGGTGGTGGATGTAAGATGTGTGTTTTATCAAACTGATAAATTTTATTTTTAATTGACATTATGTTAGGACAAGTCTCTGGGAGGCTGAGATATTTTTAGCTTCTTTCTCCTATTTTCCTACATAATTTTTTTAAAAAGGCTTCTTTTATAACTGATAAAGGCTTTCGGAACCTTTTTTTAAAAATCATATCTAATCCCATAGCTTAGTTAGTGTAAAGTGAACTGAAAACTAAACAGCAATTCCCACTGAGTAAGAGAACAGTACCATCATCAGTTACAGATAATTCAGATAAATTCAACTACAAGTTCACAGCAGCATCAAGCTCAAAATTCTACTGGAACTGAGAGCCCAGCAACACAGCGGTAACATCTGTAGTGTCACATCCCAGTTCTGTGTGAGAAAGAGAACAGTTTGGTGTTAGTTATAACTGCTTGTATCTCGTTTATGGTTTCGAACACATTGGATGCCTCACTATAGCAATAGGGGTTCTGATCCACCGAATGACGATTTGTGATGGCTCCTTTTTTTTATCCTCCTTGTTTTTGTTTTGATCACCTTTCAGCCAAGTCCTGGGAGGCCCCTTGTGTGCCAGTGTTCCTGTTCAACACCCCACAGGTGTACACACCTAGCTCCTTGTGTGAGAGCCCCTGGGTATCGACATGGTTGACTAAACAGAAGCTTCTAATCAGTGAATCACCAAAGCCGTGATGAGAGGTTGGTCTTTTCTTCTGAGAATCACATTTCCACCACGGTTCCCCCTCCACGTGCAGTGAAATTCGATATTTTTTTCCTGTAGCTCTTGCAAAACACCACTCAGGAAAGGCATTAACTGGGTAACCTTGATCTAACCCATTAATTCTAGCTTTGAGGATTTTTCCTGAGGAAATAATGAGGCATATTACTTAGTTGCACCCTCTATTATTATATTATATTATATTATTATTATATTAGGAAAAAATAATACAACAGAAAAATATAAATTAGGAAAAAATAATATAGGAAAAAGACCACAATACCCTTCATAATGGGAAAAAGCTGGAAATACCCTAACTGTCCAAAAATATGAAATGGGGTTAAATAATTATAATAAAGTTATAGGATAGAATTCCTTGGAGTCACTGGGAAAATTTTTCTTATAAAAATATTAAATATTAGGAGGAAATGTCATGATATAAGTGGAAAAGCAGATTGCAAACCAGTATGATCCCAAATACACATCCACATGTTGACAGTGGTTATCTCTGGGAGGTTGTGTACGCGCTTTTTTGCTTGCTTCTTTATATATATATTTTCTCTAATGAGAATGTATTTCTATTGAAATTTTTTTTTAATTAATTAATTAATTTATTTGTTTTTATTTTTGGCTGTGTTGGGTCTTCGTTTCTGTGCGAGGGCTTTCTTTAGTTGTGGCAAGTGGGGGCCACTCTTCATCGCGGTGCGCGGGCCTCTCACTATCGCGGCCTCTCTTGTTGCGGGACACAGGCTCCAGACGCGCAGGCTCAGTAGTTGTGGCTCACGGGCCTAGTTGCTCTGCGGCATGTGGGATCTTCCCAGACCAGGGCTCGAACCCGTGTCCCCTGCATTAGCAGGCAGATTCTCAACCACTGTGCCACCAGGGAAGCCCCCTGTAATTTTTAAAACAAAGGCTGCAAATGACAACACCTGGACTCCTTTGGCTCACACACAGAATCTTCTTTGCAGAGGCTGGACCAGGCCCCACTACTGATGCATCAAGTAGGCCCTGCTGGGATGCCAGGGCAGATGCAAGGATGCAGGGTGGGGTGCTCCTGGGTAAGGCTCCTCACCAGAGGGTACCTGCTCTTCCCCGTGACCAAAGCTTTTCTGGAAGCAGCTTTCTAATTACACACTATCAAAAAACTCCCTAGAACCTAACTCATTGGATAGTCATGCTTGTTACCTTAGTTTCCTCTTAAAAAAAAAATGACATTTTTACAAGAATGTTTGATGACATATGAGGATATTTATTTACATGACAGACAAAGCAGGTTAAGAAACTGTATGCTCCTCAATGGAATATTACTCAGCCATAAAAAGAAACGAAATTGAGTTATTAGTAGTGAGGGGAATGGACGTAGAGACTGTCATACAGAGTGAAGTAAGTCAGAAAGAGGAAAACAAATACCATATGCTAACATATATATAGGGAATCTAAAAAAAAAAGATGGTCCTGAAGAATCTAGGGGCAGGACAGCAATAAAGACGCAGACATAGAGAATGGACTTGAGGACACGGGGAGGGGGAAGGGTAAGCCAGGACGAAGTGAGAGAGTGGCTTGGACATATATACACTACCAAAAGTAAAATAGATAGCTAGTGGGAAGCAGCCACATAGCACAGGGAGATCAACTCGGTACTCTGTGTCCACCTAGAGGGGTGGGATAGGGAGGGTGGGAGGGAGACGTGAGAGGGAGGAGATATGGGGATATGTGTATATGTATAGCTGATTCACTTTGTTATACAGCAGAAACTAACACACCATTGTAAAGCAATTATACTCCAATAAAGATGTTAAAAAAAAAAGAAGTGTATGCTCCTAATTGTAGTTTTTTTAATTACCGGTGTTTCCTGATTGTTGACAAATGTGCCCTGGTTATATAACATGTTGGCAACAGGAGCAACGGGGTAAGGTGTAAACAGGAAAGCCCTACTGTCTTTGCAACTTCTCGCAATCTAAAATTATTCCAAAATTAAAATTTATTTAAGGAATAAGAGAACTTCTTATTAACTCTATGGCACACATATCTCAAAGCCTCAATTATTTAACATTTAATAAAATCCTTTGGAAATTAAAAAAAATGTGTCTGTATTTTTATGTAGATTATGAGTCTATTCATATGTAAGTTACAGAGGAAAAATATATCTAGAGAATATACCAAAATGATAACGGCAGCTACATCTGTGGGATTTTACTTTTTCTTTAGTTTTTATGATCTTTTAAGATTTTTCTATAATGAATACAATTACTTTCATATAATCATTACTTATATACATTATACATTATACACATCATAGTTATATAATATATAAAAATATAATCACTTTTATAAGGTTTCTTTCATAATCAGAAAAAAACAGTTAATAGGCATGTGGATTTCCCAAGAGCCCCAGGAGCCGCAGGAAGGCTGAATTGGGCAAAGCTATTGGCGGACCCAGACGGTGATGTATGTGCTGCAGCTACTGTTCAAACTCTAGGTACTCTATGTGGTTAATATGAATTAGACACAAGCAGCTAATAATATTTTTGGAGCCACAAAGTTAACTTGGTAATGATAGTATTCCTAAATTAGCACAATGAAGAGCTTAGCAACTATTGCCCACCTAATGAATGGGTGGCAGAAAGAAAAGCCTCTTTTCTTTGTGAAGCTTAACATTAAAATTAGCCGTATCTGTTACCTTAGGTGCAAAAAGGAAAGACAGAAGGCTGTTCATTCAACTGGTGTTTTGCTCTCGGAGATCTATGCTCGAGCAATTCATGGGCCATATAACAAGCAAGAGAGCCCAAAGACTCATCATCGAAAACAGTATTTTTGGAGGAAATAATTTCGAGCTTTCAAGGAATGAATGGTACCTCTCTGGGGTCTAATAATTTTTCCCAGATAAATGACAAGACAGACAAACAGAAGATGGATAAAGTAACATCATGGCAATATTGCAATTGATCCTGCGGTGGTCATGCAAATGTAAATAGCAAGACAGCAGTAAGAAGACCCCAGACTTTGCCTGGAAACAAAATATTCAGCCTGTTGTTGCTGGTTTTTATTGCAGGATTTTGTGGAAAAGTAGTCCCACTTGTCAATCAGCTAAGTTGCAGGGGCTAATAGATTCTGGTGTTTAGGGGGGGTCAACACAGAATTTAATTTAACATCTCACAATACGCCCACATGCCCAGAAAATGTGGACAGCTTGATGGGGTTCACTGAGCCAAAGAAGCAAGACCCAAACAGTGCATTAATGTATAGGGGAAGAATGGTTGCAATCAGCCCCTTGTGAATTGGACAGAGGGCTTGGAGATGAAGCAATTATGAGCCATCGGGGATTAATAGTAAAGTGTGAATACCAAGCTGTATATGTTAGGGGCAGAATATGTTGCCTATAGAAAACAACAAAGGACGTTCCTTACTATTAAGTGAGATTAAGCGTAATGGCCTGATTTAATCACAAAGGCAGAATTAAATTCAGATGGCAACTTCAAAGTGGACACATGAACACAGGGAACACAGGCCACTGCTTACATTTACATATAGCTGGCATAGCTTGGCCTGTCTCACAATAGGATAAAGTTTCTTTGGCCACTTAAACAATTTTCTATTCTTCACTTTTTTTGTGAATACTCACTGTATTTATTCCGCGATTGCATTTAGTTAATAAGAAGGAGTGAAGAGTTCTATTTATTCATGGATGCTATAATTTTTAATTCTTTCAAATTATGAAAAAAAAATGTTGCAGAAGAGTAGTCATAATCAGACTGACAACAAAATGAAGAAGAAAAAGAAGAAGCAAAAACAAAACAAAATAAAACCAAAAAAATCTCTGATAGACTGATCCAGTGTCTTTTTTATCTGCCTTCAACTTAGGAGAACTCACCATTTGAGGTCCAAACTTAGCTCATGGGAAATGCAGTTTTTTCCCTACTCACACCCAGGTCTGTGTTACCATCGTGGAGTCCAAGCGAGTTATTTTTCTTTTTAATTTTAAAGTTCACTTAGTTTTTCTTTTCTTTTTAAAAGATTTTTTCTTTTGTTTTTAATTTTTACTGGACTGTAGTTGATTTACAATGTTGTGTTAGTTTCAGGTGTACCGCAAAGTGACTCAGTTATACATATACATATATCCACTCTTTTTTAGATTCTTTTCCCATATAGCTCATTACAGAGTATTGAGCAGAGTTCCCTGTGTTATACAGTAGGTCCTTATTAGTTATCTATTTTATATATAGTAGTGTGTATATGTCAATCCCAATCTCCCAATTTATCCCTCCTCCCGCCTTACCCCCGGTAACCATAAGTTTTTTTCTACATCTGTAACTCTATTTCTGTTTTGTAGATAAGTTCATTTGTACCCTTTTTTTAGGTTCTGCATATAAGCAATATCATATGATATTTGTCTTTCTCTGTCTGACTTACTTCACTCAGTAAGACAATCTCTATGTTTTTATTGTCATAGACACAGAGATTGTCTATGACAATCTCTAGGTCCATCCATGTTCAAGCGAGTTATTTTTCAATACAGGCTCTTCCCTTCTTTCTTCTTTGCTACTGAAAGCTTACTTCCTTCTGCACTCCCACCTTAAAGGGAGTTCTCTTATGAGGTTTGGAAGCTCAGGGAAACAAGCCTGTCTCAGGGTTCAGAGGAGCTGAGGCCCTAATTGTTAGTTGGTCCCTGGGAAATTTCAAGTACCCATGACTTAATTTAAACATTCAGCGTTTTAAAGTCATGATTGCCTCTGTGCAATGCCCAAGTACATCGAAAGTTTTTGGGTTCATAAAAGTCCTGTGCAAATTTTATCTATCTATATAATATACAATTATTATTTTACCTATATCTATAAAACAATTACATATATAATTTTATATACCTATATAAAATAATTGTAATTTATGATTACACATATTATAATGATCATATTATAATATATTATACAGTAAATAATGTATACATTATATATTACATAAATGATTAATAATCCTACCCTTCAAGCCAGCAATCCTCCTTCAAAGAATTTATTCTAAATCGGTGTAGCATAAGGACTCAAAAATTTAGGTATGAGGATATTCATCATAAAGTTGCTTTTAATATTGAAACCAAGTAGGAGCTGACCAAAATGTCCATTCTTAGGGATGAGATTAAGAAACGTTGCTGTGAATTTAAAATAAAATTCCATGCAGCCATTTTAATAATCTAAATCTGAAATGATCTGAAATAATAATCTGGAGCTTTAGTTGATTAGATTAGATAGACAGATAAATTAGAGAAGGATGTCGTAACATATTGCAGTTTGTAGAATTTATGTATAATATCACCTTAAGTATATCTAACTCTGTGTGTGTGTGTGTGTGTGTAAAGAAATGTTTAGGAAAATGTTACTGGTGTTTACGTCGGGGTGGTGGGATTTTGGTTGATTTTTTACTTTTTTCTTCATATTTATTGATGTATTAACAATGAAGAAGAATTACTTTCATAATCAGAAAAAGAAATTTATTTTTGAAAAAGAATTATGTTTTTGAGAGGATTTGGTAAACATTTGGAAGTTATTTTAAGGGCAGAAGATGAGATATTCTGAGGCCAAAATGAAGCAAAATGTCACATAAATCTTTGGTGTCTCCCGTCCCTAAAGAGCCCGGTGCCTGGACCACAGGGTTCTCGCACTTGTCATCCTTCAGAGTCTCACTTTTGGTTTTGGAGAATTTATCTTCCTGTTTTCAATGTCCCTTCCTGTTGGCAGAGACTTTCTGAGTTTGACTTGCCCTCCTTGAAAAGAATAGGTTGATCGTCTCGAGCGTGTTGTAATCTGATTTCAATACGACAAGATTTAGGGAAAAGGCGGGGAGAGGATGAGTCCCTGAGGAAGAGGCAGAGTCGAGGATGAAGTCCTCCGCCTTTAGAGAAAGCCAGCTCGGAACTGCGCAGGGCTCTCTTCTGAGCAACCGGCAATCAACGTAAATGAATGAATGCTCCGAAGCTGGACAAACCGAAGTGTCTGAGCCTTGGTAACTTACCCAACAGCAAGTGCAACTGAGAAAATATCCCCAGAAATGTCTTCCAGGCTTGCACCACTTCACTCTGACCCCTTCAACCAAATTCTCTGGCCCCAGTTAATTGCAAGACGCCCCTCTGCTTAGAAGAATGAGAATAGACAGGGTGGAAATGAACAAAATGCACTTCGGGTTTCTAAGGGTTACTTGTTACTGACATAGCTTATTTACCAGAAGTGGGAGCAGACCCTAACCAATTTCCCTCCCTACCTGTGCTCTTCCTCAGACACCTTTGGGCTAGGGGTCCTCTGGCTGATGGTACAGCTGGACCAAGCTGAACGGGGGGGCAAGTGAATGACAGCTCATTAAGCTGCAGCATCCCTACTCACCTGGGGACTTACTCCACCCATTCTCCAGCACAGAGCATCAAGTCAAAAAGAGGAAAATTGGCAAATCCAAACAAACTCGCTAGATTATTCAGAGAGAGGATGAGACAAATAAAACATGGCATCTCTCCCTTGATGGCTCAGGTGGTGTGACAGCAAACTCCTTTCTCTGCCCTTTTTGAAGTCATCTCCTGAAAGTAGAGTGGATATCAGGTCAGAAATCCCCTCTCAGACCCACCCTGAGTATCCAGAAAAGCAGCAAATGCTTCATTTCCAAACGGCATAGGAGTAGAGAAAATTTCTAGGGTCTTTAGTACTCACACAGACTATAGAGGAGCATTTTTTTAAAACAACATTTAGCGTTTCTTTCTGACTACAAAAAAAAAAAAATGCAGGTTCATGTTAAATTCAAAAAAATACTGAAATATAGAGAAAGAAAATATATGTCCTGTGTAATCCCACCTCCCAGAGAGAACCATCTAGAAGTTAACATCTAGAAGTGTTTCCCTCTGGTTGTTTTCCTATGTATATATAATTAGAACATATACCTTTACTTTTTACAAAGCTGGGATCATATTATTTCATTTCCTCTGTTTTTATTTTAATAGTTTTTCAGAGCCTAAGGAAAATACAGTGCCCTGAGAAATTCTAGTAACAATAATAGTAGCAATATAGTTAGTAATCGTGCAGTAGTTTGTATTTTTTACAGTCTGGATTATACACAGGACTTTTCTCCAGGGAACTGGAGGTATTTTTAACTTACTTTCCTAACAGACCTATAGGTAAGGAAAAATACACAGCTGAGACTGTCTAAAGAGATGAGATGACTTCTTGGAGATGCACAGTCAAGTCATAACCAGGAGCGGACCTGAGTCTCCACTACATCGTTGGGGACCAGTCACCTCAGGAAATCTGACATTCCTCTGGCCACATGCAGGTAGTAGTCAACGCACAACTTCTACTTGGTGATGAGGAAGGTATACACACACACACATACACACACACATGCACACACACACACGGACTGCAGTCACCCCAGAGGTTGGGAAGGAGGGGACCACTGTCCTGGCTTCTCTTGCTGCCGCCCTCTCCCAAGGCTCTGTGACAGTCCCTGCCAGCTTGTCACCCCTGCTGAGCCCAGGGCGGGCTGACACTTGTAATGGCATCATCTGTGTCTTCTCAGAAAGAGCAGGAAGACCAATTGCTCCACACAAAGGCCTGAAGTGCTCATGTGAAAGGTCAGTAAGTACTGTCATCTGGGCCCGGGAGGGGAACGAGAAGGCGGTGCCCATGAGAACAACAGACCAGGGCCGCGATCTTAACCTCGGCCTGTAGCCTGGGCTGCCCAGGGGGAGGGGTGGAGAATCTCAAGTAGGAGCTGGAGGGACTTGGGAGTGAGGGCAGCCCAAGGGATGTGAGGCACCTGCTGGGTCCTCAGGCCTCCGTGACTCTGCGAGGAGACCGGCCGCGCTCGTTCATTCCCCAGGCTGGGCAGGTGGCAGGGTGGCTTGAAAGCAGAGAGGAAGCAGGATGACCATCCCTGGGGACACTTCAGGCTCCGACATGAGGCCCCATCCGTGACCCTCCTCCGGTTCTTTCGGGAACCACATGAAACACACAGTTTCACGAAACCTGGAACACTATTTGGTGTCAAATTCAACACCTTTTACGGTAAGTCCCCTACATACGAAGTTCTATTCCTAGAGCACATTCATAAGTCTAATTTTGTTCGTAAGTCCAACAAAGTTAGCCTAGGTACCCAACTAACACAGTCGGCTATATAGTACTGTACTGTAATAGGTTTATAATACTTTTCACACAAATAATACATAAAAAACAAACAAGCACAAAAATAAAGAAATTATTTTCACATCTTTGAAAGTTCACAACTTGAAGGTTCGTATGTAAGGGACTTACTGTAATGCCGCATTTGAGTATATAAATGAGGCAAAGAATTAAGAAAAAACCCAATATATATGTGTTAGCATACATATATATGGCATCTAAAAGAAAAAAAAAAAGGTTATGAAGAACCTAGGGGCAGGATGGGAATAAAGACGCAGACCTACTAGAGAATGGACTTGAGGACATCGGGAGGCGGAAGGGTAAGCTGGGACAAAGTGAGAGAGTGGCATGGACATATCTACACTACCAAATGTAAAATAGCTAGTGGGAAGCAGCCGCATAGCACAGGGAGATCAGCTCGGTGCTTTGTGACCACCTAGAGGGGTGGGATAGGGAGGGTGGGAGGGAGGGAGATTCAGGAGGGAAGAGATGGGGGATATATGTATATGTATGGCTGATTCACTTTGTTATAAAGCAGAAACTAACACACCATTGTAAAGCAATTATACTCCAATAAAGATGTTAAAAAAAAAATAAAGGAAAGAAAGAAAGGAAGGAAGAAAGAAAGAAAGAAAAGAAAAAAAACAAAAGTTGGAAATGTAAAACGGAACAAGGAAAAAGGGCTGCTCACTTGCCCAATAATCTCAGTGAGTCAGGGACAAGGACCACTGTCCGTCATTTCCCTTAAGACACTCCAGTGTAGCCCATCTCACCGAAAGCTCAAGATCTTTCCTCCCACAGACTTGGGCTCTTCCCCACTTTCCCCATCTCTGTGGATGGAACCACCACCCAACTAGCTACCCAAACCTTCTCAACAACCTTCCTTCGCTCACCTTGGAACAAATTCAAAATGATTTTTCCATTGCATTAATGTTTCATTAGCCTTTTCTTTGTTTTTGAAGGGTAGAAAAGATGCTATTTGTGTCTCAAGGCTTAAGAAAATTCCAGAGCTAATGCCATAGGATATAATTTGAATTTTTAATCAAATGCTTTGCATTTCCATGATAAGGATTCTGTTAGGGCCATTATCCAAGGACCTATCTTGATTTTCCATAGTGACCCAGGATTTATGACTTTTCTTGGATCTTGATTTCACAGGAGGAGATAATTTGTGGAAAACCCTTAAATCACTGTCAGGCCCAGATTGCCTTGTCATCCTTTCAGGATACAACCAACTGACCATTACAATTTCTGCAAATATTAAACCACGTGATAATTACTGAATAAAAATAATACGAATATTTTGAGGTGGAAAAAATGACAAGGAGATACATGAAATAGAATTCCTGGGGAAGAATAAAATAAGAAATTTGTCATTTACCTATGTTTTTAAATTTAGATATTATTTTCATAGGTTTTGGGTTTTGTTTTTTTTTTAACCTAGCTGAAAAGATGTCACCAGAGAAAAGAAGAAGTAAAAGACACGATCAGGCCTGATTGTAGGTGGATAAAGAATAACATAGATGTCAGCTCTATGTAAAATGGACTAATAAAGTTTACACTATGCTAGGTTATTCCTTATTGGGTCTATTGATCTCAAGGGGCTCTGGTCTGAAGAATGATCATTTTCTCAGCTGCAAAGAAAACACTCTCTGTTCCATCTAGACTCAAGCACTGAGTTTAAATTATTGACAAAGAATTTCAAGAAGAATAAGATTTGAGTGTTTTGTCAAGATTTTGCACAAGCATCAGGCTCTTCCTTGGAATTTTTTCAGAATTAATTTACCTCTATAACAGACAAATAGCCAAAATGTAGGTATCATCTCCAAATGAGAAATAGTCTGGAACTCCATCAACCTGAGTTGGTCATTCACCTCACCTAAGTTCTCTAGTTGGTCATTCACCTCACCTCTTACTAGCTGTGTGACCTTGGGCAAGTTACTGAACCTCTCTGAATTTCCATTTCCTCATTTGTAAAAAGGTCATAATTAGATCTACATCATCGGTGTATTGTTAGGATCAAGTGGCATCAAATATACAAAGTACTTGGCATATTGTCAATATTAAGTTTCCTTTTAAATTTTTTCTTTGATTATAGTATATAAGCTCTAATGATCATCCCTCTTGTAAACATTTTAAGTGTAACATTGAAAACTTGCTAAGAAATGCCCATAACGAAAGGAATCTTTAAAGCTTCTATTATTTGCATGAAACTTTTCACGTTCACAGCACTTCAAAACTGCAGCGTGCCCCTTCTCTGAGGTTGCGTGGGTTTTCTGTAACCCCCTGCTGCCTTCATAGTTGAGTAAACTGAGGCACGAGATGACATATAAAGGGTCACCGCCATTAACAATAGAACAGCAGAGCACTCCAGGGAGCCAAACTCATTTGCCGGAACATCAGAACCACCAACCTGTGCATATAAAGCCAGGCTGAACCAGGAAAAGCCAAGAGAATGCAAGACTGGATCCCAAGGATGGCTTTTTTTTAAAGTGATAAGGTGGTCTATCTTTATCATCTGACTAGTATTTATCACGATCCTATGATGGCTCTAGAGCCGCAGCTATGAATAAGAAAAGCATGCTCTATGCGTCATGGAGCTTACATATTAGCAGGCGAGACTGATATTAAGCAACTAGCTAGACAGTTAATTTTTACTGAATTTCTATGTGATGACTACCAGGACGGTGAACACACATAACGGGGAGATTTCACACGGTCTGGGAGGTCTGAGGGTTTGCTCCAGGGAGGCGATGTCTGACGTAAACAGTGAAGAAGGAGTAGGTCTTAACTAGGTCATGTGTGTGCTGTAGGGGTGTAAGAGTGCTCCGGGTAGAGCGTGCAGCTGTGCAAAGGCTGGAAGCAGGACGGAGCATGGGGAGCCCCACGGGGTCCAAGGTGAGGCTGCTGAAGGAGCCGGATCTCCCAGGGCCTGGTTAAGAATGTGCATCTTGGGCTTCCCTGGTGGCGCAGTGGTTAAGAATCCGCCTGCCAATGCAGGGGACACGGGTTCGAGCCCTGGTCCAGGAAGATCCCACATGCCGCGGAGCAACGAAGCCCATGTGCCACAACTACTGAGCCCGCGAGCCTCAACTACTGAGCCTGTGAGCCACAACTACTGAGCCCGCGAGGCACAACTACTGAAGCCCGCGTGCCTAGAGCCTGTGCTCCGCAACAAGAGAAGCCACCGCAATGAGAAGCCCGCGCACTGCAACAAAGAGTAGACCCCGCTAGCCGCAACTAGAGAAAGCCCGTGCACACACAGCCACGAAGACCCAACACAGCCAAAAATAAATAAAATAAGTAAATTTATATTTTTTAAAAAATGTGCATCTTTATCCCAAAAGCAGCAGGGCCACCGTGGTGAAGCCAAGAGCAGGTTGGGGCATCTGAGTACACCGGTCATCGAGAGCTGGGACTCACTCCTCCCCAAAATAAAACATATTGGTTAGGTCAAGTTTATTGTAGGAAATGGTTGCCCAGCTTAGCTGAGTCACTAGTCAAAAAATTATTCCATTTGTGACAACAGGGATGGACCTTGAGGGCTAAGTGGAACAAGTCAGACAGAGAAAGGCAAATACCGTATGATCTCACTTATATGTGGAATCTGAAAAAAACAAAAACAAAAAACCAACAGAACTCACAGATACAGAGAAAAGGTTGGTGGTTGCCAGAGGTGAGGGAAGTGGGGTGCGAAATGGGTGAAGGGGTCAAAATGGACAAACTTCTAGGGAGGGTGGGAGGGAGGGAGATGCAAGAGGGAAGAGATATGGGGACATATGTATATGTATAGCTGATTCACTTTGTTATAAAGCAGAAACTAACACACCATTGTAAAGCAATTATACTCTAATAAAGATGTTTAAAAAAAAAGGTACAAACTTCTAGTTATAAAATAAATAAGTCTTGGGGATGTCACGTACAGCATGGTGACTATAGTCAATAAAAGTGTATTTTATACTTGACAGTTGCTAAGAGAGTAGATCTTAAAAGTTCTCACCACAAGAATAAAATTATGTAACTGTGTGGTGATGCATGTTAACTACACTTATTGTAATCGTTTTGTAATCTATGCAAATATCAAATCATTATGTTGTACCCTTGAAACTAGTATGTCAATTATATCTTAATTAAAAATATATTCTATTTTATTAACTACCTGCCACTCTCCCCCGGTAAGTAACCTCTTTTCCTCTCCTTCTCATCTTGAAATCTGTATGTATAAGTCTGAAGTCAAGCGCACTTTTCAGAAGCTCACTATGGAGTAGTTGAGACCCTGAATGTCACACAGGGCTGACGGTGTGGGACGGAGCCAGCGGTCCTCAAATTTTGCTGCACATTAGAAGATCAGGAGAGCTTCTAAAACCCAGATACCCAAGCCAATTAAATCAGACTCTTTGCAGGGTGGCACCCTGGCATCAGTTTTTGTTGTTGTTGTTGTTTGTTTCTTTAACTGTGCAGGGGATTCCACTGTGCAGCCAAGTCTGAGAAGCTTGGGTCTATCCTTCGCCCAAGGGGGAGGAAAAAACAGTAGCAGTGACAATCCTCTCAAAGGATTCAGGGCTTTATTTCAGCCAAAGACAAAACAAATAGAAGGAGGACCAATAACCCTAACTCCCGCACCGCAGCACCACCACCACGTCTCTCCCAGGCTCAGCAATTCTTTCTTTCCGCGAAGGGCACTTGTGGGGCCGTCTCCAGACGACGCACACGTAGCACAAGCTGGGCCCCAGCAGGTCCTCAGTCCGCCAGGCTCGGGTCCATCTGCGAGGCCCCGCGGGCCACTCGGGGGGAGGCGTGGGCCGCGCGCATCAGCAGGTGGCCCGCAGGCCCCCTGCATAGAGCCGGGATCCCGGTGACCCCTGGTCCCCGCGCCCCGGCGCGGGCCACGCAGGTTGTCATTCCGGCATCTGCGCGCGGTCCCCGCTCCCGGACATCTGGCCAAGTGGTGCCTCCCCCTGCCTACTTCCTCCGCCCTCCCGCCCCTCCCCTCCCCACCCCTCCCTTGTTTAGGGCGGTAAGGTCAGAAGTGTTCAACAATTCGACGTGGGAAGTCTCCCTGAGGAAGTGCCGGGTCATAAATTTTCATCCAACAAGAGGTTCCATCAAGCTCAGGCATTAGGAAACTTCCCAGCCACTAATCGCCAGCGCAGCTCCAGCGCTCAGGCTCCGGGGTGCCCGGGCACAGACTGGGCGGGGCTGGGCTGGGCTGGGGGCCCCAGAGCTGATTCAGGGTCCATGCGCCCAGTGCCATGATTGTGAGTGTATGTGTCTCTCTGCCTCTGGGAACTGGCCGACTTTCTTATGACTTTTTCTTTCCACACATTTGGAAGGGCAGTAATGGACATTCTCCTTACATTGAA
Organism: Eubalaena glacialis; assembly: GCF_028564815.1. Lineage (NCBI taxonomy): Eukaryota > Metazoa > Chordata > Mammalia > Artiodactyla > Balaenidae > Eubalaena > Eubalaena glacialis. The sequence continues at coordinate 12,051,732 of NC_083721.1, read as the reverse complement.
GAGGTATGTTAAACCCCATCTGGACGGTTTCAAGCCTGAAGTTCAGACCGTGTGTTCAGGACAGGAAACATTTGAGTGAGTGTAATGACGTGTTGAGTGCTGTATTACATATCTTGCCATCTGAATGTGCTGATGGTACCCAGCTAAACCTTACAGCCAAGGGTTAAGGACAGCTTCTAGTCCCAGCCCTGGCTGTGTGACCCTGGGCCAGTCACTTTCCATCTCTGATCTCCATTCCCAGCTGTGGAGTGAAGGAGTTGGAGGGTGGGGTGGGAGATCGCTAGGTCCCCTTGGGGTCTAAGAGACTCGTGGTCTTTGCCCCCCTCCTCCGCGCAGCACCAGTGCGGCGAAGGAAGGGTCAGATCACATTCAGCCTCTGTCCTGCTGTCGTTCGCTCAAGGGAAACCTTCCCAGGGCCTGGCACTCTGGCTTAGCTGGAAAGCCCGGGCTGTCCTGGGGAATTTGGAGATTCACGCCTGGCACTTTTGTTGAGTGCCCCCTGGAAGTGCTCCAACCCGTAAAGTAATGGTCCAGCCCTGAAGGAGTCTGAAGACCCACAGGGCGATCATAACAATTGCTATGACACACCAGGCACAGCTCTACCCCGTTAGTTAAATTAACTCAAGCCTCACAACAGCCCCTGAGGTAGTTACTATTATTAGCCTAGCTTTACAGATGGGTAAACTGAGGTACAGGGGCGTTAAATAAGTTGCCTAAAATCATACCGCAGTTAAGAGGCAGAGCGGAGACTTGAACCCCTGTAGCCAGGGCCCATACTTCAAGGGGTAAGAAGCACAGAGAGCGGCCTTGGGCCTCTCTGAAGAGACAGCACTTCCTATTCTGGGGACTGAGTGAGATGTCTGGGGCATTCCCGAGAGCAGGAAGCCAGGACAGGGGTGCAGGCAGGGCTAGGGGCCCAGGTGTCTGGCTGCCTGGCCCTGCAGGACAGGATGTGTCCTTGGGGCATTATGCCTACTTCAAGCCCTTCGACTCAGATTTTCCGTCAGGCCCCAGAAGAACCATTTGAGACAGCACAGAGACCCCTGGGAGGATGAAAGATGCCAACCAGAGAAGCATCACCCTTCAGACCAAAAAGAAAAATCCCCTTTGGGACCCGAATTATTTGGGAAAAAAGAAATATAGGCTGCTCCCAGATCTTAGAGCACCCAATGGGACATGTGGCTCATTTTCTGTAAATATAAGGAATCTTTAAAAGAATAAGTCATTCTTGTCATGGGTGTTGAGTTTTGAAGGCTTTTGCTTGAAACATCTGTATTCTGAGGACCAAATAATTCTTTTGAGATAAGCTATCTGGATAATCGTCAGATAGAAACTCCCGATCATATTTCATCACTGATGTTCTCCGCTTTCCCTGACCAGCACGTTTTGCCTGTGTTTCAAACAGTTGGTGGGAAATTTCTGCACTGGAAGCATCTTTCACTTTTGGTGGGGTTTCATGCTCAAGAGGGAAACCGTTTTAAAATCAGAAGAGGAAGCCATACTGGCCTGTCACGTGCCGTGCACATCTGTAATGAGCGCATGCTCCTTGCCGCTGCTGCCCTTTGCACGGGGCTCTGTTGATTAGTCTTCTTACACCAAACTTCTGCCAGTTCCTCTGTTTTCTGTCTGCCCAGCCTTTCAGTACTGGCAAGGTTCTGCCCAGCTTATCTAGCAAAAGTTGTGTGCATTTATTCCAAGTGTCAGAGCAAACAAAAACTGCCTCTATGGTCTTCAGATAATTCAGCCACATTTGAATCTTTAACTGGAAATATCTCCACACCCAAGAACACCCGCAGTAGGTATCAAGGGTAAATGCCTCTTCATCAAACAGTTCCTTGCATCACAGGGGTCGCAGAAAGATAGGACCCCTGGTTGTCCCCACAGAAAAGCACTGGTGCATCAACTCATCTGGGAGAGACCATTTCTTTCTGATGTCTAACTGGGAGACCTCCAACGTTTAAACACTGGTGTATCAGCTTCCCTGCAAAATTGGGAACTGAAGGCCTGAGCCTGCGTTTCCCTGCCCAGAATGTGGGACAATGTAATTATAACTGGGGGATACTTTGTGCATAAAATCATCCTTTACCATGACTTGCTAAACACAGAGAAAGAGAGAGAGGGAAGGAAAGAATGAATAATTGGGAAGAAAAATATCACAATCTCATGGCCTCAGTGCCAAACTGGTGCCGATCCAGCTTCTCCCCAAATGAATGGTGATGCTTCTGAATTCACTCTGGTTGCCCCTGAAAGCCCCTGCTTTTTCCGTGACTGCAGGAGGCTCTGATGGGGTGGGGAGAGGGTTGGCGGTCGGGAGAAGTGCTGGGCCTTAAGCTCCATCCTGGCTTCACATAAAGGAAGCAAAATCAAAACCCAAGCCTGGAAGAAAAAAAATCCTAAATTTAATTGGCTAGGAAACAGGATTCCTGGGGCCTCTGCTTTCTCAGCTTCCAGAGAAGGATTTAGGCAGGGGCACTTCCCCGCCCTCAGGATAAAAAAAAAAAAAAAAAAGGATTAAATTCGGGTTTGGTCTGGCCAGTACAAATTGCATGCAGAGCATACAGTTACTTTGCATATTGCATGTGTTTTCATGGAGAGGGAAAAGGGGCAGAGAGGGAGGGCAGGATATTGACGAGGGGGAAAAAAACTGAAAACAACTTGCTGTTTTCATACGGTGGGCGAAAACTGTTTTGTCTCCGTAACTGTGCAGAATGTCGATGGTGAGCACTGTCGTGACAAGATTTTTTTTTTTTTTTTAAATTAAGCTAAACTCACACCCGAGCTGTAGCCGCCTGAGGTATTGCAGCTTTAATTGTGTTCAGTATGATCTACTGAACAATATGTCTTGATCAATCTGAATGGCCATCCAGTGCTCGGTTCCCCTTGGCATTGCTGCAAAGCCAGCCTGGCTTTAGTGAACCCGTTCAGGAATGTGGGTTAATTCCGCCGACCCTTTTTACCCCGGCAGCTCTGTTTTTGTGAGGTTGGCAGAAACTGACACGTTTTCTTTTGCTTAATTAAGTTGTTCAGTAGAAGGCTGGTCAAACAGTTGCATCTACGTGGGGAGTCTGCAGATACACAGAAAGCCGTGGGCGTTTCCAACATAAAAAGGGGGATTCTGTTATTGTTTGGGTGTAGACGGGTCATTTTTTCAAAGTTACTGCTGCCTGAGTGACCACAACCCTGCAAAGACATTAAAGCCGGTTAAATACGACTACCTTGGGTTTTAAAGTGTATTTTTAAAAGAGGGAGAGAGCACGAGAGAAAGGAAACCGTCTCATTTATATGGCATTTTATTTCTTTCTGGCCTTCCTTTTTTTAAAAAAAGGCAAACAGTGGGCTCATTTAAGTAAGAGGTGCCCGTACATCATGAATTACAGCTGGTGTGATGAAACTCCCTTTCCACTTGGTAAAACAAAACGGGTGCCCAGGGAACTTGCCTTGGCACTGAGGAGTGGGATCCAGTCACCTGTCTGACAGGCATTGGGGCTGGGAAAATCCATCCACAGCCTCGCAGCCGATGACATTCCAGCTTTCGTTCCTTGCTGATGTTATGACAACCACAAACAATATCAGTCTCACAGATATTCAAAGGAACTGAAAACTTGACAGGAGACCTCCCTATTGTGTCTCCATCCCTTCTTGAAGCTTCCAATATTTCCAGTTTAAATCACCTTCATCTTTCATGTGCGCATGCCCCTGAATTCTATGAATATTTGGTCCTACCAAGAGTTTTCCTCATTGCACGTACTGCGTGATATAATTAACAAGAGACATGGATGGAACTTGAGCTGGGCTTCAGTGTCCCCTTGTTAATGACGGTAGGACCCTGAGTGAGTTCTCTTGGATGCCTTTGTGCCTCCGTTTATCCATAACAGCAGATACCCAATGCTGGGTACTTAGCAGGGACCTAATATACCTTTCTGAGCTAGCCTGCCCTCTCTCCCTCTGCAATAAGTCAATATCTGGAAAACCACTGTTCCCACAAGCCCTTGGCACCATCGTGCTTTTATTGATACCAAGATGTTTACCAGTTAGGCAGCCCTGGCTCTAGGCAATCTGTCGGCCCCTTGGTTATGCATCACGGCCTCAGCACAGAGAACTCATGTCTGCTTTAAAAGCCATGCACTCAAATTTCCCCCCAGGACCCAGAACGGCAGCTTTTGGGAAGCCCAAGGATATGCTTCTTCCTTCTAGAGAGGAAGACTGGATGGGCAAACACCTTAAGAGTCTTTGCTGTGATTTTTTACTTCTCTTCATATACAGGAAAGAACGGGCAATTATTTGACTGATTGAAGTTGCATGAATATCAAAATGATTCTTTAGGGGAAAAAAAAAATCCACTTTGGAGTCTCAGTTACTCGGATCAGCAGTCTACACTGACATCAGTCACGTTCATTATGAGCAGTGCCTACTTATTCCCCAGACGTTGCCAGAGTTGGTTACAGACCTATATGCAGGACACCGTGGTCCTATATGTAGGTTATGTATGTTCAGGTGCCCTTGACACATGTCAAGGTCCTTCCAACCTGTAAGTAGAGGTTGGGGGCGGGGGGAGCTTTAGAAGTCCTGGTTTGTGCAACCACTCCCCAAATGACTTGTTCTTCTAGAGGACCAAAGCCCAGCTGCACAAAAAATGCAGAATGCTTTCCCCAGTTCTAGTGGCGGATATTTAAGGACCACATAGAACACCGGTGTGCAGCGTCACTGCCTGACTCCTTGGTCCTAGAACACAGGGCTTGTCCACCAGTCCTCAGTTGTAGGGCCCTGCTGGTTGGGTCACTTTCCTTACCTTCAAAAAGGCCACATTTAAAACTCCGCAGTCCCATACAACAACTTTTCAGTAACAGCTGACTGGCTGGTCCCAGCAGCCCTTAAAGAGAGGAGTTGTCAGAGGCCAGCGGAGGCCCGAGCAGATGGGAGCCGAGATGGCTGGGCAGCCAGTGGACGTGGGAGTTGGGCGCCTGGCAGCCTTCCCATAGTCTGGAGGTGGTGTGTGGCTGGCAATTTGGTTCCCACTCGAGGTGGCGGGCCCTCTCCCCCTTTCCAATTCCCTGACAGGCCGGGCAGATTTTTTTTTGGCTTTTGAAAATCCGGGGCACGCTATGGTTCAGAGTCACCAAGTTCCAGCTGCTAGAGAGAGCCAGCCTTTCGCTCTGCCGCCCCACCACCAACATGGTGTCTTTACACCCAGCGAAGCAGAAGGCCTTCCTTGAGGCGGGCGAGCCCACAAGAGTTCGGATGCTGCCACTTGGGTCCTGGAGACAGAGGGGAGGACTCACAAGGGCTGGCCGGGAGCCATCCCACTATCCCTGGCACTCACAGTTCCACATGGAGCTCTGCGGCTCTTCAGGACAAAGAGGAGCGTTTTTATCAGCCCAACGTTCTGCTGACAAATGCATAATCAACTGACAGAAAGCGACCGAGCAGCGTTTCCAAACTCCCAGTTACGGGGAGGCCGAGCCCAAGCGGGGATGGTCACTTTCTGCAGGTGTTCGGCCAGTGTCCCTTCATTTGCATGTATTTGCATATACTGTCAAACAGTTGGCTGACAGAAAGTCTGAGGAGGTCTGGACACAGCCCAAACCTGTCAGTGGCTTTCTCCTTGCCAGTCAAGGTTGGCTTGGGCGGCAATTAAAGCAGGAAACGAATACTTCTGACATTGCAGTATACCCAGCCACAGCTGGGTGAAGTTAAATGGGAGAGAGTGCTTCATTTAGAGGGACAAGATGCAGGCTGGGGGGAAAAAAAAGAGAAGAAAGAAAGGGGGGCGGGTAGTGGTCGATGCTCAGAAAGCGAGTCTCTGAATGCAGTCTTCAAAGGGAGAGAAATAGGCTGTAATCCTCCCATGTTGCTGGGCTGCGTTGTTTGTTTGTTGTTGTTGTTGTTTGGGGTGAGTGAGCAGATTCCCCTGCCCCCCACGGTGTGAGGTCAATTCCGCGTGTGAAAGGAGCTTGCCAGACACTACACCTTCTATCCTCAGCCATCAGGCATCACCTCAGAGCAGAAGGGAGGAACCAAATCCCGAAACTGCATTTCCGTGGCACGCTCTCTCCCATGTAAGGCTCCACTGTGCTGTCCGGGGCTGACAAATAGGTGGCAGGACTTCAGAGAGGGTGAGAAAGTTGGAGGAGACCAGGCAACAGGCATCTTGTTGTTCCCCCATCTCGCTGCCTGAGGATTACAGATCATATTAGCATATGGATTGCGGTGGGAAAGAAACAAAAATCAGAGCCTTGGCTACTACTGTAAAAGAGTAGATGGGGGCGGGGAAGGAAGAAAGCCGTCAGAAAGGTGGTGGTGGTTTTTAGGAACACAGGAGATTTATATTTGGGGAGGCCTGCATCCTTCTGAGATGTAGTTTCATAGATTCTTTGAGCGAGAACTAACAATTTATTAAATACTTCATCTCTAAACAGTGGTGGGCACTAGAGTTTCATGAGCAGGAGACAATAGATTCTGTTTATTCGCCAACAATACAGACACTGTTTAGCTCTGGACTGCAAGTGGCTGAGCCATCTGGCACGTATCTCCACAGTAAAACATTGTCTGTGACACAAAAAATGACTACATCCCCAGGACAAACTAGTGTGACCTCTAAATAAAGCCTTCCTCTGAAGCTATGATATCACACAGCCCAGGGGACACCAGCACAATTGAATCTGGTCACCAAAAGCCCAAGTGACATAGGACTATGTAAATGGAATTTTATAGGAGACTTTTTGTCCTCCGTGGCAAACCATCCAGATCCGTCCACAGCACTGAAGCAGCTTTTTCATTCACCCCTGGGACAACAGTGCGGTTCTATTTGGGGATTGGCAGTCCTTTTTCTCCAGCACCCGACCCAGGAAGCACACGTCCGTGTCCAGAGGCAGCACCTGCAACCACGGCTTCCAACAACATTTCACTGACGGAGTCCCCACCTGCACCAGGCTTTTTCCTGATATTTCGGAAACAAGTGGCCCTTTCTCCTCCCTGCCAGGGGGAAGGCCCAAGTTTGCCAGCTTCTTCACAAATAGCCGAACAAGTCACTCTCAGCATTGCACCACCTGAATGCCTGCTTCACTGGGCAAACAAGCGCGCACACACACACACACTCACTCCCCATCACCCCATCCAAGAAAGGGGCCATTTCAGTGGAAGAAGTGTCACTCTCCGGAAAAGACCCAATTCAGTCTCCACAACCAAGACATTTGTGTTGCTGCTGGGTGGGAACATTTCATGACAGAAATGGAGACATGATGAGAAACAGACCAAAAGCTGGCTTGGCTTAAGCATTCTACCTGTTCCAACCTCTGCTAGTTTGGTTTGGTTTTTTAAAGAAAGAAACCCTGATCCTTTGCTGTGCATGAAACTTTTGCATAAAGGATGCCTCAGAGGATAAGATCTCTAAATGCTTTCCAAATGCAAGGAGGCATTAGATCATTTTGCAGCCAGACTCACCTGAGGGGTGACATATGTGCACAGTGATGAAACACCATGTTTGGGAATAAAGGGAGGAGGGTTGAATTCCTACATGAACATTTCCCAGCCCTGTCATCTTAGGCAAATCACTTAACCTCTTGGTGCCTATCCTCATTAGTAAAAAGAGATAACATTTTACCCCTTGCCACAGTGGTGGGGAGGTGAGAAACATAGCTACTATTATATGTTGTAAAGTGGATGTATTCTAAAAATTTCCTGAGAAGATGGCAGAGTAGAAGGACGTGCGCTCACTCCCTCTTGCGAGAGCACTGGAATCACAGCTAACTGCTGAACAATCATGCACAGGAAGACACTGGAACTCACCAAAAAAGATACCCCACATCCAAAGACAAAGGAGAAGCACAGTGAGATAGTAGGAGGGGCGCAATCACAATAAAATCAAATCCCATAACCGCTGGGTGGGTGACTCACAAACTGGAGAACACTTATACCACAAAAGTCCACCGACAGGAGGGAAGGTTCTGAGCCCTACGTCAGGCTTCCCAACCTAGGGGTCTGGCAATGGGAGGAGGAATTCCCAGAGAATCAGACTTTGAAGGCTAGCGGGATTTGATTGCAGGACTTCGACAGGACTGTGGGAAACAGAGACTCCACTCTTAAGGGCACACACAAAGTAGTGTGTGCATCAGGACCCGGGGGAAGGAGCAGTGACCCCATAGGAGACTGAACAAGACCTACCTGCTAGTGTTGGAGGGTCTCCTGCAGAGGCAGAGGGTGGCTATGGCTCACCGTGGGGACAAAGACACTGGCAGCAGAAGTTCTGGGAAGTACTCCTTGGCGTGAGCCCTCCGGAGTCTGCCATTAGCCCCACCAAAGAGCCTGTAGGCTCCAGTGCTGGGTCGCCTCAGACCAAACAACCAGCAGGGAGGGAACTCAGACCCACCCATCAGCAGACAAGCAGATTAAAGTTTTACTGAGCTCTGCCCCCCAGAGCAACACCCAGCTCTACCCACCACCAGTTCCTCCCATCAGGAAGCCTGCACAAGACTCTTAGATAGCCTCATCCACCAGAGGGCAGACAGCAGAAGCAAGAAGAACTACAATCCTGCAGCCTGTGGAACAAAAACCACATTCACAGAAAGATAGACAAGAGGAAAAGGCAGAGGGCTATGTACCAGATGAAGGAACAAGATAAAACCCCAGAAAAACAACTAAATGAAGTGGAGATAGGTAACCTGCCAGAAAAAGAATTCAGGATAATGATAGTAAAGATGATCTAGGACCTCAGAAAAAGAATGGAGACAAAGATTGAGAAGTTGCAAGAAATGTTTAACAAAGACCTAGAAGAATTAAAGAACAAACACATAGAAGAATTAAAGAACAAACAAACAGAGATGAACAATACAAAAACTGAAATGAAAAATACACTAGAAGGAATCAATAGCAGAATAACTGAGGCTGAAGAATGGATAAGTGACCTGGAAGACAGAATGGTGGAATTCACTGCTGCAGAACAGAATAAAGGAAAAAGAATGAAAAGAAATGAAGACAGCCTAAGAGACCTCTGGGACAATATTAAATGCAACAACATTCGCATTATAGGGGTCCCAGAAGGAGAAGAGAGAGAGAAAGGACCCCAGAAAATATTTGAAGAGATTATAGTCGAAAACTTCCCTAACATGGGAAAGGAAATAGCCACCCAAATCCAGGAAGTGCAGAAAGTCCCAGGCAGGATAAACCCAAGGAGAAACACGCCGAGACACATAGCAATCAAACTGCCAAAAATTAAAGAAGAAAAATTATTAAAAGCAACAAAGGAAAAACGACAAATAACATACAAGGAAACTCCCAACTCTGGCTTTGCAGAAACTCTACAAGCCAGAAGGGAGTGACACAATATATTTAAAGTGATGAAAGGGAAGAAGCTACAACCAAGATTACTCCACCTGGCAAGGATCTCATTCAGATTAGACAGAGAAATCAAAAGCTTTACAGACAAGCGAAAGCTAAGAGAATTCAGCACCACCAAACCATCTCTACAACAAATGCTAAAGAAACTTCTCTAGGCAGGAAACACAAGAGAAGGAAAAAACCTACAAAAACAAACCCAAAACGATAAAGAAAATGGTAATAGGAACATACATATTGATAATTACCTTAAATGTGAATGGATTAAATGACCCAACCAAAAGACACGGGCTCACTGAATGGATACAAAAACAAGACCCATATATATGCTGTCTACAAGAGACCCACTTCAGACCTAGGGACACATACAGACTGAAAGTGAGGGGATGGAAAAAGATACTCCATGCAAATGGAAATCAAAAGAAAGCTGGAGTAGCAATTCTCATATCAGACAAAATAGACTTTAAAATAAAGACTACTACAAGAGACAAAGAAAGGCACTACATAATGATCAAGGGATCAATCCAAGAAGAAGATATAATAATTGTAAATATTTATGCACCCAACATAGGAGCACCTCAATACATAAAGCAAATCCTAACAGCCATAAAAGGGGAAATTGACAGTAACAGAATCATACTAGGGGACTTTAACACCCCACTTTCACCAATGGACAAATCATCCAAAATGAAAATAAATAAGGAAACAGAAGCTTTAAATGATACATTAAACAAGATGGACTTAATTGATATTCATAGGACATTCCATCCAAAAACAACAGAATACACTTTCTTCTCAAGTGCACATGGAGCATTCTCCAGGATAGATCACATCTTGGGTCACAAATCAAGCCTCGGTAAACTTTAGAAAATTGAAATCATATCAAGCATCTTTTCCGACCACAATGCTATGAGATTAGAAATCAATTACAGGGAAAAAAACGTAAAAAACACAAACACATGGAGGCTAAACAATACGTTACTAAATAAAAAAGAGATTGCTGAAGAAATCAAAGAGGAAATCAAAAAATACCTAGAGACAAATGACAATGAAAACACAACAATCCAAAACTTATGGGATGCAGCAAAAGCAGTTCTAAGAGGGAAGTTTATTGCAATACAATCCTACCTCAGGAAACAAGAAAAATCTCAAATAAACAATCTAAACTTACACCTAAAGGAACTAGAGAAAGAAGAACAAACAAAACCCAAAGTTAGTAGAAGGAAAGAAATCATAAAGATCAGAGCAGAAATAAATGAAATAGAAACAAAGAAAACAATAGCCAAGATCAATAAAACTAAAAGATGGTTCTTTGAGAAGATAAACAAAATTGATAAATCTTTAGCCAGACTCATCAAGAAAAAGAGGGAGAAGATGCAAATCAATAAAATTAGAAATGAAAAAGGAGAAGTTACAGTGGACACTGCAGAAATACAAAGCATCCTATGAGACTACTACAAGCAACTCTATGCCAATAAAATGGACAACCTGGAAGAAACAGACAAATTCTTAGAAAGGTATAACCTTCCAAGACTGAACCAGGAAGAAATAGAAAATATGAACGGACCAATCACAAGTAATGAAATTGAAACTGTGATTAAAAATCTTCCAACAAACAAAAGTCCAGGACCAGATGGCTTCACAGGAGAATTCTATCAAACATTTAGAGAAGAGCTAACACCCATCCTTCTCAAACTTTTCCAAAAAATTGCAGAGGAAGGAACACTCCCAAACTCATTCTATGAGGCCACCATCACCCTGACACCAAAACCAGACAAAGATATTACAAAAAAAGAGAATTACAGACCAATATCACTGATGAATATAGATGCAGAAATCCTCAACAAAATACTAGCAAACAGAATCCAACAACACATTAAAAGGATCATACAGCATGATCAAGTGGGATTTATCCCAGGGATGCAAGGATTCTTCAATATATGCAAATCAATCAATGTGATACACCATATTAACAAATTAAAGAATAAAAACCATATGATCATCTCAATAGATGCAGAAAAAGGTTTTGATGAAATTCAACACCCATTTATGATAAAAACTCTCCAGAAAGTGGGCATAGAGGGAATCTACCTCAACATAATAAAGGCCATATATGACAAACCCACAGCCAACATCGTTCTCAATGGTGAAAAACTGAAAGCATTTCCTCTAAGATCAGGAACAAGACAAGGATGTCCACTCTTGCCACTATTATTCAACATAGTTTTGGAAGTCTTAGCCACAACAATCAGAGAAGAAAGAGAAATAAAAGGAATACAAATTGGAAAAGAAGAAGTAAAGCTGTCACTGTTTGCAGATGACATGATACTATACACAGAGAATCCTAAAGATGCCACCAGAAAACTACTAGAGCTAATCAATGAATTTGGTAAAGTTGCAGGATACAAAATTAATGCACAGAAATCTCTTGCATTCCTATACACTAATGATGAAAAATCTGAAAGAGAAATTATGGAAACACTCCCATTTACCATTGCAACAAAAAGAATAAAATACCTAGGAATAAACCTACCTAGGGAGACAAAAGACCTGTATGCAGAAAACTATAAGACACTGATGAAAGAAACTAAAGATGATACCAACAGGTGGAGAGATATACCATGTTATTGGATTGGAAGAATCAATATTGTGAAAATGACTATACTACCCAAAGCAATCTACAGATTCAATGCAATCCCTATCAAATTACCAATGGCATTTTTTACGGAACTAGAACAAATCATCTTAAAATTTGTATGGAGACACAAAAGACCCCGAATAGCCAAAGCAGTCTTGAGGGAAAAAAACGGAGCTGGAGGAATCAGACTCCCTGACTTCAGACTATACTATAAAGCTACAGTAATCAAGACAATATGGTACTGGCACAAAAACAGAAACATAGATCAATGGAACAAGATAGAAAGCCCAGAGATAAACCCACGCACCTATGGTCAACTAATCTATGACAAAGGAGGCAAAGATATACAATGGAGAAAAGACAGTCTCTTCAATAAGTGGTGCTGGGAAAACTGGACAGCTACATGTAAAAGAATGAAATTAGAATATTCCCTAACACCATACACAAAAATAAACTCAAAATGGATTCGAGACCTAAATGTAAGACAGGACACTATAAAACTCTTAGAGGAAAACATAGGAAGAACACTCTTTGACATAAATCACAGCAAGATCTTTTTTGATCCACCTCCTAGAGTAATGGAAATAAAAACAAAAATAAACAAATGGGACCTAATGAAACTTCAAAGCTTTTGCACAGCAAAGGAAACCATAAACAAGACGAAAAGACAACCCTCAGAATGGGAGAAAATATTTGCAAACGAATCAACAAAGGATTAATCTCCAAAATATATAAACAGCTCATTCAGCTCAATATTAAAGAAACAAACAGCCCAATCCAAAAATGGGCAGAAGACCTAAATAGACATTTCTCCAAAGAAGACATACAGATGGCCAAGAAGCACATGAAAAGCTGCTCAACATCACTAATTATTAGAGAAATGCAAATCAAAACTACCATGAGGTATCACCTCACACCAGTTAGAATGGGCATCATCAGAAAATCTACAAACAACAAATGCTGGAGAGGGTGTGGAGAAAAGGGAACCCTCTTGCACTGTTGGTGGGAATGTAAATTGATGCAGCCACTATGGAGAACAGTATGGAGGTTCCTTAAAAAACTAAAAATAGAATTACCATATGATCCAGCAATCCCACTACTGGGCATATACCCAGAGAAAACCATAATTCAAAAAGACACATGCACCCCAATGTTCATTGCAGCACTATTTACAATAGCCAGGTCATGGAAGCAACCTAAATGTCCATCGACAGACGAATGGATAAAGAAGATGTGGTACATATATACAATGGAATATTACTCAGCCTTAAAAAGGAACGAAATTGAGTCATTTGTTGAGATGTGGATAGATCTAGAGACTGTCATACAGAGTGAAGTTAAGTCAGAAAGAGAAAAACAAATATCGTATATTAACGCATGTATGTGGAACCTAGAAAAATGGTACAGATGAACCAGTTTGCAGGGCAGAAATTGAGACACAGATGTAGAGAACAAACATATGGACACCAAGGGGGGAAAACCGCGGTGGGGTGGGGATGGTTGTGTGTTGAATTGGGCAATTGGGATTGACATGTATACACTGATGTGTATAAAATTGATGACTGATAAGAACCTGCAGTACAAACAAACAAACAAACAAAACAAAGCAAAAAAAAAAAGTGGGTGGTGGCCCAATTCCTGGAAATCCCCACCCATTCCCAAAAGAGCTGGAATACTCCTCCCACTCATTAGCCTATGAAATTACCCACCCCTATACAAACTGACAACCCCACACCCTGGTGCCTTTCTTGCCTTCTGAGATGGCCCACACTCTGTCTGTGGAGTGTGTTTCTTCTCTCTAAATAAATCCACTTCTTACCTATCAAAAAAAAAGACTGCGCTTCCACTGCAGGGGGCACAGGTTTGATCCCTGGTCGGGGAACTAAGATCCTGCATGCCACGTGGCCAAAAAATGTAAAAATAAATAAATAAAAAATTAAAAACATACCTAAACACAATATTGTTTGTAAAAAAATAAAATAAAATAGATGTAGTCATTTATGGAATACTCTAAAAAAAGAAGAATGCACATCAAGCCATTAAGAAGATGAATGATCATTTTTACAGCATGCCCTTTCTTATTACTCACATTTTTAACCAAAACCACACAATCCTTTTGTACTTTAAAAAGAAATACAAGTTAGAAATATGTTTCCCAGTAACAGTTCACTGTTAAGGTGCTCATACTTCTTGGCATGGGCTACATCAACTTCATAAGGGGGAGGAGAAGGAGGAGTTGGCCAGCAAAACTTCCTGGACGCCCACTGGGACAGGGGTCCAGTGACAAAGGCTGAGGGAGTTACAGCCAAAGAGAAAAAAAATATCCCTTTCCCTAAGGGACTTACTGGGCATAATAAGTCTGTGGCTAAAAAAAAATGTAACATGAACGATGATTTGATTTACCCCAGCTGTAGTGTTTTAATGGTTTGTGGTTATTATTGATTCTGTGACAACAGCACATGTCATACAATGTAATACTCAAGAGTCCAGACTCTGGGGTCAGAGTATGGTCAACTCTGCCACTTACTAGCTGTGGGGCTTTGGTAAGCTTAGAGTCTCTGGGCCTCAGTTTCCCTCTCTGTAAAATGGGGATAATTGTATTATCTATCTCACAAGGTTAATGTAAAGCACTTAATGCAAAACCTAGTATCTATCATGTACTAGGCACATGCCATTAATTCAAGGGCCATAAATCTAGCTATTATTATTTTCATTGCTTATTATTATCACAACTAGTTTGGTTATCCATCCACTGCCCTTCACACAAAAGGACAGTGTGATATAGTCTACATTTCTGAGGATGCTCTGACCCACCATTAGTTAGACATGGGTTTTAAGTCACTCGACCAACAAAGAAATTCATGCTTAACCAGCCCCAGGCTTTGCCTACATCACTGATCCACATTTTCAACGCAACAGACTCGGGTGGGAGGGTCTGTGGACCTGAAACAAAGGCGGGCTCACCTGTAAATGCTGACAGAAACAGGCAGTTGTTTAACCAAGATGTCATTTGATCTGCAGAAATGGATACTCCCCCTGCCTACAGCCAGGCTCCCAGGTGACCCTGACCCATGGGACAATTTCTTCTGCAGAGGACACAGGATTTCCAGCTCAGGAGTCGTTCTGTGGCTAAGCTGGAGCTGGTTTCAGTGATCAGACACTCTTGTCCCTCCCACCCCCCGCCCCCTGTCTTCCAGGTTTAAGTCCTAAGACGACTGTCAGGGACTCCCAAATCCATCCCCTTTGCCTGAGGGTGGTGTTAGGCAGGAAAGTTCCTAGAATAGAAACTCACTTAAGTCACCTGGAGGAGATGGGGGCTCAGGGTCTGGAGACACAGAGACACAGACACAGAAGGATGGGGGCCCCAGGCAGCCACCCTGGCTTCCCCTCATGGTGTTTCTACATCTTTCTGGAAACCCAGTCCATGCTCCTGCCTTCACTCCTCCAACTTACACATGAGCTTCACTGGCCACCGAGTCCTAAACCCCAAATCCTACATGCCCTTTTTGCTGCTTCACCAGATTTCACTTGACTAATTCATTCTTCCAGTTCCAATCCCCATGAGAGCAATTAGAGAGTCCCACTCATCTTCCGCAAGCTAGAGAAACTAGTCAGGCACTATAGACCCAGGTCAGGTGCTGTAGACAATGGCTATTTAAGCCTATTAGGGAGCTATGAGTGGACAGGCAATGACTGACACCTCTAGTAACCAATAAGACCTAGGGAAGAGACTCTGCTCCCTTCTCATTGGCCAGCACAATGTCTAGAGGCCCTGAACCGACTAGAAGCTGTTCTCATATATAGGTGCAGGGGACCCATGGGGCAGGTAGAAACCTTGGCTGTCTTATCTGTGACTAAAATACAATTGTATTTTTCTGTGATCTAGACTTTATTCCATAGCTTTTTTCTTATCAGATGTAACTCATAACAAGGATGACCCAAAAAGCCATTTTTATGAGATTATCTGCTTTTTACTACTAATACCGATGCTTTATGTACAGCTCTTTACCCTTTATCAATACAAACTGCTTTCACATATGTTCATTTGTTTGGATCATATACAAGGTGAGGTGTATCTTATTATCTCCTTTCTATAGAGGCAAATGCAGCTCAGAGAGGTTGAGGGATTAGCCCAAGGTCACAGAGCAAGAAAGTGAGACTGGAATTAGAATCCAGGTTTTCAAACTCTTGGGTCGGTCTTCCTTACATGTTTTTGAACATTCTGTGGGATATTCAAAAAATTATTTCTGAAATGAACTAGATCTCACTTTTTCCCTGTCTCTCTTTTCCATTTTGGAAATCTTTTTACCTTAAGGATCAAGATAAAGTAAAAAAGCAAAACCAAAAGTAAAATGTCTTAATAAATGGGAAAAATTGACAGCAGATATAAGGATCCACCAGTGAAACAATAACCCATTAGCTGAGCCTGTCAGGAAGTGAAAAGTGTCCCACAGAAATTCTCCTTGTTGAAGGGACGCCTGGTCATGAACATTGGGGGCGGGGGTGGTGTGTCTCAACCGCATGCAGATTTCAGTGACCTGGGAGCCTGGTCCCCAGGCTGTGAGCTCCCCTCCTGTGCCCCCATTTCCTAGTGGAAGACATCTGCTCCTCTCTGGCCTCTGAGCAGAGGTGGGTGACCCAAGCCATAGGTGGCCAGACTGCCTTAGACTCTGTCCTCCTCCTCGGCCAGCAAAAAAGAGTCGAACGTACATCTGGCGTGTGGCGACCTCAGTGGGAGTCTGCACCCACATTCTTGCTTTCAGCCACATTTTTATGGCTCGGAAACTCATCACTGGGTGACAGTTTGCCAAAGAATGAGCAAAATGGGACCAGCCTTGCCATGTAAACAAACTCATGTGTATAGGCACACGTTTCTGAAACGTGGTAAAAGGGAAAGGTATTTTCTCACTCACAAGAACCCTGAAGCCATTCAAGGCAAATGACTTGCCCAAGGGCAAGCAGCTAACTGCTGGCAAGGGCCGGGCCAAATAGAACCTGGGTCTCTGGACGACTGGAATGAAGCCCAGTGCCTTGATGGAGCCAACACCAAATGATTCAATCACCCCAAATGATGTTGGCATCTGCCAGTGAAAACCAGAGCCAAGATGCAGAAATTGTGAGAGGGTCCTCCTCTTACCTTTCCAAGACTGGTCACTAGCACTCAGAGTCCTTTTTGTTATTTTCTTAAAATTGAAGTATAGTTGATTTACAGTGTTGTGTTAACTTCTGTGGTACAGAAAAGTGACTCAGATATATATATATACATTCTTCTTTATACTCTTTTCCATTATGGATTATGTCAGGATATATAGTTCTCTGTGCTATACAGTAGGACCGTGTTGTTTATCCATTCTATATGTAATAGTTTGCATCTACTAACCCCAAATTCCCAGTCCATCCATCTCCCATCAGGGTCCTTTTTGGAACTCCTTCTGAAGCCTGGGCCCCCCAGGGAAATACCCAATGAACTCAGACCAACCATCCCCAAAATAGTGGAATCAAGCCAAGGTGTCAGGGCTGGCCGAGGGCTTAAAAACATGTCCATAAGAATTCATCCTGAATCCACATGTGTTGAATCAGAAGACTGTTATACTGCCCCATGCCCCTTAGGAAAGGATGTAGAAGAACAGTGGGTGATCCATGTTGGCAAAGATATTGCCGAGCGGGAAGCAGGGACAACAGGACAAACTTCTTTCTGGGCGTCTGGAATTCTGGAAGGTGCTTCTGCCCTCAACAGTGATCACCGGGCATGGCAAGAGGTTGACGGTCCCTGGCCAAAACTGTAATTGGGATGGCATGATTTTCTGCAGAAACACAGCAGAGAGGCAGAATACCCCTTCCTTCCTTGGAGCCTACAAGGTCTCCCATCTTAAATAGCTGCCTGTTTGGGGAAGGCTTCCTACATATAAAAATGTCAGGTGTCAGGGGCTGGGTGGAGGGCAGGGAGAGGCAGGAGGGGGACACTGGTGCCTGACCCCATGCACGACAGGCCCTTGCACCCCCAGCAGGCGAGGTGCACTGCTGACATCAGGTAGGGGGGCCCTCCTCACCTGACTTGCCCCAGGTAGGGCAGGACAACGCCTCCTTGTTTTGGTGGCAGACAAGTGTCTGTGGTCAGGAGCCACAGAGACATGTGCCACAGACTACACAGACCATTCCCAAAGACCAGCGCCACCCAGATCAACGGGGGCTCCACGACATTAGCAAATGAAGAATGTTGAAACAGGGACAACCTGTCATCCACTTTATGCATTCACTTTCCACCTAGAAACACAAGGCATAAACAGTTCCACTACTCACAGAATAATGGCAGGTATGCAAAACATTCTTTCATGGTGCACTTCAATGTGGCTTGGTGTTGGGACCAAGAGTAAGTTGAGTCCTTTGCAACAGGTTGGCCTTCTGGGACCAAATCTGCAGACAGCCTTGCTCAGAAAGAGCGCCCAAAGTCTAAGCTTGAAGTCTGGAAGAAGTGGGCCCAGGCGATGCCTCTCCAGGCCCTCCCTTTATTGGAGCAGATGTTTCCTCCATAAACAGGTAAGCTCAAGTTCCCCAGACTCTGGCTTTGGGACGGGGAAAGCAGGAACAAACCTGGCTTCTATATAATATGAGCATTTGTCTAAAGCCACTTTCTGGATGCTTTGCCACCTGGAGATGTAACCCAAGTCCAAGGAGCCTTCATTTTCATTTTCGGTGTAAGCACATGGTACCCACGTTATCTGGCCTCGAGGTCACTCTGTCCTCCCGTTCCTGGTTCAGTTCCTGAGAGGAGACTGAACTGCACACCCTGGGCCACTGAGATCCCCTTGGCGTCTCCTTGCTGCCTCACACCCGCCCCATCTGGAAATTACCAAGTCCTTACGGACTTTGCTCTTTATTCATCCACAAAGAATGTAAGAATCCGTTTTTCAAGAACTGAATAGAAACCCCCTCGTCACCATATCAGGGCGGCTGTTCCACGCCAACTCAGTAATTGCCCTGTTTCTAGTGCCTTTTTTCCCTCCACCAAAACCAACTTAAGCTGATTACCATCATCTCAAACAACCTCACTGGGCTCTAGATATATCCATTTAATATGGCCAAGACAAGCAGACAACTGCTGTTTTCAAAAGACGATCTGACAGATTCTATTCACTTTCAAAGTAGCTCTCCACGGCTGGAATAATTATCTTTCATTTCCCTCATTCTGACACCTTTCAATGATTTGTTGACATCTGAAGAGTTATGGGCAATCTTAGAAGAGGCAGCTGGACTTTCCACCCCCAAAGACACAAATACAGAAAGGATTCCCATACAGCATCTGAAATAACTCTGTTCTTTGCAAATGGATATCCAAATCTGCATGTTAATAGGGGCACTTTTATCTTCAAATATAACCTCAGAAGGAGAAAGGGGGGCGGTATTCATTTAACTGGTTCGCTGCCAGCTCAAGAGAAAATGCACCTTTCTCTCAAAACCTGGGTTCCCTCACTTGACCAATAAAAACAAACAAAACAAAACCAGAGCCAATATCCTGAGTTTTCAAACATCTGATGTTTGGTGCTGTCTTCTGTTGAGGGAGAACAGCAGGAGAAACCCAAGCAAACAGCAAGAGGCCTCCACTGTTTCATCTGTGGCCAACAGGGTTTTAAGTGGGCACCACCGGCATGATGACTATGAATAATGTGCACTTCTATAGCCCTTTCTTGAGGGGGTCTCTAAGTGCCTTCCCAGTGAGCACAGGCCTCAGGCTGCTGGAAGGAGCTGGCCACAGGGATGAGCCTCCTGCCTTGGGTCACAGCTCCGGTTCCTATCTCAGCACAAGGAGGCACACTGTCTTTCAAACCTGGACTAAATGGGGTCGGGGGAGTTTTTAAAAGACAATATGTATAACATATTGATATATTATCCAACTACAAGAATAGAGTCTATCGCAAGCAGGATAGATAGGTAATGCCAATGTCTCTGGATTCTTTTCTCTCTCTTCTTGGATTTCTCCCTCCCCCAATTTGAAAACTTCAGTGGGCAATTCTAGTAGTCTGTCAGGCTGAGTGCTTGGTAGATTTCAGCATAGGGAACTAGTGCCCTGAGGGCAAGCAAGGATGGGCTTCACCTGCCATAGTTCTCCGAGGTAAATAAACAAAAAGGCAATAGAAAAGGGAAATGGAACAAGCAGGCTGAAGTTTTCAGCCTGGAGTGATCACAGCCCGGAGCCTGTCTGTGGTGGTCAGGAGCCTTCCACACCCACACTGCCGGGGATCCAGAGGTGGCTGGACCAGGGGAGGGCTGCCAGGGAGGACTTGGCAAGGAAACCGGCGGTGGGGATTGGTTTGCCTTCAGAGAGTGCACGGCAGTGAGACTGCTGGAGTTGAAGGCACTCATTTGAGTTTTCCAGCTCCTATCAGGTGGCAGCCACCCCCCACCGCGTCTAGCCCCCAAAAGAGGCAAGCCTCCAAGGACCTGAGAACACATCATCCACTGGTCACTTCTCTTCCCCGGCTTTTAGCCACAGTCTCTCAGTCAACAGCGCCCCTTACTGGCCAGTGGGCTGTAAAGCCACACAGCTCTGGGGCTCCTCCCCAAATTGCAACCTGGAAATTGACATATATTTGTATCAACTCTATAGAATTTGGAGCACAGGGGGAATAGCAGCTCTTGCAATCCCAGCTCAAGGCTCCCGACAACCCCTCTGTCTTGAATTCTGGTCTCGGCAAAGTTGGGTTTATCTGCAGCAGGTTTATCATCAGGGGAGCTGCTTCTCCCAGGAGACCAATAACCACAAACACACTGTGTGTGATCGTAGCAGATCCAAGCATCAAGAAGCCTTCATCAATATCAAACATCCTGGCGGGAGAATCTGTTCCCTGCGAGCAGGATGGATTTGAATTCTAAGTGGTTGAAGTCAGAGGGCAGTCATTAAAAGCCAGAGAGGGATTGGCCCCTTGCTGAATTTCTCCAAAGAAACCCTCCGGATTAAAGGTTCATTAGCAAAGCGCAGTGGGTCAGCTGATCACCGGAGAGAGATGAAGGCTGGCAGAGGCAGCAGCTGGGCGGGCGGGGAAAGCTGACCTGGGTTATTTTGGGTGAGGGGCGGCACACAGGGAGACAGAGAGGTGGATGGAGTTTATTTTGGTTGAGGAGCTTTATTTTGCTTTCTTCCTTGTGAGGATTCGATCCCCCTGGGTAATTTAAAGTTTGTGAAGAACTCTGGAATTCCCTAGAGGGAAAGCGCCATCACAAATAAAATAAAGAGGTCACCATCCTTGTGTTAGTGGAGAAGGGTGTCCAAGGCGGTGCCGTCAGGTTCTTAGGTTTTTAGCTAACAGGGTTAGGTACCACTTGCAGGCATTTTAGGGAAGCTGCTTCTCATGTTTGGGGGATTGTTGTGTGTTTGGGGAGCATTTATTGTTCTGGTGACTGTGCTGTGAATTTCCGTCTGTTAATTCATTTAATTCTCACAACAGATCAAATGCACTAATTAATTTTTTCTGAATCCATATGTGCTTAATCAAAATAACTTTATAATGCCCACCACTGCTCTTGGAAAATGGGGGTTAGTTTAGCTGACTGCTCTGAGTCAGGCTTCTTAATCCCTCCCAAGGCCATTGTCAATATGTTGTTACCCTATTCAGGCGTCAGCAGTGACTTCCCATGCCTGCTCCATCAAGTCTGACTTCCTCTGCCTTCCTGGCCAAGCCTTTTATAACACTCTTCTTCTGCCCCCTCTTCTTCCAGCTTCTCCCCTATGTCTCCGAACAAATTCGTAACCCCAGGACTGGGTCCAGTGTCCCAGACGGGAGGGGCGTGACATTCCATAATCAAACAGTCTTGCTATTATCTAGTAAAACACATCAAGACTCATAGAACATACACACTGTCTTTTATTTCAACTTTGGATGTTACTTCCCAACACATACAGAGTCTGCAGGCACAGGGGGTCTGCGGAGTGCTTTCCCAATAGGCATGCACGCACCTCCGTTCCAGACTCTTGAGCAACACCATGCAATCATCTGCTTAAGAAGAAGAGAAAACTACACTCCCTGTTGTAAAAATGTGTCCAATGCTGGGAAATAAAGCAACAGACCGTCCTTCAAAGCCAGGCTGAAACACTAACAGGCCCACTCAGGGTTATCACGTTATCCATGAATTATTATTGAGTAGGCCCATTTTCTGATGTCACATGTAACCCTGTAGATTTTTTAAAAACACCTTTCCTTTAATTTTTAAATAATTTCAAAAGTATAGAAAAGTTGCAAGGATAGTACAAAGAATTTTATGTCCTAATTTATTTGAGAGTAAGTTGTGGATATAATGCTCCGTCACCCTAAAATACTTCACTGTGTAGTTCCTACAAACCAAGACATTCTCTGTCATAAAATACAGCCCTTAAAATGAGGAAATTAATATGATAGATGCTACCATCGAATCTTCAAATGCCATTCAGTTTTCTCCAGTTGTTTCAATAATGCCCGTCATGGCCAAAGGACCCAATCCAGGATTCTGCATCGCACTTAGTGGTCACATCTCTCAAGATTCCTCCAATCTGGAGCAGTTCCCATCTGCCTTTCATGACCTTGACACATTTGGAGATTACAGGCCAATTATTTTGTAGAATGTGTGGATTTTTCAGATGACTCCTCATTATTAGACTCAGACTGTGCATCTTCTGGGTATATACTGAAAATAATTGAAAGCAGGGATTCAAAGAGGTATTTGTACAACCATGTTGATAATGGCATCATTCACAATAGCCAAAAGGTGGAAGTAACCCAAGTGTCCATCAACAGATGAATGGATAAACAAACTGTGGTCTATCCACCAATGGAATATTATTCAGCCATAAAAAAGGAAGAAAATTTTGACACAGGCTACATCATGTGAACCTTGAGGACATTATGCTAAATGAAATAAACCAGGCACAGAAGGACCAATACTGTGTGATTCCACTTACACAAGGCACCTAGAATAGTCAAATCCATAGAGACAGAAAGTAGAATGGTAGTTGTCAGAGGCTGGGGGAGAGGAGGATGGGGAGTTGTTGTTTAATAGGTGCAGAGTTTCTGTTTTACAAGAGTTCTGTGGGTGGATGGTGGCTAGGATTGCAGACAATGTGGATGTACTTAATGCCAATAAACTATACCCTTAAAAGTGGTCAAGTTGTAGGGCTTCCCTGGTGGTGCAGTGGTTGAGAATCTGCCTGCCAATGCAGGGGACACGGGTTCGAGCCCTGGTCTGGGAAGATCCCACATGCCGCGGAGCAACTGGGCCCGTGAGCCACAATTACTGAGCCTGTGCGTCTGGAGCCTGTGCTCCGCAACAGGAGAGGCCGCAATAGTGAGAGGCCCACGCGCCGCGATGAAGAGTGGCCCCCGCTCGCCGCAACTAGAGAAAGCCCTCGCACAGAAACGAAGACCCAACACAGCCATAAATAAATTAATTAATTAATTAAAAAAAAAAAAGTGGTCAAGTTGGTAAATGTTATGTTATGTGTGTTTTACCACAATTTTAGAAAACAAAAAAGTTGTCTCTTCACCTCTAGAGTGGGGAGGGGGTGGTTGTGAAAATTAAATGAAATAATATACATAAAGCACCAAGTATGAGGTTCAGTGCATAGCAGGTGCTTAATAAATGACAGCAAGCATGATGGTTTTACAAGGTGCTTAGGAAATATTGGAGAAATTCATTAAGAGATACATTTTGTTCTCCTTCAAGAAAAGCCTTCTGAGTTTTGTACGATGGGGAACGGAGGGGAGGAAAGTTGGAAGAGTTCGGCCAGACTTTGGTGTAGAGGTAAAACGGGGACTGCTGACAGAGCATGTGACTGACCGCACCCTCCCACCGCCTCTGAAGTTGGTCCCGTTTCTCTGGCGAAAGCATCATCTCCAGCAGGCCCCTCCGTAGAAGTACATATGTTAACCTAGAGGGAGAATCCAATAACACCCTAATCCCCATTAGCAAGGAGTGTGTGGCTGGATTATCTTGCTGTCACCTGGCAGGAAGCAGGATCCTGCAGAGAAGGGCACCCATTAGGCATATTGTGATGGGGGAGAGGAGTAGGTAAGGCCGGGAGAACGGCATGTGGTCCAGAGGCAATGCCCAGATGGAGGGCACAGTCAGCTCCCAAGCTCAAAGGAAAAGCCCAAGCTTCGCTCTAGACCACCTGCTCTAACGCCATCCATGCTCAGCACATCACAGCCTACAGTATGCACCGCCTTGTTGATGCTTCCAACAACTCTGTGAGGCAGGTATCAGCAGCTGCATTTTACAGGCAGGAGACTGAAACTCAAAGCAGTTCGGTGGCTTTTGGTGAACAGCAAGCAGCCCGCCGGGACTCAAGTCCGGCTCTTCTGATGTCTCCATTTGGCGTTCTTGGCAAAACTGGTATCTGTACATTACTAATAAGAGCTAACATTTAGCCATTACTATTATTATTATAACTACTGCCACTATGATGGGCACTTTTAGTGCCCATTTACATATGCAAGCTCATTTAATCTCCATAACAGCAGTGCTATGTAGGTATGATTGTTATCTTCATTTTACAGATGAGGAAAGAGCTAGAATTCGTAACCACACAGCCAACAAGGGTGTAACCAAGCACATGGCAGTCTAGATGAGATGCCACACAAGGACATTCTCCACGGACAAGTCATTTTTCCAGCAGTCCTGTGCGCTAGCTCCAGTGCTGGGGGCCAGACCCCGCCCCGCCCATTTCACCTTTTCATAGCATCACAATTTCCAGTCTGCAGCTGCCCACCAACACCTGCCCCAGGGCTTTTGGGTGGATTTTTTTCCCCGGAGATGGGGCAGATCTCATCATGGCATTGGTTTGGGGGACTAAGTGAATTTGGGTCTAAGTGAATTGCAGTGCAAACCATCAGAAAATCATATTTGTCTCCTGAAAAGTTTCAATAGAAGAAAGTGCTATTTATTTTCCTGATTTTAGAGCTTTTACCTGATCGTTATTTTGTTTTGCGCATTCCTCTTATTTTAATATGCGTATATTATTTATAGCTTACATAGATGTTTGTGTATTACAATAATACTCATATATTAAATATTGTTATATTTTAGAAAGATTCATTTTGTTTTTTTCTTTTTTTATTGAAGTATAGTTGATTTACAGTGTTGTGTTAATTACTGCTGTACTGCAAAGTGATTCAGTTATACATATGTATACATTCTTTTTCTATATATATTCTTTTCCATTATGATTTATCATAGGATACTGAGCATAGTTCTCTGTGCTATACAGTAGGACCTTGCTGCTTATCCATTCCTTATATAAAAGCCTACATCTGCTAAGCCCAACTTCCCACTCCATCCCTCCTCCAACCCCCTCCGCCTTAGGAAACATCAGTTCATAACACCTAAAATATAGAATAATGAGCCAGCAAAATTATCATTATTGGTTGTCATGTAAAGTTTTATTCTACCCTTCAACCACCCAGAAAACAGTTTTTAAAAAATTTTTTGGATATATAATGTATATGTGTGTTGTACATCAAACGAAATAAAATGTTTTAAATCTTTACTTAGAATATGAGAATCTTTGCAAATCTTGAGGCACCAGGGGTATCTCATATTCAGATTTTACAGAACTGTGAATTCCTGGCATTGTATGAAAGACCTGTGCCTCCTAGGTTAAGAATTTGGTTAATTGTAAGTCCCGACTCTGCACTTTAGCCCACCGAATTGCTTTGGAATTACTGGACTACTTCAATCTTCATTCTTATGTCCATAAACTAGCCTACCAGAGGGGTAAGAGGGAGGAATAACTACTATTTATTATCTCTCCACGTGTATGTATGTACATACGCATAAAGATGACTCTCCCCTTCCAAAGGAAAAGAATTAGCATAAAGCATCTCCTGGAGAGAAGACAGAGTCAGGTGAGAAGGATGCTGGCTGAGACAGAGGCAGGTGGGTACCATGTTGTCCAGGAGCTGAGCTGGAACTGAAGTGCCCAAGTGCCCACGCCTTTGCTTCTCAGCTACATCTCAGGCAAGGGGATGTGTCAATTCACTGTAACAGAATGACCCATTGAGAATGTTTTGCTGGCAAAAAACACCCCCACCCAACCCGGCCAAAAAGAGTAACATCATCTCAAGAGCAAAGGCACGTAATCTTAAAATTTAGGAATGGTATTTTTTCCCTGGTTAGCTGTTTTTCAAATGAGTTAACATCAAAAATAGAAGCCATTTCTGACAAGGGGCTGAAAATATGTGTTTGGCACTCATTTATCAGTGACATGAGTCTGTGGCTGAGGTTTTCACCATGCACAAAGCTCAGGACTTCTTGCCACGCGACCCGGGTCTAAACAACACAAAAACCTTCATGGAGCCTAATTTTATCTTGGTCTGCACCTCATTACTGTGTGGTAGCTTGTTTCGTGCAAACAATCGCCAGTTTCTAGCATAACGAGGAGGCCCATGGCATCTGTATGGAATGTATTCCTCGGAGAATGAGAAATCTCCAACCGGGAAAGAGGAGATTCTTGTTAAGCCCTGGAAATAGGCTGAAATGTAAATCTGCGTTCCCTTCCACACGTGTCTAATTGCCCATAAATGTCATTAAGTTGAGAAATGTTTTCCACCAAATTAACTTTGACTCATGATGTCTAATTAGCAGAAGAAGCTGGAAGATAACAACTTATCAGTCACTGTTGAAGAAAACATGTTTAACGGGTGACTGTTGGCTAGCGGCAACGTTGAACCAGGTATTGTAACTGTCAAAATCATGCTTGAGCCCAGCAATTAAGCACAATGTCTCTGTTTTGGTGCCAAGAATTGTACAACTCCCTCGCAGATGTTTAAAAGTTGTGGTGCGAGTGGTCTTTCTAGGAATCTATCATGCACCCAAACGAGGGATTTGAGGGGGAAGGAAAGAAGACATCGGTGATGAACTTCTTTGGCAGAAAGTCTGAGGGCAATGGATTTAAAAGGATTGATTCAGTTTTTGGTCTTTCTCAAAACTTAATGGGAAAAATCTTGTTGGTGATTTAGAGTAGAAAGTACACACACAGTGCTTTTACTGCTTGTAAAACGCATGGTAAGTTCTAGGACCCTCACTTCACCGATGAAAAAGCTGTGTTTAGAGAGATGAGGTGACCAGCTCTCGTCCACCCAACTAATAAGTGTCAGAAGCCAGCAACGAGGTGAGTTCTGTGTTATTAACACGTGTGCTCTTCACCAAGCTCAGTGGGAGAGTCAACCCCAAAGGAAGGGACATGTTTCCAACCAGATTGGGAATACTCTGAAGGCATGAATGAGTTCTAAGACTCCTCTTTACTCCTGGTGCCTGTCATAGAGCCTGGCACTTAGTAGGTACTCAATTAATGTTTGTTGATTGACTGATGAATGGATGAATAAATTTCAGTTTCCTGAGGGCATAGCTTCAGAAAGTTTTTCACATCCCACACCTCTTGAGGGATGTTTTCTTGCTGGAGAAATGAAGCAAATGGAAAACCTCCTCTGGAACTTTGGGGTTATATAAGCCCAAGGAAGCCAAGTGCAAGAGCAAAGAGGGACAAATGACAGCCCAGCGCTCAGAGCCTTGGAGTTCTGTTGGGGATTATTTTTATTTATTTGTTGAATTTATTTATAACTACCTCTTTCCAAAAGGATTTGAAATGGCTAACTGTTGCAGTCGGAGAAGCACATAAGAGGAGCAGGAGACGGAATCCTCCAGAAATGCAAGGGTGGAAGATTTGCTTGGTGAGGGGCCTGGGTTCTTCATAGAGATCTCAACTCAGAAGACCAAGTGGTAGCTGGGGCCAAACCAAGAATGGGGATGTCAATGGGGAGGAGACAAGACATTGGAGGTGTTGGGAAAGGAGGGTGAGTGGCCATAACTCCAGAGGCTGGAACTGGGTTGGGGCCTGGCAGGTTGTCCCCTGAGACTCACATCCTGCTGAGCAGACGGGAGCAGTTCAGACAGCACGTCCTAGGAGAGGAGGTGGCTGCACAGTGCTGGACGTTTCCCTGCAGAGTGGATCTTTTGCAATGGAGCATCTGAGTGCCACAGTGGGAGGTATTCCTCCCAAATTCCAGGTTCACAAATAGACCCAGCATTGATGTTCTTAGAACGGAAAACCTTGGGACCACGAGGTCCTTCTGGCAGGCTCCTTTCCCTTTTTATTTGGGGGAGTGCAATTGAATAAGGGGGATTCGTCTGTAGGTTGCAAGCTGTTGCCATGTTTCCTTTGGTTGTGTGACTCTTTGGGGGCCAACATTGTGTGTTCTGAGGCTCTTCTGCAGGAGGCTCAATGCATAATGGTTAAGAGCCTGAGCTTCAAGTCAGACAGTCCTGGTCTCTAAACCTCGCAGGGTCCACCTATAAAATTGCATTAATTCAGAGGTAAAGCACAAACAGCACCTAGAATGCATGGCACATGGTAAGCACTCAGTAAATGCCATTACTGTTATTATGCCCCCATCCTTAGAGTCCCTGGAATTGCAGAAGTTGAAGGATGATTGCTTGGAGGGTAGGATTCTCCTTTGCACTGGACTTTCCACTAGGGTGATGGTCCTTAACCTACTAGGAGGTCACTGATCTCTTTGAGAATCTAATGAAAACATTGATCCTTCTCCCCAGAATAATGCCCATGTGTGTGCGCCTTCAGTATCAGGGAGTTCATGGCACCCACCCCAGAGCCCATCCTTGGGGCCTTCTCTGGACCCCACGTCAGGTTAGCCCATTTAAGAACTGAGATATGGGTACCCAGTTTATCCAGGGGATGCTACTTCAGCACAAATGGCATTACAGAGACCCAACCCAAGCTCCAGTCAGATATCGGTACGCCTCCCCTCAGTCTGGGGCTCACAGTGAGGGTACCGAGGACTTTGTACATTGAAATCACCAGGGAGGTGAAGGAGAAAAGTATGTGTATGTAACTTGCAGCCTTCATTTCATTCTACTTGTATCTGGGGACAAAGGATTGTCAATATTTTCTGACTTAATAAGGTAACATTCAAAATATTTCATTTATTGACAATTTCCAGATAAATGTACTCTAACAAGATTAATAAATGTCCTGTTAAACCATATTCTTTAGTTCAGGAAAAGGGGTAAAAATACAAATATCTGAGTGATTGGTGCTGATATATAGATTGTTTATACATGTCATTTTTTAAACACGTTAGGGCCATATTGATGACACTGTAAAGCTATGAATATAATATGAATATATATTAAGAACTAGTGTGATAACAGTAATATCTCACTTGGAGATTCTATAATCCTGTAATCCTCTTTGCACAAGGTCACACAGCCCCGCAACTTGTGAACTTAACCGAAGGAGATTGGCCAATATGACTTACAGGATGCATACACAGTGCGATTTTATAAACTAGTCAAAATTCTGTCCAGTTGTAATCTTTCTTTTCTTGGGGAAGCAGTGAAGAAACTAACACCACTAAGGTCTCGCAAAGGTGAACTGAACACCTAATTAGCCACGGGTGGATATTTATACTATTGTGGAAAAGAAGATATATCAGTTTTCCATCACTGTGTGATGAACCAAAAACTCAGTGGTTTCAAACAACGGTCATTTATTATCACCAACGTGTTTGCATGTCTGTGGGTGGTCTGGGGTTCGGCTGATCTGGGCTGGCCTGTCTGAGCAGCTGTGTCTCAGGCACCAGCCGCTGGGGTGACTATGTGTCTCACAGCAGGCCTGGGAGACACTGAGCTCTGTGGGAGCTGCTCTGTTCCACGTGTCTCTCCTCTGCCTTGGACCAACAGGCTGCCAGACATGTTCTTTTCATGGCATCGGCAAAAGCTCAAGGCAGCAAGCCCAGTCCTGCAAGGGCTTTTCAAGGCCTTTGATTGCTTCAGGTCCACTAACATCCCATCAGCCAAAGTCACAGGGCCACCCCAAGTTCTATAGCCACACCTACAGTCAAAGGGTGGGGTGACCATGGAGGTGGGGGGAAGGGGTAAACATTCCTAAATGAAAGAGAGGAGGAAGCTTAAGAGAGAGAGGACCTTTTGCAGTGGTTCTCAGTTTTGTCTACATGTTGGAATTACCTGCAGAAATTTTTTTTCCCTTTTTTTTTTAAATTGAAGTATAGTTGATTTACAAAGTTAGTTTCAGGTGTACAGCAAAGTGATTTAGATAGATAGATATATGTATAAAAGAACCTTTTTTCAGATTCTTCACCATTATAGGTTATTACAAGATATTGAATATAGTTCCCTGGCACAGTAGGTCCTTGTTGTTTATCTATTTTATATACAGTAGTGTGTATCTGTTAATCCAAAACTCTTAATTTATCTCTCTCTCTCCCCCTTTCCCCTTTGGTAACCGTAAGTTTGTTTTCTATGTCTGTGAGTCTGTTTCTATTTGGAAATAAGTTCATTTTTATCATTTTTTTAGATTACACATATAAGTGAGATCATATGATATTTGTCTTTCTCTATCTGACTTACTTCACTCAGTGTGTAATCTCTAGGTCTATCCATGTTGCTGCAAAAGACATTTCATTCTTTTTTATGGCTGAGTAGTATCCCATTGTATATATGTACCGCATCTTCTTTATCCGTTCATCTGTTGATGGACACTTAGGTTGCTTCCATATTTTGGCTATTGTAAATAGTGCTGCTATGAACATTGGGGTGCATGTATCTTTTTGAAATAGAGTTTTAGTCTTTTCTGAATATGTGCCCAGGAGTGGGATTGCAGGATCATATGGTAGCTCTATATTTAGTTTTTTAAGGAACCTGCATACTGTTCTCCATAGTGACTGCACCAATTTACATTCCCACCAACAGTGTAGGAGGGTTCCCTTTCTCCACATTTGTTATTTGTAGACTTTTAATGATGGCCATTCTGACCGGGGTGAGGTGATACCTCATTGCGTTTTTGATCTGCATTTCTCTAATGATTAGTGATGTTAACAGAAGTTTTAAAAATACTAGTGTGTGGGTACCACCTCAAAGACACTATTCCAGGGTGCAGTCTGGGCTTCGGGGTTCTCAAGATGCAGCCACGTTTGAAAACCACTCTCGTAAAGACCCCTCAAATCCCTTTCTCAGGACCAGTGGCTCTCCGCACTGGATGCACATGATGATCACCTCTGGAACCTTCCAGAGCTACCAGAGCCAGAAACCCCACACCCTATTTTTTGGAAAGCATCCTGATGAGTCTCATGGGCAGCCGGTGGGGAGAACAGTGGTTCTTCAAGAGCAGCAGTGCTCCAGGTCTTTCATTCATTCCATTGATGGGTTTTTTCATTCATTACACAAATATTCATTGATACTGTGTGCCAGGCACTGTGCGAGCACCTGGTGACACCCTAAGGAACCCAAATGGACACACACTCTTCCCTCATAGAGCTTAGTGATGGTGAGAAATAATTAAATAATCACATTAAAGAATGAGAAAGGTCTCCAATGGAAAAGGAATAACAGAAATCTACACTGAGGGAAGTCTCAGAAGGCTTCCCTGAGGAGGTGTCATGGGCACAGGCCTGGCTGTAAACCCGATGAGCCAGTACAGTTAAGTGCAAAACGTGAGCAGTGTCAGCTTCACATCCTATGCCATCCCAGTGTTGTCCCAGTAAACAAAGATATTTCTTGCAGGAAGATTTGGAGGGAGGTCTGGTGCCTCTGCAGACACCTCATGGACTGAAAGAGACAAACCTGATGTGCAGACCTAATCAGTCACATATGGTGGGAGGCAGGTAGAAGACCCTCCTTCTCTTCCCCTCCCCAGGGACAGCTGTCCTAAGTGGACAGTTTGAAAGGACCAAGCCCTGATCTAGAACTGCTGGGGGGGCGAGTGCTGAGGGACTGGGGATAGTGAGGGTGCAGACGAGTAGATTTGGATGGCGGGGCTTTGGGACTGTAGATGTTTGGGGCTGGGAGATTTCCCAGTTAGGTGGGCATTTCAGCTCTTTGGGGACTGAAGTAGTGGTTTGTGGAGCTGGCTTGCACTGGCACCAATTGTGAGGGTCTCTTCCCAACTCTGTGTTTAGCAATGTTCTCTTGGAGGTTCAACAAACAGCCACTGTGGGAGTGTTTACACCACAGAAACCGGTAAATGCTAAAAATCAGAGCTCTCTCCACCCCACCCCAGAGAGCTAGATGTTAAACCTTTACCACACACAGCTGGCTGAAAAGAACTTTTATCTTGGGGGTCTTTGATGTTGAGTTCTAGACTGATCAAGTCAGGGTTCAGAGGGCAAGAGAAGAGAGCTAATATAGAACCTAAGAAGTAGAGAAGGCGGCAAAGCTAAGGACTGATTGGGGATTTGGCTAGAAATCCCCCTTGGCTCAGTTGTTGAGGAACCTGGGGATGTAGACATAAGGACGCAAGAGGTTGGGGCCATTCACCATGAGCAACAGGCCCTTGAGCGGGGAACTCTTCTAGTCCTCAGAGCATCATCTGTAAAATAAGGGAGATCCTTGTCTTACTTCAGGAGGAGGCTTTTTTGAGTTCCCTTCCAGTGTTCACATTTATGATTCTAACTACACACATCCTTACACGGAAAGTTAACTAACAATATACAAGGAAATCTACAGGCCACACTGCTGATCTGGTCCAGGAGCATAAGTAATGAAAATGAACAGATTTATTCATTCATCCAATTCAATTTTTGAAAGCTGCTGGGATGTGGCATCTCTCTAGTCAGTGGTCCCCAACCCACAAGTTCTAATGTCTGAAGATCTGAGGCAGAGCTGTTATAATAATAATAGAAATAAATTTATTTATTTATTTATTTTTGGCTGCGTTGGGTCTTCGTTGCTGTGCGTGGGCTTTCTCTAGTTGCGGCGAGGGGGGGCTACTCTTCGTTGCAGTGCGTGGGCTTCTCATTGCGGTGGCTTCTCTTGTTGCGGAGCACGGGCTCTAGGCACGCGGGCTCAGTAGTTAGGGCTCACGGGCTCCAGAGTGCAGGCTCAGTAGTTGTGGCACATGGGCTCAGTAGTTGTGGCTCATGGGCTCCAGAGTCCGGGCTCAGTAGTTGTGGCACGTGGGCTCAGTAGTTGTGGCTCATGGGCTCCAGAGTGCAGGCTCAGTAGTTGTGGCACACGGGCTTAGTTGCTCCACGGCATGTGGGATCATCCCGGACCAGGGCTCGAACCAGTGTCCCCTGCACTGGCAGGTGGATTCTTAACCACTGCGCGACCAGGGAAGCCCCAATAATAGAAATAAAGTGCACAATAAATGTAATGCGCTTGAATCATCCCGAAACCATCCCCCCCACCCCACGGTCCTTGGAAAACTTGCCTTCCATGAAAACGGTCGCTGGTGCCAAAATGTTGGGACCGCTGCTCTAGCTCTAAGTGTCACATGCATATTAAGAAAGTTTGCCGGGCTTCCCTGGTGGCGCAGTGGTTGAGAGTCTGCCTGCCAGTGCAGGGGACACGGGTTCGAGCCCTGGTCTGGGAAGATCCCACATGCCGCGGAGCAACTGGGCCCGTGACCCACAATTACTGAGCCTGTGCGTCTGGAGCTTTTGCTCCGCAACAGGAGAGGCCGCGATAGTGAGAGGCCCGCGCACCGCGATGAAGAGTGGCCCCCGCTTGCCGCGACTAGGGAAAGCCCTCGCACAGAAGCGAAGCCCCAACACAGCCAAAAATAAATAAATAAATAAATAAATTTTTAAAAAAAAGAAAAAAAAGAAAGTTTGCTGACGCCGCCTCCCTCCCTACCATCTCCTCGTCTCCTTCCCCTCCCGTGTGCCTCCAACACTTGCCTTACACAACAAAGAGTATGGAAAAGCAGAACAAATCCAGGTGAGGAATCCAGAAGTCTGGTGGAGCGGATGCCATCAGCATCCCATCAATATCCCCTATACT
Organism: Eubalaena glacialis; assembly: GCF_028564815.1. Taxonomy (NCBI): domain Eukaryota; kingdom Metazoa; phylum Chordata; class Mammalia; order Artiodactyla; family Balaenidae; genus Eubalaena; species Eubalaena glacialis. Next base: position 12,017,981 of record NC_083721.1, on the reverse strand, counting down.
CTGAAGATTCCTCCAAAGACTGCTTCCTTAATTGAAGGCTTTTTCTGGCCTGGAGGCCTTGCTTTGTGCTGGTGTGTTAATGTCCCTGGAAGCAGCTTCAACCAGTGAAAACAGGTTGCCCCTTGGTTGGAATAACTCTGACTGGGGATTCCTTCTCTGTCCCCAGAGTTCCCCCAGAAGGTTGGGCTGGTTTCCCACAGTGGTAACTAGCTTAATAACACATTTTATTGGCTTCCTTCCCTCCCCCATCTCATTTCCTCCTTCTCCTGTAATGTTTCCTAGGGTCTTCTCTCAAATAAATTATTTGCTTCAAATCTTTTTCTCTGAGTCAGCTTCTGAAGGAATCAGAAGGAAAACATCAGGATTCTGAAAATGTGCCATGTAGCTTTAAGCAATTGCTGAACCTGTCTGAGGGCTTTTTCTCTCCTCCAAAAAGTGGGTACACATAAGACAGTCCCTTGCCCCGCTCCCAGGGATGATGAGTGAGTGGTGTGAGATGGTAGATGCGTCAGGTCTTGAGAGAAGTTAAGAATGCACTGGGTGAGACTTCTTAGGTTGGTTTGGAAGACATTAGATGTCTCTGAGAAAGAGGTGTTGCCTCTGTGAGAAAGAGCTGCTCCAGGGCTTTGCTCAGAACCCTCCAATCCCACCTTTAGCAAGAGTTAACAAAAATCTTGAAGTTAAAGGGTCTAGATATAAGAAAGGAAGCTACAAACAAAAAGCCAGATGGAACCAAGATGGCAACAAATCTGACCTCCAACAGACCCTGGGTCTCATTATACCCTGATTTTACTACATTAGCATATTAAATGACATACCCACTGGCAGCCAGGACTGGACATTAAGGACCAAAAAAAGATAAAAAGGGGGTGGCACCGCACTCCCTCGGAAAAAGCCCTGCCCCTTCCCCAGTAGACTAATGCATGTGCCTTCCCATCATTAGCCTCACTCCTCCTCCCTTTGCCTTTACTCTTCATGCGGGCGAGAACTTAATCTGAGAACTTAGTTCCCACTTCTCCATTCTTTGGCCATTTAATAAAGCTTGTGCTGTGTCGATCTCAGCTTTGGATTCATTATTCGGCTGCTCAAGCCTGAAAGGAGAAAGAAACTCCCCCTCCCAAGGATCTCTAGGCCGTACTAGGGCCCTAGCAGGGTCCATAAGACTTAAATTCGACTTAATTCGGTAACAGAGGGATTTAATTCCCTATGGGGTTTCTGGAAGAGCAAAGACAGATTTGACTTAAAGTGGGTTTGGAGTTGGGTCTTGCCCAAAAAAAGAGAGAATGAGGCAGGCAAGAAGGAAGGAAGGAGGGAGGAAAGGAAGGAAAAAAAATTAAATTTGTACCATCTTCTAGTCCTACCACTCAACAATCACTGGTGTTTCTGGACTGTCCCGAAATGACTTGGAGACTAAGGATGCAATACTCAAGACAATAAATAAACTTATGCCACAGAATTTAAATAGAGAGTCTTCAGTTGTCCAAGACACAGAGATACAAACATGTAAAGATAAAATCAGCTGGATGAATAAAGGTTGGCAAACTGCCCCTTTCAAAAGGAGAATCCTCTTTCTAGACATATGTTGTTATAACAAAATATTAGAGAAAGGACAGAAACGTTCAATTAAATACTACTTGGATCAGAAACGACAGTAGGAGAGTAGCGTGGGGTGGTCCCCAGGGGTTCTTGGTTTACCCCTTTGTCTCTGAGCTCCAGCCTGGCACATATGGTTCATAATATTATCCAAACACTGTCACACGTGTGGACAAAGGGGCAGTCACAGCCCCAAGGCTGGTTCTCTGCCTTATTTTTAAGGTGTCGGACCCCCTTCAACACTGTTTTTGTGCTACAAGAGAAGAATCAAGGTAGGGAGGGAAGAATCGCAAATAATCAGTTTCAAACACAGCTCTAACCCACACACCGGAATATGGGTTTATGATTAGAGAATTGTGCACACACAAAGGCCCCTCTCAAGACTCCCCAGGACACAAGCTGTGGTCCCGGGAAAACGCATGTATAATCGGTGCCCTCCTGCCCACCGCAGCAGAACCATGAATGCACAGCTAGAGAGAGATCCTGATTTATTTCCAGTTTTTGAAAAACTGGGAGATACACACAGCAGGGCAAGTCTCAAAACTTTCCGGGAAGCCGCATCAGACAAGGGGTTGGAGCCACCAAGGAGTCCAGAATTCTTCCAATGATGCTGCCCTTGCTAACACTTGGTGAGTTCTTAAAGTTTTGTTCTCCTTTTTTTTAATTCGTAAAAGCTCACAGTGAGCCAGACAAATTTCAATCCCGTATAAGTTCAGATGACAAATCCACACAAAGCCCCCGAAGATTTGCAATGGAAATGGCAACCAGCCCTTAACTACAGAGCCCAATGTGACACTTGCTGCGTTATTGCGGTGTCTGATTTGGTATTCAAATGCCACTCAAGACAATGGTCCTTTATTACGTTTCTGACATCATTACCTTGCCTGCTGGCCGGCCACATCTCACCTACCACTTATCCTGGGAGACAGTCTAACTCTTCACTCATACACACTAAGGAGGTGAACTGACCAGGGAGGGGGCCACTCGGAAAGACGAAAGGAGCAAAACCAAGTTCCCCACGTGCCACGCCCACAACGCCTGCTCCAGGCTGTCCACGGCCCCCGCTGGCCCAGGGTTCTTTCTGAGCCATGAAACCCTTCCAAAAGGGCTGTTTCTGCAGCCGAGCCAGGTACCTGTTGACTGCCCTCTCCCCCGCTGCATTGCAAATCCTCTGTTGCTGTCACTGACACATGCCTCCTGGCTCATCTGGGTGGCCCAGCCTCATTAGGAAGGGATTTGGTGCCTGTTAGTTAATTGAGGCCCGTTCCCGCCACCTGCCACTCGCAGGCCTCATCTGCACACTAACGGCTCCTAATTGTCATCATACGGCGGGGTCCCGGCAACAACTTGAGAACAGATCCCGAGCAGCGCGCACAGGCTCTGCGCTAGGCCGGGAGCACTGTAACAATTTATCAAGGGGCCAGATGTTTGCAGAGGAAAGGCACCTTGCACCAACAGTGGCGTGAAAACTTGCTGTTTATCATACTTTCCAGTGTAATAAATGGAGAGATGGTCTTCTGGGGAGGCTTCGTTTAGGGTGAATACAAGGCTTCGCGTGGACGGGGACAAACTCAGTGGAAAAAACATGGCTGAGACGTCCGGCTTGCACACCGTTTAGAAGCAGCGCTGCTTATCCTGCACGATCTGAGCCCGTGCATTTGACCGACTTCTATTCAGAGACCAAGAAATGTTTAGGGTGTCAGAGCACCATCCCATGCCCTGTTTCCAAAGAGTTTTGAGTAGAAGAGGTGCAGAGGTGAGTACCAAAAGCTGATCAGCCCCTTGGGAATGATGAGGGAAGGAGGGGAGGAGACACACGACACAAAGGGAGAAAGTCAAACGCAGAGACACGTAAATGGAACAGAGATGGGAAACAACATATCATCAAGCTGGAGAGTCGGAAGGGACTTTGGTGTGGTATAGGACAAATAACTAGTGAGAGATGGAAGCAAATTCTAAACATAGAATGTGAGGACTACATCTCTCTAGAGAGAAAGCGAGAAAGAAAGGAAATGAGGAAGGTTCTATCATTATAGGAAATTACGGGATTTAGGGGCTCAGGAATCCACATCTGTGAGGAATCTATCTGGGCTTAATAGAAATCAGACTGTGGCAAGTAAGATGATTAGGTTTTCTGTCTGCTTCCTTGTCTGTTTATTTTCTAACTGTAAGCAGAACCCCAGTGCACTTCCCTGGGATTCGGGGGCCCGAGGCTCCTGGGATGCCCCATCACTAGGGTATTTGTCAGGTCTCTCCACCCAGAACTGGGAAGTATTTTTTGCCTAGAGATTTCTGAGTCATTTCTGACTTATTAGTCCCTTCCTGATGGAGGAGGGACAGGAAAGGAAATAAGAAAAACCCGGAATGAACCCCACGAGGGACAAAGCACTAAAAGAAAAAATAAAAAAGAGAAAGGAGAACAGAAGAAACCCAACACAAAAGCTTGACTATGGAAGGAAAGGTTTGTAAGACACGTAGCTTTCACCACCAGACTCAGCCAACTGATAAAAATGTTCCTCTGATCCGGACTGCAGTCTCATCTCCTCGCCCCCATCTCCGGGCTTTCAGAAACAATCAGAAAGTAAAAACCTGCCCTGGTAGTGTGTTCTTTTTATAATCAGCCAAGTTCTGGAAATAACTCCCTCCTTCCTAACAAGAAAAGAGAGAAAGAGAGAGAGAGAGAAACTGAGTGAACCCGAAATGGAAAAAGGCCAGGTATTTCAAATCGCTCCCAGAAGAGGTTTTAGAATTGTTAGTAGCCATCGCCAAATGGGGTCCACTTCACCAAATTTCCCCAAACCTCAGGGTGAAGCCAGTTATATTAATTAAACTCCCCGGAGACCTGGGAGTGCAAAGTTACATTTTGCCAGGACGCAGGCTTTCTCACAAATACACCTATTCTTTTGGTTTCCTCCATGAATACATCAAGTGATTCTTAGGAAACATGATACCACTGGCTTTCTTCCTAAGTTTTTTTGTTTTTTTATTTTTTAAAAACATCTTTGTTGGAGTATAATTGCTTTACAATGGAGTGTTAGTTTCTGCTGTATAACAAAGTGAATCAGCTATATGTATACATATGTTCCCATATCCCCTCCCTCTCGTGTCTCCCTCCCACCCTCCCTATCCCACCCCTCTAGGGGGACACAAAGCACCAAGCTGATCTCCCTGTGCTATGCGGCTGCTTCCCACTAGCTATCTATTTTACCTTTGTTAGTGTATACACTATCTTCCTAAGTTTTGATAAAGAACACTTTAAGTCTTCCCAGAGCTCACAGTTACATCTCAGAAGCAAAGCCTTAAAAATGTTCTCCTGCATAATTTGCCAAGTGCCTCGTCTACACTTAATTCTGCCCTCAATGACGCAAAGCCCAGGGCCCCTCTGTTCACATCTTTCCAGGCTTGCTGCTGGCTCTCTCGCTCCCCCTCCAGCGTCCTTCTCTGGATGTCACTCACTGCTTTTCCCTCTCACTTCCTCCAGCCTGTGAACCCGAGGGGCCTAGTCTAGGCTGCTTCTGAGAGCTGGCAGATTTCAGAGGAAAAAAAACCACCCGAGAAAGAAAGAATGGCAGTTTGACACTGCACTGTCACAGTTAAAACGGGCCCTGCGCGTGACCCGGGCTTGGACACCGATGCCTCGTGCCCAATCACAGCTGAGGCTGCATCTGCCACGGTTCACGGACCCGCCGCTCCATGCTGGGGGACCAGATGCCTCTGTTTATGTTCCCCTCCTCCCAGCCTTCTGTGGACAGCAGCAAGACAGGGCCGCTAGCCATCACTGGACTTCATCTGTCTCCGCAATCTTGTCTTTCAATATATTCTTTCCTTTCCCACAAGACAGCCCGTTGTTCAAAGATCAGGCCAGGATACCACCAGCATCCCACTCTGTTTTGCCGTCGACTTCCGGCTTTAAATTTCACCGGGGTTGTTTAAGAATATCACACTGAAGAACCAACTTGAAATACCAGTACTTAGCCTTTCGGAGTAAAATTGACCTATTTTGCTGGAAGTTGGAGTCTGGGAGAATGAGTGAGAGGTTTGAAGCCAGCAGTCAGCTGCCATTTCTAAAAGGCCCTCAAAATGGTTTCGGTTTAGTATTTTGAATAAGTCATGCTCAGCACATAAGCCTCCCCCTTTTCTCTCGCTAACCCTGAGGCATGTGACTCCCACCTAAGGGATGTCGGGCATCCCTTCGTGACTTGGTGAGCTGAGCGCACAGAGTTGTCTGTCCCCAGGGTACAGTGGCTGCCACCTACACGGCCCACTCTGCCGCCCCAGGGAGCCAGGCTTGGGCCCTGGAGCCTCCGTGTCGTGGGAACATGACCAGAGCAGACCCAGCCCACAATTCCCTGGCTCCCAAAAATACCACATGTCCGGCCAAAGCAGGAGACTGGTGGGTTTTCACTGACAGTGCTCTCTGGTTTCCAAATGTGATGGCCATCCCTTATGTGTCAATGGTTGACACACACTGCTGAGGACACACATCTTCATCACCGGACCTGGAAATCTTCCTCTTGGTCACTGCATTACTATTGGAAATGCCTGGGATTTATTTCTTCTTCTCACTTCCCCTCCCCCAAAGACCCTTTCCATCAACCCCTACCCCCCATACTGGACACTTCACTTTCCAACATTCAACTTTAGAATGAGTTGTTACCTAGAAGTGATATTACACTCAGTAGTAGCTTCTAGGCACTAGAGTTCAGCCACATTACAAGTTATGCTAACTTTTTCTGGAGTGGCCTGCAATTCTAACAAATATGTATATATTCAATCAAATATTTGTTGAGATACAACCAGGTTTCAGATACAGAATTAGGTCTTAGGGGTACACGGGGAAGTGAATCAAGGTCCCTGCCCTCAAGAAGTTCACAGCAACACCAGGAAAATCATCACTAATTCATCAAAATACAATGTGATAAGTGGTACATAGTACAAAATACTATAAGGATGCTGACAGAACGGCAAATAAGTTCTACCTGGGGTCACTGGGCTTCACTGAAGGTGTGACATTTGAGCTGAATCTTGAAGGATGGAAGGGGACATTCAGAGAGAGGGGTAAACTGTCATTCTCTCCACTATAAGGGAGACATGGTGCTGGAGCCCCCAAAATGAGTATGACTCCATCCCTGCCCCCCAATGGGCTTTCTGACATATGCATAAAATGGGTATAATGGTACTTATATTGAAAAATATGCGTGAATGCCTCGTGGTGATTTAACAAATGAGGTTTTGAAAAGTAACTCATTTATAAATGGGCTGTTGCCTAAATTTGAATGTCAATTACAGACATAGACTTTGCCACGTTTAGTCCTTCCAAATTTCTGGGACCAGCATGCATGCCACGGAAAACAGAAAAGATCCAAAAAGCAAATTGTATCAATACTCCAAATATTCAAATGATATTCATCATGCATGGAGTACATGCAAAGCACATACTAAGTGCTCTTAGTGAATTCAAGAGGTATATGGATTTGGTATATTTGAGTTTATACAAACCAATTTATGAGCATTTTATATTATGATGTTTGCCAAACAAGACCCTGTCTGTATTAATAGTCATTTTAAATATTCAAGGTATTATTTTAACCCTTAAGTCTTCCTTCAGACCTGAGGAGTTTCTTAATGACCACAACACCTTCAATGGGCTACTTGAAGATGTAGTACACACTGGTGGTTACCTGCGACCAGCCCAGACCAGGAAACAAAGCACAGAGCACAAAGGGAACGAGGAAGCATCTCTTTACCTGGGAAGAACTAAAAAGCAAAATTTAACTAAAAGCAAGGGCAAGACCATTTACACTACTTATAAGTTACCAGAAACAACTGATGGTCATAAGGGTCTACTTTGAGTTACTAAAAACACATGCATATATCTCTTTCATATCTAAAAATCTAAGGATTTTACATTTCCTGATAGGTAATTATATAAGAAAACTGATCCACTGGTACTGTATGGGCCCCTATGACGTGAGCATTGAATTAGAGCTCCATGAAACACCATTCTATGACCAGGGCCTGGCACAGAGAAGGTGCTCCAGGAATGTTTGTTGAATGAATGGATGCTATTGTAGCTGCTCTGATGACTATAAAGATAAATAAGGCTCATCTAGTGTTTTTAATGGAAAGATATGGAGTAAATAATGATTGAATAAACTTGAGCTGTTTAATCTACCAATAAAGACTTCATATTATGGAAGGCCTGTTTTCTTATATTGACTAAGTATAAGAGGGAAAAGCAGTCGTGGGGAAGGAAAAAAAGAAAGATAAAGAAAAGAAGGGAATTTTCTTAAAGATCCTATTGATTCCAATTCTCCCCAGATTTCCAACATATTCCTCTCAGATGTCACTTTGCAAATTTAATTTTAACCTAAAAAATTTTAGCTAAAAATAGTCAACATATTTGGGCAAGATGTCATTCATATAGAGCAAAAGAGTGCTTTTGAGGGTGATATTACATGTATGGGGGCTCTACCACTCAGAAACCTTAACACACACTTTCCCTTTTGAAAATAGTTCAGCATCTGAGTCATAGCTCCCCAAATATGCTTAACTAATAGTGACTCCAAAATAAGGCACAAACATTGACTAATTAATCCCCATGACAACACAGGGAAGCCCTGAAAACCTATGGGCAGCACCCACCCCCTGGGCAACACCACAGATTTATTTTTAAGAATCATGTTCTTTCTAGACTTTCTCTGATTGGCACATTGCCCCACCCACCGCTTCCAAAGCAAAAACAAAAATACATAACAAACAACCTGGAATGTGTCATGTGTCAGGTTTTTTCCTCCCCCCACCACCCATCCCGCTCTCTCTCTCTCCCTCTATCTCTGTCTCTTTCTCTACCTCTCTATCTCTCATCAAAGGCACAGATGTTGGTCTTGGGTGTTGATTAACAGACCCCCTTCCTGTAATTCAGCACCAAGGACACCTCCCACATTTTCGGGACCTGCTAGGGACAGACCACTCCATTTATTATAAATGAGAGTTTTGGTCTAATGATCAAGAAAACCAGCCCACCAAGAAAACTATCTCACCCTAGACATACTTCCAGCCTGCTCTCACTGCAGTGACTTGCAGGCAAGAAAAAATATATGTATCTTAAATATAATCCATACTTAAGCAAACACCTGATAAAATGTTTTCCTTTGTAGTGTAACATGAAAGGCACAGATGTCCAGGTGTGTGTGACCTCAGAGAGTGGGTGGTACCACATACTCTTCACTTCCCAGGTGAGCAGACCGAGTTCCGTCAAGATAGCGCCACCTTCTTGGAGTCCAGGGACAAGGGACTGGCCACACTTTCTAAGCCTTCCTCAAATATTAGAAAACCAGCTTTATGCTTAAAAGAAAAAAAATTCCTTTTCTTTCCTAAGAACATTTCCCCTGTTGATAAATTTTTAAATAAGTATGCATTTGAAAGACTACCTCTTTGGAGATTTATTATAAATTAACAACTTACAAGACTTTTTTATCCCCCTTCTCCCAACACCCACCTCAGCCTTAATAAGACCAACAGCTTTCTTTTTTTTTTTAATTAATTGATTGATAGATTGATTTTTGGCTGCGTCGGGTCTTCGTTGCTGCGCGCAGGCTTTCTCTGGTTGCGGCAAGCGGGGGCTACTCTTCGTTGCGGTGCACAGGCTTCTCATTGCGGTGGCTTCTCTTGTTGCGGAGCACGGGCTCTAGGCGTGCGGGCTTCAGTAGTTGTGGCACACAGGCTCAGTAGTTGTGGTTCACGGGCTCCAGAGTGCAGCCTCAGTAGTTGTGGTGAACGGACTTAGTTGCTCTGCAGCATGTGGGATCTTCCCGGACCAGGGCTCGAACCCATGTCCCCTGCATTGGCGGGCGGATTCCTAACCACAGCACCACCAGGGAAGCCTAGACCAACAGCTTTCATCTTTGTGAACCTCCTGTGGTGCTAAGCCCTCTTCCCACAGTGCCACCCTAGTTCTCACAGTCAACCTATAACGTGGGGAATAGTGTTCTTATTTTACAGATGAGGGAACAAAGGCGAAAACAGCTGAGCAACTTGCCCAAAAAAGCACACAGTTAATAAATGGTAAAATAAGGATTCTCATCTGTTCAGCCTTATTCCAAACCCCCTCCACTCAATGACCTCCCCCCAGCAAAAGTCACTAACTGCACACGGACAGGTGCCTAAAAGGATCAGTGATGTATGAGGGAGAAAGAAAAATACTGTTCTTTAAAGTGTCTGCTATTATGTCCCTTCTTTAGAAGAGAACCAGTCCACCTCTTAAGGACTGTCCCTAGAAGCTGTGGCATTACTCTTCTATTTACATCCTGACCGATAGGCCAGAAACTACTCTTATGACCACACCTATCAGCAAAAGAGGCTGGAAAATGTAGTCTTACTTCCAGCAGTCTGGTACGCTCTTGGAGTCAGGAGTTCTAAGAGGGGATCAAGGCTTCTGGGTTCAGCAATTAACAACCGCTGTCAAGGTGGCCAGGTAGCTGCCTGCTGAGGCTCAAAGCAAGGGCCATTTAAAACGTCCGAGCAGTGTTCCACCTCAGCCCTTACCCTCCAAATCACACCTTCTCACTCACCACAGCCAAGCATAACTCAGTGAGTCTCTCCTGTTGTTTGCCACACTCTGGAATTGGGGAAAGTTAATTGACAGGTGCCCAAATAGAGCAGCAGATCTCTCTGGAATGGCCATTCTCAGCCTTGGCTTTATAAAGCCCAAAACATCTCCAAATGCCTCAAACAGCATAGTAAAATCAATAAAATATTTTCATAAGAAAATTACATCAATGTTGCTTTAATTGAAATGTACACACACACACACACACACGTGTATGTGTATCTTACACAGCTCTTTTAGAAATAGGGGGGAATGTCATCAAACCAAATATCCAGTAAGAAAGGGTCACAGTTCCACAATGGTAAGGATCACAGCTCTAGGGAAAAGCAATGTTTGTTTTGGTCACTCACCCAAATGCCACAAGCCTGACCAAGTTAAATCTTTGCATTCAAAATTTCTGGTGGCTATTTTGATTTTGATTTTTGTAAGTTTTGATTCAGTCACCAGTCTTATTTTGCCTGTAACACTGATGTAAACTTAGTGAAGCCAGGAGACAGTCTTAAAGAGCCATTTTTGCTAAGGCCATTGCTCAGCAAAAATGATAAAATCAGGGACAACTAAAAGCCACCACTGAGCTGGCCAGAGCTGCTTTAGTGGCCTTGATCCTTGCAGGGTCAGTATTTCTAGACAGCCTTGATTCACAGGGTTCTGTCAGTGGTGGTGGTCATGATGGCAGTGGTGGTCATAGTGGTGATTCTTTATTGTTTCAAATACACTTATGTCTGTGAAGCACTTCTACCACTTGGAGGTTTTGCATCTAATATATTTTCATCAAAATTACAGAATGTTTTATTTGCTTGTATTTCTATCAAGGTCACGTAGACTAACCTAAAGTCAGGTGGAATTCACCAAGATGATATTACTGTTGCCAGAAACGGTATTGATAATGTGGCTGTGATTCCTGGGTCTCGTCTGATAGGTTAACAAGAAAAGTATAAGAAGCGTGAAGTTTAAAAGGGTCAACAAGATAATTCCAGCAGAGTCATAAAAATGGACCAGCAAACGCTGGCTCAAATGCATCCAAGTGTTGAATCGAATAATTATCCAGAGGGACTTGTTGCTACTCTCCCACATTTAGAAACACTAAGAAAAGTCTCAAGGTTTTTAAGGACCTCAAAGTAAAACCAGTCTTTTCCTTGGGGGCTTCTTAACCAACCATGGGGAATTCAACAACAATTTAGAAGACACATCCCCCGAATAGATTAACTGTAATAGCTTAGAAAAACAGGGTCCATATTTTCTCATCTATTTCCGCTTATTTAATCTGAGTTATTAAAATAAAATAATAGGAAATAAAATGCTTTCAAACAATGAAAAGAATTCATGTTTTGCCCATTTCAGCTCCCCTCCCATGAGTTGGAGGTTGGAATAAGACTCGATTTGCATCATTCCTTGGAGCCCATAGGATACATTTGTAGTCACTCCAGCTCATTCCGACAGAATTGGAAGGAACTGCTGTGAATTTCACAGAAGTCATTGCTCTGTGACAAAGTTCACGGCTCCCTGCACCACCTGCCTTCCACTCCCACCAGAAGCCATCATTCCTGATTAAAGCAAACATTGTCAATTCAGCCGCGGCCCAGGCGTTCCAATCCCCTCTGAAAACACTGCCAAAACAGATCTCTGACTGGGTCACGTCAGGTCACAGTATCCGTGGGTGGACAAAACGTAGTAAAAATTTTACGGGCCGCTTAAGACACATCGGATCCGTGAAGAACAAGCACCGTTCGAAAGAGCGCAGTTGGCTTCAAGTTCTTCCGCAAACTCCTCAGCGTATGGAAACTTCCCCAAGATTTCTCTTGCCTCCTCTGCAGCCTGTTGCCCCCATCATTCCTCTTTCAGCTTCACACCTCGGATGGAACAAAGGAAATTTCAAAGTGGGTCTCTCTCCTTTGTTAAAAACCACAAGGGCTCTTCAAGAAAGAGGGGGTGGGTGTCTGGGGTGGGGTGCGGAGAGCAATGGAGCAGCTTTTTCAGAAACTGTTATCTTTACCCAACGCCTGTCGGCCTCCAACAAGTACGAATTAATTTTGAGGAATGATACATACAAGAAACTGGTTCATTTCATCCCCCTGTTGTTATTGACCATGTGAGAGAGGTAAGGAAGGCACCCAGTCCCCCTGCGGGGTCTCTCCCTTCGCAGGCAGACTTTGAGGGAGCTCGTCAGATCCTGGAAAGCCCTGAACACCCTGCAAAGAGATTTAGACCTGATCCTGTGTGTGCCAGGAGCCACTGCAGAGCTCCGAGAAAGGAGGCAAACTGTCCTCGGTTTTGTCTGAGTTTTGTTGGCGTGCCATCAGATCCTGGACATTGCAACATGAATCCTGGAAACTGTGAATGGTTTCCCCACACCCATGGGGATCACCTGATGGAGGCTCTAATATGGAACCCAGAAATTCTTCTTTTTTAATTGTGGTGAAATACACATAACATTAAATTGACCATCTTGATCACTTTAAATTGTACAGTTCAGTAGTGTATTCACGTGGAAATCAGAAATTCTTAATCCTGGTGAGTCCTAGTTCTGTTATAATGCTGGACCTCAGGTCCAGCTGGGTCTCTTCTCTGAACCTCAGTTTCCTGATCAATAAAATGGGAAGTGGTGTTTCTTAAGCACCCATCCATGTATAATTAAGCAAATAATTTTTTAAGTGATATCTGAAAAAACACTATTTATGGCTTAGGCCTCAAAAATCCCTTGACATATTTTCAGAAGAATAAAGACTTCCCAGCTCCTCATTTTCAAAATGGAAAGCTCCAACTCCTTGAGAATAATCCAAGGAAAGGCATTTGTACATATATTGTTTTCACACCCAGAGTCAAATATATATTATATTTGTATAATATATATTATTATACAATAATATATATTATATTTGTATAATATATATTATTATACAATAATATCAAATATTGTATCAAATATATATTTGATACAATATTTCAAATATATATCAAACATGACATGATATATGTATCAAATATATATTTATATTGTATATATACTTATATTTGTATTATATAAAAATATTTATATTTATATTTATATTTATATATTTATTAATATATTTACATATTTATTAAATACATATATTTATATTGCATATATACTTATATTTATATTATATACAAATATATACTATTCCAAGATGGCTGCAAGAGCATCTTCCACCCCACATGGCCTTCTATAGTCATGACTCTGATAGCCCTTCCATTGAGAGGTGGGAGTCTGTGCTGTGCCTACTCTCTTTGAGTCTAGACAGGCTTGTGACCCACTTGTAACCAACAGAATGTGACAGAGGTGATACTGCGTGACTTTCCGGGCTGAGTCATAAAAGGCAATGGAGCTTTCCACTGCAGGTCACGGGTTTGATCCCTGGTTGGGGAACTAGGATCCCGCATGCTACACAGTGCAGCCAAAAAAAAAAAAAAGAAAAAAATGGGGAGGATGGAACTTCCACCCTGTTCACTGGAACACTTGTGCAGGGTCCCAAGCCACCACACTGCAAAAGGGCCCATGAGGCAGCCATGATGTAAGGAAGCCCAAGCGATCCCACTCAGAAAGGCCTTCTGGAGAAGCACGTGAGAATACACGAAGAGAGAGAAAGGGCTCCAGATCCTTGATGTTCCGGCTCCGACCACCATCTGACGGCAGCCGAATGAGAGACCTTGATAAAACCCCTCAGCTGAGCCTTTCCTGAACTTGTGACCCGCAGAAACTGTGAGAGATAATAAAATGACTGTTGTTGGTTAAACCCCTAGGGTTTGGGGTGGTTTGCTGCACACCGACCAGAATAAGTGGCAAGGTGACAGGGCCAGAGCTGTTTAGTAACTGAGGCTCAGGGGATGCTGTCTGGCTCAGTCTTCCCTAAATAGCCACAAGCACCATGGCACACCCGCCCCCCCACCTAACATGTGGGCCTCCTCCTTCCCAGTCACTTAAACTACTCCCCTGCTCCTCAAGAATCTGTAACTTACCCCATCTTCTCCAGCCTACCTCCACCCCAGAGCTTAAAGTGAGGGACCACAGGCCTCAGTGTGTGTAACAATCACCTGCAATACCTCTGCCCCTCCCTGCCTCTACCCAGATTCTGACTGAGCAGATTCTGATGGGACCCAGATGCTTCTGATTGCAGATGGAGTAATTGGTCTTAAGAAGACCAGAAGGCCGGATGGGATGTACCAGTTTTGCTTGAATCCAAGCCTCAAATACCTGTTCCAAGGAGCTGTGTTGAGGCTGGCAGCTCCGTTCCCTCTCACAAGAGGGATCTTTTTCTTGATTATTCTGAAGTCCCCCAGAAAAAGATTTTAGGTCCCCCAGAAAAAGATTTTCTCTAAAACATTTGTTGGATGGAGACCACTGTCTGGTGCTAAGCCGGCAGAGGCATGAAAACCCAGAGCTGAGAGCATTCAGTGGCTCTCCCAGGACATCAGAGATATCTTTGGCTGAAAGCTAGGGAAATGGGGTCACCAACTGCTCTGTAAGCCTGCTCCGCATGGACCCCTCCCCTTCCTGACCCTCACACCATACGGCCCTTCCCTGCTGGCCATTGTGCAGTGGGAGGAGGCCGGTCCTCCCAGGAGCATGGTGCCCAGCAGTGCCCCCTTCCTCATTGTTTGGTCAACAAGTCTGCTCTTCTCTGTGGTCCGTATTCTGCCGAGAACCAGAAGCCCACATTCCCCGAAAGCTATACTTTTCAGGCTTTTGATGTTATCACCATTTGAGGCTAAATACTCTGTCTGACACTGTATTTTTGACCTGTCAAAGTGTTCAGTTGTTTGATGTAAACATTTAAAATATCTTGTACTTTATATAAGCCTCTTTCAGCATTCCTTCTTTTTTTCTCTTAATATGTCAGGAGCTTCAGAAAATAAAAGCAGCCCAGCCCTCACTCAACCTCTGATTCTGAGATGTTTCATAAATGTATATCTATTTGCCTTATACAGATTCTTCCCTTTTCTTTAGATAGTTTGATCCTGACTCCACCATCAGACTTCAGCTTGCTGAAGGTAATGCCCAGGATTCCTTTTTTTCTGTATCCCCCTCAAAATTGTCTTGCTCACAGTGGTCCCAGAGCTGGGGATGTATGATGCACACCACAAGGTGGTCTTATTTCTTAACTAGCTGTGGGGCCTCTCTGAGCTTCAGGCTCCTCTCATGTGAAATCAGGGTGATAATACGACCTAGCTGGCAGGGGATGATTAAATATGATTCTACGCTCAACACACACAGCACAGTCCTGGACACATAGAAGGTGTTCAGTGAATTGTAGTTGTTTTGGGTTGAATTGTGTCCTCTAAAAAAGACGCGTTGAAATCCTAACCCTGGCCTCTCTGAATGTGACCTTACTTGGAAATGGGGTCCTTGCCGAGGTCATCAAGTTAAGATGGAGGTCCTACTGGAGTTAGGTGGGCCCTAAATCTAATGACCGGTGTCTTCATAAGGAAAAGGAAATTTGGAGACACACAGAGGGAAGACGGCCATCTAGAACAGAGGCAGAAATTGGAATGATGAAATTACAAGCCAAGGAACGCCAAGGATTCCCGGCAACCATCAGAAGCTGGAAGAGGTAAGGAAGGATTCTTCCTTTGAGACTTCAGAGGCAAACATGATCCTGCCGACATCTTCATTCTGGACTTGTGGCCTCTGGAAAATGCGAGACAATACATTTCTATTGTTTTAAGCCAGCCAGTTGGTGGAACTTTGTTATGGCGGCCCTCGGAAACTCATACAGATTTTGGTACTGGGAGTAGAGAGTATGGTTTTGAAGAAGCCGAGAGGAGCCAACTAGACAAGGGCCTGGGGGATGAGGGCAGAGAGAATGCAAAGCCGTGCACAAGGGGGTTCGCTCGCCTCCCTGCCCCGGCGGCCAGGGACACCTTCCCCAGCCCTTCCTCCCAGCATTTCCCAGCACCCCGCTATCCTATGGGACCAACAACCACGAGAAATTCGGGCAACAAAAAGTTGGCATCAATGGTGATTTAATTTAGAACTTAGTCTAAAAAGTCATTTCTTGGGCTCCTGCTCTGTGCCAGGTACAGCGTTAATGGTGGTGATTTAAAGGTTAATAGGTGTGGTTCCTCCCCTGGAGGAGCTCAGATCCACAGAGCATTGCTCTACAGTGGAGATAGCAGAGGGCTCTGGCAGAGGCTGCGGGTGACGTCCAAGTTGAGTCTTAAAGACCAGGTGAAGATTAGCCAGGCCAGGGAAGGTGGCAGCGTTCAAGCAAGCATATGAGCAAAAGCACCGAGGCGTGACACAGTGTGGCACGTGCAAGAAAACTCATGCAGCTTGGAGTTAACAGACCAGTAAACAGGAGGAAGGAAACACCGACGAGGCTGGAGAGACAAGTAGGGACCAGGCTAGGAGCGTCTTGTGTTCTGTGCTACAGAGCTTGGGATTTATTCTCTGGGCGCTGGGATGCTTCCCAAGGACTTAAAGCAGAGGAGTGGCATAAGCCAGATTGTCACCTTATATAGATCGCCCTGGCTAAAATGTGGACGGATTCAAACAGAACAGGAGCAGAGGCGAATTGACTCTGAGCTGCTGTGACTTGGTCCATGTGAGCGATGGTGTGGGTGTGAGTGGGGGCAGTGATACCGGATGCAGAGGAAGAGCTCTGAAGGATGTGTAAGGAGTGTCTAACTGGAGCTCCCCCAGAAGCAGGGCCTGTGACACGGGTTTATGTGCAGGCAGTTTAGGAAGTGATCCCAGGGGAGAGCAATGGGGGCTGGGAGGAGTGAGAGAGGGGAGAGGGAGTCAGGGGGGTGTGATTGGGCTGGTCATCACAGTGGGCAGCTGAGGCTGGCTCCCCTCCAGACCCTCTGAGGAAGTGTGAAGGGACCCCAGTGTGTAGGGAGTAGGGACCCAGAATTGTTCACTCAAGACATGGACGGAAGGAATATTGACCGTCAGCTCCCGTCTCCACTGGTCAAGGTTTGTCAAAAGGAATGTTACCTTCCTTGAACTTCCAAGATTACACACAAGCCCAGACGGCTAGGCAAGTCCCCACGGGCCTGGGCTGAGAGGAAAAGGTACCCACTGTGCTGCTTCAGGCCACATCCTAGAGCTAGTGGCCACAGCAACGCCCAGAACCCAAAAGGGAGCCAAGAGGATGCGAGCAGGGGCACAAAGGGGACAGTCAGGAGAAGCTGGTGGGAGGGAAGTGAAAGGAAGGCCCAGTTTCTGAGTTGGGTAACCTCGTGGCTGGGGGCACTCTGTCCACTTGCGTGTGAAGCACAAGGAAAAGATGAGAGTTGGAAGGATAAGGGTTTCATTGGAGAAAGGCCAAGTGGAAAGGGCTGTGGGACCCTGGGAGATGTTTGGCAAGCTCAGTGGAGAGGTCGGCTCAGAGGTAGAGCTCGTGAGATGGAATGAGAGCCCCAGGAACGGTGTGTACAAAGTGAGGCACCTCATAACCCAAAGGCGGGGCCCTCGGAAACCTGGATGCTGAGAGGGCAGAGGAGCCAATGAAGGAGGGTGAGAACATAAGGGAAATGGAAAATGGGAGCAGAGCCATGTCACAGAGGCCAATTGATTTAAATGCAAGGGATAGTGCCCTGGGGGTGTTTATGTACAAGACCAAATAAATCCTCTTTGCTTCCCTCTCCCTTAAAAAAAAAAATTGACCCTGCTCCTGGTCCTAAGTTCCCAGTCTCTACCCCAGCACCCCTTCCCCTGCCACCAAGTGCTGTCGACCCTTCCGCTATGCTGTCATTCCGACTTGCTTCCCCTTCCCTGTTCTTGCTGCCACCATCTAGGTTCAGAACCTCATTGCCTCTGGTCTGGACTACCCCCTAAAAGTGTTTCCTGCTCTGGCCTCCCCTGCTTCTCTCCAGCAGGTTGATTTCCCTAAAGAAACATTCTTTTTTTTTTTTTTTTTGAGGCAATAAAAATGCATGTATTTGGGAGAACGGCTTTGATCTGAGAAAATGAACATATACTTTTTAAAAAATTTTTCTTGGAGTATAGTTGATTTACAATGTTGTGTTAGTTTCAGGCGTACAGCAAAGTGAGTCAGTTATATATATACATATATCCACTCTTTTTGTTTGTTTGTTTTGACCACACCGCACAGCATGTGGGATCTTAGCTCCCTGACCAGGGATCGAACCCACGTCCCCTGCAGTGGAAATGTGAAGTCTTAACCACTGGACCATCAGGGAAGTCCCTATCCACTCTTTTTCAGATTCTTTTCTCATGTAGGCCATTACAGAGTACTGAGTAGAGTTCCCTGTACTATACAGTAAGTTCTTATTAATTATGTATTTTATATGGAGTAGTATGTATATGTCAATCCCAATCTCCCAGTTTATCCCTTCTTCTCGCTGCTCTCTCTTGCTACAGAGCATCCTCATGTTCTGCTATCATAAACAGCGTTGCTGTAAACGCTCATATGTTTGTCTCCTGGTGCCCCTGAGCAGAGGTTTCTCTTGGGAATACACTTAGGAGTGGAATTTGGGGGTCAAAGGGTATGTTCATTGCTTTTCTAATTCTCAACTTCTTTTCTTCTGCTCATCCCCAAACCCTACATTCTAGATGAGTACCATCTCTGCATTTCAGGGACAGCTCGGAGTCTTTGCCAATGTTGTTTCCACGGCATGGAGCGCCTTTCCTCTTCATGCCCAACAGTCCAAACCCTGCCATCCTCTGAACCCAGCTCAGATACCAACCCCTCTTCCCGGAAGACCTCCCTGATTCCTCCCCACCAGAATTCATCTCTTCTTCCCATGTGCTCTGAAGGCTCTTATTTGATTTGTTCCCGTCATCCTATTCTATGTGTCACTGCCACCTCCCAGCATGGTGAAGGGTGTTTCTCCTCTCCAGGGAGCAAAGGCAGTTTCACCATCTCCCACAACACCAACTAGGGTGTGGTGTATGCTCTGTCTGTCCCAAGACTCACATTCTTTTCACACTATCTCATCTCTGAACTAAGAATGTGTCTTACATTGGAGAGTGTATCATAATTTAGTTAGCAATATTTTTCTTAGTGCTTCTTAGAATAACAGCATTCCTTACAGCCAGTGATGTCTTAGATTCCATTAAATCCACTAGAAGGTGTTGAACCAATATTTGCTAAATTGGATGAGTTTAAGTCACTTGAAGTAGGAGAGAGGATCTAGACCCACTGTCTGGTTTAGAACACATTTCACGACAATTTAGCACTTCCCCCCGGCCTCCCCTACTCTGCCTGCTCCCTTGGATGATGACAGGCGAGCCTGGAAAGACTTCACACATTCTGAACCCATCAGGGAAGCGACTCTCTTAAAGACATTTTTCTCACCTGCAAGATCCTGTTGCGTCCAGCAGCGATCTCAATAATGGACCTCTCCTTGGCGTTTCCTCCCTCTGTTTCTCAACCCCTTCTCCCTCACCCCCACTTCCTGGAGTCCCCCCCCACCTCCAAATAAACCACACACATCCAAGCCCTTGTCTCAGGCTCTGCACTGGGAGAACCCAACTAAGAGGCCAGGTTCGCCATAAACCATCCTCGTGGGTGCTGTGTGTGCACTTGACAAAGGAGGGCAGTGGCCCCAGGGTCTGCGGGCAGCACAGGGAGGGTCCAGCAATCACCGCTGGGAGCTGCCTCTCCCTTGTCTCCCTGTCCCCCCGCCCCACCTGTCCCGACCTGCCCTGCAGGCAGGGTACAGAGCAGGATTTGCCTAGACTGTGACCACTGATTTGGGGCCCCATGACAAGGCACGTAGGGAGGGACGATCTCCAGGGAGAGCGGGGTGGGAGGATGGGAATTCTGCTGGTCTGGGAGTCAGCGGGCGGGGGGATCGGAGCAGCACAGCGTGCTGGGAGCAGACGGGGCTTCCTGTGCGCCGGCACTAATTAAGCAGCTCAGCCGCCCAGCCGCTCAGGGCCTGGGCCCGAGCAGATTGCCGGCAGCCCCTGGGGGCTGAGCACACGTGGCGCCAAACGGGTGGGAGTCCACCAAGCCAGAGTGCGACCCTGAGACCTCAGGCCAGAGATAAGGACGGAGGGGGAAGGGGGGAGGCCCAGAAACAGATCATCACTCTACCCCCCAGGCTGGAGGCCTCTGCCCTCCCCAGGCCAGGGAGAAGCAGCTTCTAACATAGATCTGGTCTTATTCAGCAGGTGCCAGGGACCCAGGGAGAGGAGGAGAGGGAAGAGGGGCAGGGAAGAGAGTGAGGGACCCCCGCCTAAGGAGGCTGCGCCCTCACCCCCCTGTGCTAGGCCAGCCGGACCCAGGGGATGAAAGTGGAACTCCCAGAGATCCAGAGAGACTCTGTGTGTGCGTGTGTGCGTGACAGGCATTTGACAGCTTTTCAGTCATTTCATCTCCAAACCCAAGCAGTTGCTGGCACCTCCCACTACTTGGGGAGGCCCTTGGGGACTCGGTCAGGCTGAGGGCCCTGCTGGTATCTGCCTCCTTCCAGCCTTCCCCGCTGTGTTCCCTCTCTCGCTCTTCCCTCACTTCCAAGAACAGAATTCATTTTAAGTGTTTCTGCTACCAAACCAGAGGCAATGTGTGTGTTATTTGGAGACGAAGCTGGAGAGAAGCAGTGCAAGCCTTTTCATTCGAGTTGCATGCATCGAGAAAGGCATCTCTGGCCTGTTTGTTTGTGATAAACCTACAGACACCTAAAATGGGCTGTAAATTATGTATCCCTAATTAATTAATAAGCAACACTTGAAAGTTAACTGGGATCAAGGCTCATTTTTTTTTTCTTTTTCTAGAATTCTTCTTTTAAATTTTTATTGGAGTATAGTTGATTTACAATGTTGTGTTAGTTTCTGCTGTACAGCAAAGTGGATCAGTTATACATATACATACATCCACTCTTTTTTTAGATTCTTTTCCCATATTGGCCATTAAAGAGTATTGAGTAGAGTTCTCTGCACTATACAGTAGGTCCTTATTAGTTATCTATTTTATATATAGTAGTGTGTATATACCAATCTCAATCTCCCAATTTATCCCTTTCCCCCTTGCCCCCCAGTAACCATAAGTTTGTTTTCTACATCTGTGACTCTATTTCTGTTTTGTAAATAAGTTCACTTGTACCATAAAAAAAGAACGAAATAATGGCATTTGCAGCAACATGGATGGACCTAGAGATTGTCATACTTAGTAAAGTAAGTCAGAGAAAGACAAATATCATATGATACATCGCTTCTATGTGGAATCCAAGGTGCATATTTAAATTGTGAGCAAGAGAAAGAAATATCTTCCGGACACGAAGCAATCCATACACACCTCTGCCAGAGAGCGTTTCAAGATCTATTTGTATCAAGGCTGATTTCCCAGCTCGGGGTGTTCTGTCTCTGAGTCCCCGGTGCTTAGCCCAGTCCTGGCTCGTAGTAGGAATCAGTAAATATTTGTTGGATAAATAAATCCTCTTTCAAAATACAGTCCCAGAATATACAAACAGAATAGCTAATGTATCCACTTTTATTGAATGGGGCAAGCATGTCCCAAGTAGCAAATCAATGGTGACAAAATTATGCCGGAATTAGCACCAATCCATGAGCCAGGATCCAAAATAAACCACCTTTGTTCTATAGTGTTATGTTTTTTTTAAGTCCTTCACTTTTCTATGCGAATGTACTTATAGATAAAATAACCTAATGTCTGGATTTGCTTCAAAACCCCTCAGCAGATCGGGAATACAGATGAAACACGACTGGCCAAGCGTGGGTCATTGCTGAAGCTGGCTGATGGATACATGAGAATCGATAAAACCATTCTCTCTACTTTGGACACTAAATTTCACAAATAAGTTTGAATTTTTCCACTCTAAAATTTTTTTTTCATCCTTGTCCTAGGAAAAATTTAAGTGAAACAGAGTAGAAATTTTAGGAAAAATTAAGCTTATGGCTCACAAGGTCGGTATCACACCCTTTTACAGCAGGAATGCTCGCCCACATCTACCCTCCGTCCAGCTGAAGAAGCATAAAGCTCACAGCACGTGTGTTCCAGGATGCTCTTTGCTGCTAACTTGATGCTCTACAAACACAAATCCTAAGACACCAAAAATGGGTAATGATACATTCCATTACTACTTTGTGACTTCTTCAACGGCAACTGATTAAAAAGAAAAAAAAACTAGTAAACAATCCTAAAGACAATGTTTCGGTTTGTGGCTCCACACTGTGGGAAATCATTAAACCCTCCTGGAAAACCGTTTTCGGAAACAAGTCTAACAGGAGACATGAACCATCAATATCTAGCAAAGTTCCATTGCTTCCAGAAGTCTTGTCCATTTAGGTCACCACAGAGCATTGAGTAGAGTTCCCTGTGACCTAAATGGGAAGGAAATCCAAAAAAGAGGAGATATATGTGTACGTATAGCTAATTCACTTTGCTGTACAGTAGAAACTAACGCAACATTGTAAAGCAACTCTACTCCAATAAAAATTAAAAAATAAAAAAAGAAGTGTTGCACAAAATGTGAAGCAAGGACAGGGAACATGAATGCTCTTTCTTTTGATGGTGCTGTTTCAGTGTCAAGGAGCGTCCTCCACATCTGTGTTTATAGGATGCTTTCGGTTTTGACCATTTGGGAAGGTTTTTATTCTGTATCTTTTTTGCGCAATTTGGACATTCAGTTTTTGAAAACAATTTTAAAGTACCTGGAAGTTTAAACCTTGATCGTAATTTCAAAAGACAATTAAGTGTCTAAATATTGACTATCTAAATAATATTCAAATAAGTGCCATTCATCTGAACAGTAAAATAAGTCAGCGTGCCTGGACATTTTAATGGGCTCCCAAATGCTCTCTGAAAGATTCAAGCTGTCCTGTTGAAGAGATTACCATTAGATTTCCAAAAGGGAGCACACTGCAATGTCACAAAACCCTTGTTTAGCCTGGGATTTGAACAAGCAAAATCATTCCACAAATGCTGAGGCTGTATTTCCGAATGCATTCCAGAATGACCTTGGAAATTCAGTGCAATGAATATACTGTTTTTGGAGCTTGTGGGGTGGAATTAAGAGAAACACAGTTACCAGGGCCTGGAGGCAGAGGGGTGGGGGGAGACAGGAGAGATGTTTTTTAGGAATACAAACGGGCAACTAGTAGATAAATAAGTCCTGGAGATCTAATGCACAGTATAACAATTATAGACAACTATATTGCATTAGAAACATCAAACTTGCTCAGAGACTAGCTCTTGATTATTCCCACCACAAAAAAGAAATGATAATTATGTGATGCCATAGAAGTGTCAGCTAACACTACAGTGGCAATCATATTGCAATATATAAATGTATCAAATCAACATGTTGCACACCTGAAACTTACACAATGTTACCTGTCAAATATATTTCAATTAAAAAAAAGAAAAAAACGCACATTAATTTTTTTTATCACTGAGACAGAAGCAATGTGAAAAAGAGAGCTCAACTCCAAAGGATGGACCTAAAATTAAAAGTAATGGGTTGGCCAAAAAGTTCGTTTGGGTTTTTCCATAATATCTTATGATGAGGACCTACTGTATAGCACAGCGAACTCTGCTCAATGCTCTATAATGGCCTATATGTGAAGAGAATCTAAAAAAGAGTGGATATGGGGATATGTATAACCGATTCACTTTGCTGTACACCTGAAACTAACATAACATTGTAAATCAACTATACTCCAATAAAAAAAAATTTTTTTGACTAGTTTTCAGTTACCACCACATTAAATATATGCGTATATACACTTCCTAAACAAGCACTCAAAATGAATGACTCTGAAGGAGCTCTCTGTGGACAAACCATACACCAGTCTTATCAAAAGCAGCTGATTTGTCTGTAGGGTTAAAGCCAGAGCTCTCTGTGGAAAGTTGCACCAAAGTCTGGAACAAACCAGGCCATTTTGGTAGAAATAAAAAGTGATAAAGCCACCCGGGGACGACCAAGCAGGCCGTGACTTTGCAGGACTAGCAGATGGTCCCCAAAAGGTCACTACAACCTTTCCCATCTCAGTGAGTGGCAGCTGTGACTTAGACCAAAACCTGGGAGGCATCTTCCCCTCTCTCTCTAACCCCACATCCAATCTGTCGGCAAATCCTAAGCTTGAAAGTATATCCAGAATATGACCACTTCTCACACCTCCATCCAGGCCACCATCATACAGTGTCTGGATTCTTCCCGTAGCCTCACCTGGTCTCCCTGCTCCACACGGTCTGTTCTTAACACAGTAGCCAGAATGGTCCCTTAAAAACCTAAGGCAGAACAAGTCAGCATGCTTGACTTCAATCCCTCCAGGGACTCCTCTATTGCATTCAGAGTCAAAGCCAAGGTTTTTACAATGCCCTGATGCCCTCCAAGATCCGCCCCCGTCCTACCCCAGCCCCAGTTCCTCTTGAACCTCATCTGGGTTCTATGACTCCCCCTGGCTGACTCTGCTCCCTGACCACCAGCCCCCCATGTTCCTCAAACACGCCAAGCCTGTTTCTCTGCCTGGAACACGCATCCTGGGATATCCTCATGACTCCCACCCTCACCTCCCTCAAGTCTTTGCCCAGATATCACCTCCTCAATGAACCTATGTTAACCTCCCTATTTAAAATTATATGCAGCCACTGTGGAAAACAGTATGGAGGGTCCTCAGAAAACTAAAAATAGAATTACCTTATGATCCAGCAATCCCACTCCTGGGCATATATCTAGACAAAACTGTAATTAAAAAAGATACATGCACCTCTATGTTCATTGCAGCACTATTCACAATAGCCAAGACATGGAAGCAACCTAAATGTCCATCGACAGATGAATAAATAAAGATGTGGTACATATATACAATGGAATCGTACCCAGCCATAAAAAAGAATGAAATAATGCCATCTGCAGCAACATGGATGCAACTAGAGACTATCATACTAAGTTAAGTAAGTCAGAAAGAGAAAGACAGATACCATATGATATCACTTACATGTGGAATCTAAAATATGGCACAAATGAACCTATCTGCAAAACAGAAACAGACTCACAGACATAGAGATCATACTTGTGGTTGCCAAGGGGGCGGGGGGAAGGGAGAGTGATGGACTGGGAATTTGGGGTTGGTAGACCCAAACTATTACAGTTAGAATGGATAAACAACAATGTCCTACTGTATAGTACAGGGAACTATATCCAATCTCCTGGGATAAACCATAATGGCAAAGAATATTAAAAAAAGAATGTATATATGTGTAAAGCTGAGTCACTTTGCTGTACAGCAGAGACTGGCACAACATTGTAAATCAACTCTACTTCAATAACAAAATCTTTTTAATAAAATATGACACAAATGAACCTATCTATGAAACAGAAACAGAATTATGGACATAAAGAACAGACTGGTGGTTGCCAAGGGGGAGGGGTTTGGGGGAGGAATGGAGTGAGAGGTTGGGATTAGCAGATGCGAACTATTATATATAGAATGGATAAACAACAAGGTCTTACTGTATAACACAGAGAACTATATTCAGTATCCTATGCTAGGACTTCCCTGGTGGTGCAGTGGTTAAGAATCCTCCTGCCAATACAGGGAACATGGGTTCGAGCCCTGGTCCAGGAAGATCCCACATGCCACAGAGCAACTAAGCCCGTGCGCCACAACTACTGAGCCTGCGCTCTAGAGCCCGTGAGCCACAACTACTGAACCGACATGCCACAACTACTGAAGCCCACGTGCCTAGAGCCCATGCTCCACAACAAGAGAAGCCACCGCAATGAGAAGCCCGCACAGCGCAACAAAGAGTAGCCCCCGCTCGCCACAACTGGAGAAAGCCTGCGCGCAGCAACGAAGACCCAACACAGACCAAAATAAATAAATAAATAAATAAATAAATATTTTAAAAAATATATCCTATGCTAAACCATAACGAAAAAGAATATTTTAAAAAAGAATGTATATATATAACATCCATACGATGTTATGGAAAAACCGGAACAAACTTTTTGGCCAACCCAATGTATATTATATATTTTATACATATTATATATATTGTGTGTGTGTGTGTGTGTGTGTATATATATATATAGTATATAGTATATAGTCGGGGTCCCCACCCCACCCCTGACACACACACACAGCAACCAGGTAAGTGCCAGGACAGTAGCTTTGACATCCTGGGAGCTTAGGACAGTACCAGGCTCACAGCAGGGATAATTTGTGAAAAAATTAATAAGTGAATGAATGAATGATCGTGAAAGAAAAACAAGAGCTGAAGAGGAATCTTTCAAGAATCTTTCCTGTCTCCCTTCCCACCTCCTCCTCTCACTGTGACACAGAAGTTGATATGGAGAATGAAGGAAGCCTAATTTACCTGAGGAAAGAGTCATAGATCAGGACTTTTCCCCAAAACTAGCTTAATAGTAAAACAATAACAGTAGACATTGACCAACGATCTTCTCTGTCCCAAGCCGTGAGAACCGCTTTACCTGCCTCTGCTTCTTGAAACCCAACCCTATGAGGGATTTGTGTCCCCTTTGTGAGTGTGCGACTTTATTTTTTTGGTGACTCTTCTGACACCAGCTGCAATACCATTCCGGCACAACCACCCACAGTTACCTCGGGGCCCCCAAGTTAAAGGCCAGGTCCTCTACAGGATGGC
The DNA here is from genome assembly GCF_028564815.1 of Eubalaena glacialis. Taxonomy (NCBI): domain Eukaryota; kingdom Metazoa; phylum Chordata; class Mammalia; order Artiodactyla; family Balaenidae; genus Eubalaena; species Eubalaena glacialis. The sequence continues at coordinate 11,991,215 of NC_083721.1, read as the reverse complement.
CCTTACCTCAGACACCAGCCACACTTCAGGGGTTCCCAGGCAACCTGCACTTCTGACTGCCTGGCTACAAATTCAGAGCTTCCCATGACCCCTCGGGTTTGACAATTCCCTAGAATGACTCACAGAACCCAGGAAGGTGTTATACTTACAATCGTAGTTTTACTATAAAAGATCCAACCCAGGACCATCCAAATGAATGCTCACATAGGCTAAGGTCTGAGAGATCCCAAATGCAGAGCTTCTGTGCCCCTTCCCCACGGAATCAGGTATGTCACCCTCCTGGCACATTGACGAGTTCGCCAGCCAGCAAGTTCCATCCAACCTCAACGTCCAGAGTGTTTCATTGGAGTTTCATTATGTCAGCACAATTGATTGACTCATTGGCCATGTAGTTGAAATCAATCTCCCGCCTCCCTCCCTCCCCCCAGAGGTCAGGCTGGCCCAAACCCCAACCGTCTAATCACATGCTTGGTCTTTCTGGTGACCAGCCCCGATCCTGAGTCATCACAGCTCTCTGTATAAACTCAGGTGTGATCCAAGAGGCTCATGAGTAACAAAGACACTCCTGTTACTTGGAAAATTCCAGGGATTTAGAGGCTCCCTTTCATGAACCAGAAACAAAAGCCAGTCAAATGCTTTATTATACGACAGTGAGGTTACCTGAATTCTCTTTCAAGGTCCATTCATGTGGCAGACAGGCACCTCAGTCCATTTCTTGGATAACTTTTCTCCAGGAGTGATTCCTATTTGGGGGGTGGGGGCAGGGAGGGGGGTTCACAGGGCTCCAAGGTGACAGGGAAGGAGAGAGCTTGCATCTGGGCTTTTGTCACCTCTCCTCCAGCCACCACACCTGTAGCACTTGGCCTTCCAGGGGACTCTGCGAGGCTTCGAAGGCAGAGCCCACCTAGACCCCCGCTGACACCCACAGTCTCATTTCTCTCCCAAACCCCCTGTACTTGTCCATCCCACAGACCTTCTTCTTTACCCACATCTGGATTCAGCCAGTGGGGAAGAGGGGTGCAAAACTCTTTTTTCTCAGGGACCACAAATATTCATGCTCCTACTTCTGCCCCAATTATCCTCTCCCCGCAGCCTGGAGCATCCTTTTCTAATTCAGAAGCAAAGAGCCTTGTTCTTACATCATTATGCCTCTCCTATATCTGAGAACTATGGCTGCATCAGTTCCAGTCCTCGCCAAGGATTGGCTTTTGAAATCCAAAGGCCCGTTCTCAACCAGACATCACAATAGGAAGTTCCTGAAAGACTATTTGTACCATGAAATCTCCCCAGGAGGAGCAGAGCCTGCTTCCCATGTGGAGGGAGACCCAGAAGCCATTTTGGACTGTTCCACACTCTCTCCAGGTAAGTGTGATTCACCCCAGTTTCTCTGTGAACTTATCTTTACACCAACTGCTGCTAAAATGCACTTACTCCTCTGTAAAGACTAATATTTTTATATACTTTACATTTTCCAAAGTACTTTCTCACACATTATCTTACCTTATGGAGTAGCAACTACCAGGTCATCTCCACTTTATCAGTGAGACGATGTGCCCAAGGTCTTAAGCAGTACGTGGAAACCAGCTGAGGCACAAAAAGCAACCAGCCACATCATGCACTGGCTGAGTGATCAACTCACTCAAGTAATTTGCTGAATTTACAGATGATTTATGGAAGTCCTCATCTCCCTGTAGATTTACTACAGTTTCACTCCAGTCTTTTTACTGCAGTTAATTTGCTCTAAATTTGTTGGCCCAGCACAGCTGAATGCTGGCACTTCTGGTGCTTCACATTTCTAGGGTCAAGCACTTGCCCATCACGTTTTTATACATGAACGCATGAGCTGTGCCTTGTGTGAATTTCACTGTCCTCTCCTTGTGTGAATTTCACTGTCCTCTCTTTCTGCAGACATATGTCCTGCCTCTACTCTGTCTCTGCCTTTGATGGAGAAACCAAAATCTGCTCAGACCCAGACTGAAGAATCTCTCTCACAGTTTCAGCAAAGGGTCATTCTGTGAATTAATTTTCTGCAAACTGAACTTGAGCCTCAGTAACCGGCAGAACCAGGAGAACGTGAATGCAAAATGCCGTGCTCTGGTTCTCCAACACTGTCACCTCCGTTGAGCTTACGTGATGTGAGCCCTTTGCTCTGAGTCTGGGCACTCACTCATCCTTCCTGATCTGGGCCTGCACAGCTTCCGTGTGCGTTCAGGCACCTCCGATTGAGCCTCGGGCATCCACCCAGGCAGGCCTGCACTGAGCCTTCCTGTACTTGCTCTCCATCTCCCAGGATCATTCCACATGCAATTAGGTGCCTAATAAAGGCTCTGCCCTGCTGATGACAGTAATGCTGATTCGATGGCTATGATGATCACAACTGGGAGCGATTGAATGGAATCGTGCAGGCAGATGTTAAGCTAAACAGCAAAACCTCCTGATGCTGAAATTTACAGAACCGTTAACTCCTCCCAAGGGTGGGTTGGGAAAATCTCCTCTCTGGAGACAACCCATCTCTCCACGCCTGTATCAAGCCATTTTGGAAAGGGTTTCTAAAGATTGTGCTTCCAGTTGCAGGGCACATGAAAGGGATGGCTATGTGCCTTTTTTTTTTAATCTGCTTCTAATAGTGATTCATCAGAAATCTGTAGGAATGAGAGGGCTGTGTCTGCGGTGCATTTAAGATGGCCATCCATTCTTCTTGCTCCTCCATTGAGGGGTGGAGTCTATTTCAGCCCCTCCCCTAGACTCTGAGTTGGTCTTATGAGCTGCATTGACCAGTAACACAGGGCAGGAGTTACCTTGTGCCACTTCCTGGTCTGGACTGTAAAAGGTCTCGCACTTTCCACCTTTGTTCTCGTTGCTCAGCTGCCGTGCCATAATCCAGAGTCCTGGATGATGAGGCCGTGTAGAGAGAGGACCTGGGGGACGGGTGCCCATTTGGACATTTCAGCCCCAACTGTGCTCCCAACTGAATGTAGTCACATATATGATCCCAGCTGACATCGCTTGGAGCAAAACAGCCTGCTAAACCCTGTCTGACCACTTAATCCACAGAATCCTAAGAACTAATACATTATTATCATTTTAAGCCACTAAATTTTGGAGTGATATGTCACACAGAAATACATCACATGTTTTTGCTCTATCGGAGACAACAGGAAACTAAAAGAAACCATTGCAAACTCTGTGGAATCAATGCCTCTAGAGGAAGTCCATTAAAAAGCCCTTCCAGTCAGACCTGGTCCATCTTGGGGACAGATGTGGAGACGAGCAGTGTAGTCAAAGGAACCTTGATTCCAGTTGAACTAAATGGCCCCTGTAACTCCTACCCGGGCCCTCGCCTTCCCCAGGGGCATGCGCACAAATACTCACAGTGGCTCGCAAGTGATATGAATGAGTGGAGTGGTGGAGCGTTTGCAAATCAATCACACAGAAAGGAATGTTCTTCACTTCCAAAAGTATCAATGCTTTCTTCCACTTTTCTTGAAACAGACAGACTTCCCTGGTGTTCCCTTGTCACTTCTGCTAGAGACATAAGAAAAAGAGGAACGATCTCTACCATCAGACAAACAGCAGTGCAAGGGCAACTACAAATGACAAGTGACACTGGCTTCAGGCTCAGGGAGGTAGAGGGGGTCGTGGTGTAGTGGATGTTGTGGTGTGCTGCCCAGACCCCCGCAGGACGGACACACTGCTGGGAGTGTGGATGCTGGTGGCTCTTAGCAGGGTCACTCTTTGGGAATTGCCCTCAGCTGAAAACAGCCATCTTGCCCAAGGTCACGCCCCTTCCTGGGGACAGCCCACATCCAGGAATGGTCAAAGTGGGATATAAAGGTCTGGCTCCCTTCCCTTGAGATAGGACAACCCTGAAAGCCCATTCTACCTCCTCTGGGATGGGCTGAGCCCTTGGTTGTGACTGAGTCACCTCATTGTGATTCAGCTTTTCCATCCAATCCTTCCTCCTTCATCCCACTACCAGTAATGATCCTGAGACCACTCCCCAAAACACCTCTAACTATAAATCCCCATCTGAGTTGGCTTCCCAGGGAATCCCACTGAAGACAGCTGGGGACTAGGATGACCAGAGGTGGGCAACTGCTGCTCCAGCCATTGTTACATGTCATCACTGAGGCAGATCTTGCAATGTTTCAAGAGAAGTAATAAAAATCTAGGAGTTTATGTGAAATCTTGTGATTTTTAAATGTCAGCTTGCTTTTTCACTGTCCCATTTACAACCTCTGAATTCAACCCTCTACAACAAAGGATCATGAGACTTAATTATGAAATATATCCAGTCTCTTGAACTCAGTAAGAAAATCTACATACTCCTACATCTCACATTATCCCCTCAAATTCTCAGATGATTGATCAAGTATAAAGAGAGATAGTAACAGGGTTGATCTTTTTGTAGGTTAGCAATTTTATTGTATGTCCATTAATGTTATGGGCTGAATGTTTGTGTCGCTCCTGCCCCAGCAGAATTCATATGTTGTTGCCCTAACCCCCAATGTGATGGTATTTGGAGGTGGGACCTTTGGGAGGTGATTGGGGTTAGATGAGGTCATGAGGGTGAGGCCCCCATGATGGAATTAGTACCCTTGTAAGAAAAGGAAGAGGCACCAGAGAGTTTGTTCTCTCTCCCCGCTTGAGCGCACACACAAAGAAGAGGTCATGAGAGCACACAGCAAGATGGTTGCCTCCTATAAATCAAGAAAAGAGGCCTCACAATAAAACCTACCTTGTCAGCACCTTGATCTTGGGCTTCCCAGCCTCTAGAAATATGAGAAATAAATTCCTATTGTTTAAGCCACTCGTCTATGGTATTTTGTTACAGCAGCCCAAGCTAACCAAGAATGGCCCGTCATTATTCTAAATCATGACACTGTATCATTCAACTCATGGGTCAGTTACCCACTTTGCACACACTGGAAATTACCACATCAGAATCTCAGGTGGGTCACTGGGCAAAACACCAGAACATCAGCTCCTAAGTGGTGAAGACACCCCAGCTTCTCAGCCTCACCATCCCACCCACTTGCCTTGTCCGTGGTTGTTTGAACAGAAAGTCATGTTGATCTTGATCAATGAAACTCTAGAGCTTTAGCTTTAAATTTTATTTTATTTCTGAAACTGTCGGTCTGGGATCCATGCACACATCTTTGCAAATCAGAATGCAATTGTCCTCCCCTCCAGTTGCCTGCCTGCAGTAACTTACGGATGCTCCCAATAGCTGAGTAAACTAGAATCGGGAAGACCACAATGAGGGGGGTCTGGCTAAAGGTCTATAGCCATGATTAAGCCTTCTTCATTGCTCAGGTACCTTCAGTAAAGGAGAGATTTCATCTGTATTTCCTTCTTTCAAGCCATCAATCCAAAGGGCAACAGGAAGTTTGTGTTGTTCTCTTTCAGTGTGAAGAAATTCTGTTGGTTTTGTGCTTTCACAACAGGAAGGCAGCCAGCTGGGTTTGCCCATTTACAGTCAAGGTTGTAATGCTTGGACAGCTGGATGGCACCACATCTGTGACTCTGGCCAGTTAGCGTTTGTCACCACGCCGCTGGCATTAATTTGACACCTCGTCCTGACCACAGGGTGACTGGTGTATCCATTGAAAAGAAAGCTACATTCCCCTTAGAGGTCACGGAAAAGCAAACACTGGCATGCTAGCTATCCTTTTCATCAAACTGTGCTAGGATTGGCCTGGAGTATAGGAGGCTCTCAAATAAATATTTGCGGAATGAATGAGTGAGCAGCAATTCAGGAAGTTTCTGAATGATATCCTGATAAAATTATTTGAATACCCAGAATTTAAATGTGGGCCCTTGACTTTATACAAATAATCCTACTTTTTCCCCCAAGTACTTCTGATGTCCAACACTGTGGTTGTCCTTAAATTAAGTGACCAGGTTACTGAAGGCCCTACATGACCAGCCTCCAACTCACCTCTTCAGCTTCACGTCTCTGTTTCCTCCCACTCCACTCATGGTGCTCCAGCCACATATGACTCCCTTACTCCTGTGAAGGGGCAGGCCCCTGCCTGCCCCTGGGCCTTTGCACACCCTGTTCTCTTTGCTGGAGGATTCTTTCACCACCATCACCACCACCACAGCTAGCCTAATTCATTCATACTCACTCTTCACGTCTCAGATTTGATATCATTTCCCTAGAACACCTTCCTCAACCCCCTCATTCCTCTGGGTTAGGCACATCTCCTGTGTTCCTGAAGTTTCCCTATTTTAGCCCTCATCGTGCTGCCCTGTAGCAGCCTCACTGTGTGTTGTACCTCTCCTCAGGCTGTACACGTGATGTGGGGAAATGTGTTTACAGTTGAAACTTCAGGACCTAACAAATGGGAGGTACTTGTTAAATGTGTGAGTTTTGGTTGGTTGGTTGAATGAATGCGTTAATTGGCCACAAGAGCTCTGTTCTTGTGCCCTCCATGAGGGAGAGGATATGGGATTTGGAGAACAGACTTTGGAATCAGACAGACTTGGGTGTGCAGCCTGACTCCACCCATACCAGCTCTATGAAGAAGATAATAGAAACAACTACAGATAGCTTAAACCTAGGAATTTATTTTAAATTCAGAAGCTCATAGGAGCTCCAAGAAAGGTAGGGAACCAGACAAGTCAGCTGTGCTCGTTTTAAAACCTGTCTGAAAATTCTTGGACACTTGTCCCATCAAAGGTGGAGTCTAATTCCCCTCCTTGAATGTGGGCCGGCCTCAGTGGCTGCATGACTTCAAAAGTCATGCCTCGCACCTCGCATGACTCAGTGACACAGCTTCTGCTGACTGTCTCTCTCTGTCTCTGTCTCTGTCTCTCTCTGTGTTCACCCTTGGAACCTACCTCCATGTTGTGAGGAAGCCAAGCAGCCACATAGAGAGACCGCATGTAGGTGTTCTGGCCACCACCTAAGCTAAGGCCCCAGGCAAGAGCCTGCATCCACCGCCAGCCATGCAGGTGAGCAAGCCTGAGACAGTCCAGCCTGCTCCCCCCCATCCCCCTAGGTCTTCAGTTCACTCTAACCAACGCTGAGTGGAACAGAAATTATTGTCTCCGCGAGCCCTGCCCAAATTGCAGATTCACACGCAAAATAAATATTGCCGTTGTTTTAGGCCTCTAAGTTCTGGAGTGGTACCTTACCCAGTAACAGACAACCAGAACAACAGCTCCAAGGCCAAGAGCATTGCCCACAGTGCACCGCAGGGGTGCCACAGTGAAGGCCTGTGCCACTCCTGCTGGGCAGAGACCCCCAAAGATCATACCAGGGACAGTGGACACTGCATTTGGTGCTAGAACTTCTGCCATGGCTGCCCCCAAGAGCAGGATGCCACCACCCCAACCAGAAGGGTCCATGCAGATCCCGCTTCTTGGTATCTGTCAGTCCTGACCCAAACTCCAAGCTGGGGCATTTGACTGGCGGGGCCAGGTCCCGCATGGCAAGGGAGGCTGGGGAAGCGAACGCCTGGGAGCTTCCTGAAGGAGGAGCAGACTCAAAGGATGGAGACTTCCCCAGACAAGGGGAGGGTGCTCAAAGGAGCCCGAGGGCCAGAGCACGCTGGTGGACACCTCACTGCGCGGCTCCAGCCAGGGACTTAACCTGCCTGTAATCTGGCGCTGCAGATCAGAGGACCACCACCTCGCGGGACTCTCACTCGGGGTGCGATGACACATGTCAGGATCCGAGCACAAGCTTGGCACCAAGTGAATGCGCGACGTGTGACGCTCTCAGAGAACTGGCATTGTTAGCAGACCCAGGAGTCCGGAGCTGCCCGACCTCTGTGATTCTCAGACCACCTGTATCCGAACATCGGTAGGGCTTGTAACAAAGCAGATTCTCCAGCCCCACCTGGAATCTGTAATACTAAATCAGGGTGAGGCCAGAGAATCAGCTTTTTAACCCCTTCTCCAGAGAATTCCCTGCTGTAGTGTTAGGGTTTCTCTCCCCAGCATTTGTTCATCCACCCATCCATTCATTCAACAACCAACTTCCAACTGTGCGCTTCAGGCTGTGCTAATAGAAGGCCTAGCAGAATCTCCAGGGAGCGGGGATTCAGACATGCAGCATGGACGGTAAGGGCGCTGGAGAGAACGGGCGCTGTGGGACGAGCAGATGCCGGTGTGGGTGTGCCTCCCTCTCTGGGCTTGCTTTACGCACTTCCCGTGGCCCACAGCAGCCATGGCCAGGTTCAGATCAAGCCATCCTGAGGGCCTGACTCAGTGCCAAATTCCTGGGAGACATATCTGCCTGGCCCAGCTGGCTGAGGTGTCCTCTGAGGCTGCAGAGAAGTCCACCCCTCTGACCCAGCGCCCAGGGCTGAGCTGTGGCCAGGAAAGGTGGGTTGCCGGAAGCGAGGCAGAGCCCTCAGGTATGTCTACTAATGAGGGATGAGATCCCTTTAGGAGGAAACGGGAAGGGGCCGTTACAGGGGGAGCAACAAAAAGGGACCAAAGTGCAAACCATCTGTGGGGAGAGGGAGCAAGAAGACCAGTGTGATGGAAGAGGGTTGAGGCTGCAGAATCAAAACCACAATCATGCTGGAGGCAGATCATGGGAAACCTCAGAGGCATCTTTGGATTTTATCTTCTGCAGGTGCTCAGGGGCCAGAAAAGGGTTTGGAGCCTGGGGGGCTGTGATGGGAGCATATGTCAGGAGGACTGGTCTAGAAGCCTGTGAAGATGCCAATCAGGCCAGCAACCAGCCTGGAGGACTCCTGGAGCGAATGGAATTAGCATTTACCGAGCACCTACTGGGGAGCAGGCACTCAGCTAGGTACTTACACATAATGTCGTTCGGTTGAATCCTTACAGCAACTCTATCACTAGCCCATTTCACAGATAAGGAAACTGAGACTTGGACTGGGAATCACTGGCCCAAAAGGACCGCAACCTTTGTCTGTTCCTCAGGTTTATCCATCTGCGTTACAATGTGGCAGAAACAAGTAGGGCTGGAGGCAACCAGGTGAGTTGGGGCAGGATGAAAATGAGTGGTAGGACGAGGTGGGGTCAGATGGCGCCTGGGTCCAAGGTGGCGGTCAGGAGTCCCAGGGACACAGCAGGACCTGATTCAGTCCAGCTGGGTGGCCAGCTTCTTAGGAGCCCATGAGCCTCCCAGGCAGGGACCAGCCCTCCAGCCTCTTGCCTGCACCTGAGCTGTGGCTGGACCTTCCTGCGCTGCCCCCAGGCTGATCTAAACACCCTGCTCACCTCTGACCAGGTCTCCCACTGCTGGGGTTCCCTGGAGTCGGCAGGGGAGGGGGCAGCGCATCCCAGGAGTTTTCATCTCATCATCAGAGCCAAATCCCTCCAGGGCCTCCGCAGCTGAGCAGCTGCAGGAAACCAGGAAGACCGGAGCTGAGAAAGGCAGAAGCCGGGTGTCCTGACCCAAGATCATGTGGGCTTGATCTAAAGTGGGGAGCATGGGAGCAAAAAAAAGGGACAGATTCATGAGTCATTCTGGGGAGAGAAAACCATAGGTGTGTGACCACGTTGTTCATCAGGGGCCTCACTCCAAGGTCTGCTCCAGGCCCTGTTGTGGCTGGACAAAAAGGAAGGGAAGGTGACCAGGTACTGACCGTGTGACTATTGACTAGCTGCGTGGCCTCAAGCAAGCTTCCTAACCACTTGGTCTCAATTTCTCTTCTCTAGAGTGAGATGACTAGCGGTACCTAGTTCATAGCGGTGTTGTGAGGATTAGACAGATTAATAGATACAACTGACAACACGCATGCTCATTGAGTGTCATCGTCATTTTCTAAATTGCCCTTCCATCACTCTGTCTAGTGATATTCTTTCCTTCAGAGCTGTTATCACTATATGACCTTATTATATCTGTCTGTGTGTTCGCTTGTTTGCTATCTGCCCTCCTTCCTCCTTGGACTGTAAGTTCAATGCGAGCAGGGAATTTGTTCTGTCGTCACTGAATCTTCAGCACCTAAAAGAGCACCTAGTATGTGTCAAGCTCTTGGTAATTGCTGAGTAAATTGATGAAGAGGCTGATAATATCATTGCTAAGATAGAGCCTCAAATAACAATAATACAAAACAGAATACAGTGAGGCTTGGAGGAGAGCTACACAAGCTACAGGGCTTCCAAGGAAAGCGAAATAAATCAACTGAGAGTTCTAGGAAAGGCTTTGGAGAAGGGGCACTGTGGCGGATGGACCCCAAAGGGGGAAGAGGGTCCCAAGGGATGAAGATGTGATACGAGTTATGGCTGGAAGGGGAATTAGTAAGAGCAAAAGCCAAGGGGAGGAAAGCCAGAGAATGCTTAGAAAGTAGCCAGTGTGTCCTTCAGCTGGTCCTTAGGGGTTGGTTGGGCTGAGATTACAGAGGCCAGTTGCCACCGTGCATGGAGATTTGTTACAAGCTTCCAGTGTGTGTGCCTCGAGGGGTAGAATGTTCTCTGGGTCCCAATGCAGGCACCTCCTTCTCAGCTGCATCTGGGCCTGACTCTTCCCGTGAGCAGGTGCAAGTTGGGGATGATCCATGGAGCCACTCCCATGGTTGAAAGGATCCCAGTAGCTTTCAGTCTTTTCCATTTTTAAGAACGTAAAGGGTGCAGACACTGGGTTTTCAATGTTGAATTCTAAACCAGAGAATACATCCCATGTTTAGAGCAATGAGGCTCCCCCCAAATTATTCAGCACTGGGACCAAAAAGCATGCTTCCAAAAATTCCCAAGAGCATTGTGCACCCAAAGAGAGCATGCAAGTTCTACTTGGCCCATGAAAGGAAACTGCCTTCTCAAAGGAACACGTAGGGGACGGAGTGAGAGCAACTAGCATGTGAGTTTTCTCCTGTGTCTGGGGGAGGAAGAAAACCTAATCTGTCACTTCTGCACATATTCACCAAAAAAGGGCTCAACATTGTCTATTTAGAAGGCAGTACCAGTACCAGCTTCCTTGCCAATGAACTGATACTTTGAGGTTAGTAGGGTAGAAAGGATGCCCTTTTCATCAGTGTGTTTAATACCAAACAAGCAGTGAAAGTTAAAATAATTACCTGTGAACAACTGTGTATGTTTCTGTCATCTAATTAGGTAATCTGCCCAGGTGTTTAGCACCAAAGCCTCTATGCTTTAATTAGAAAAAGTCAAGGACAGCAACTAATTAGCAGCATTAATCCAAACCAGAAGTCTAATGATATTAACCACAAATCACCATTGCAATCAGGAGCCTTTATTCTAAAACATTTTCAAAGTTGGGGAGGAGGGAAAGAAAACAATGTATTTTTGAACTTTAGAATATTGACTTCTAACCACCAATTCCTAGCGACTTTGACCCACTCACTCAAAGAAACTGAAAGAATCGTAATTACGGAAAAGGCAGTACAGAGTAAGTGAATGAATACCTCCTCTGTACCTTTTTTTTTTTCAGGCAAGAAAGAATTAAATACCATCTTAAACTCAGTAGCACCCCATTCTGTTTATTTATTCATCCTTACCTCCTTCCTGGAGTCCCCTCCAAATAATAAATGATAATCCACCTGCACCTGGAACCTTCAAAGGGCACATGGAATTTTATGATCCTAAAACTCTTCTAGAATTTCCCTTTCATTCATTCTAGTTTCTATTTCAAATCGAGAGGAAAATAACCAGATTCCGCCAGAATAATCCCTAATTCCAAGGTGGCTAATGGGCTATTGGGTTTATAGAAAGAACCACCAGGTTGTTATTATTATGGCCCTTTTCCATTTGCATCTTTGGCTGTTTTCCAGAATGTTCCATTTCTTGTAACATTTATTTAAGAGAACGGGTAGTTTGAATACACAGGTAGGAACAGAGCACTCAGTTTTGATTTGTTTGGGGTTTTGTTTGTTTTATCAGCTTATGTAAGATGACACTAGAATAATTTTAGATTCCTAGCACTCTATCTTAAGTGATTAATTAGATAAAAAGCAAAATGGGATGAAAAAGCCCAATTTGAGACCAGGCTGAAGATAAAAGAAGCCCTACTCCAAGGATTAGGAAATTCAAACACAACCCTAATTTGTCATAAGGCGTGGATTTTCCTGTCCCTGCTTTGCCCGCCTATGACCTGGGTTTTGTGAGTCTTGCCAGCCAAATCCCTCCCAGTGAGTGCTGACTAACTCAAACTTGGGCCCCGCCAAGAAAAGGAACTTGAACTGTCATTCTGAGGTCCACTTCTCCTCCGCTTTTCTGTTCCCCATTCCCACCATCACTACCCCCACTGCTCCTCCCCAAACTCCCCCTAAAAAGACCAAAAGTTAAAGAAGAAAAAAAAAAAACTAACTTTTCAAAGAATAAAATCTAGGGATGTGCATAATTCAGTATCTGCCTTTTGGAAAAAAAGTTTTTAAGGTTTTCACTGCTTTCCCTCTAGAATGTAAATTGACTCTGCTTTGTGAAAACATCCCTGTGTCCCAAGCACTGGCCCTCTAGAGGTTGTGGCTTAGAAACCAGGGTATAAATAAAACCTGTGTATAAGGTAATGCTGCCAGCAGCTGCTTTGGGAAGTGCTCCTGGGTTTGGGGTTTTTGTTGTTGTTGTTTTGTTTTCATTCTCTCTTTGTTTGACACATGCCAGGTTTTTCCAGGCTAGCTATCAAACACAGCTTACGTTGAAGGGTTAAAATAATGGGGTCATTATTGGACTATTCCCAAGGAACAGGCCAAAGAGACCCACAGCCGACTTGCTGCAGCTGTTAGGCGGCCCAATTGCCATCCACAAGGGAATTTGTTTATTTCTATATCACCATCTCCCACCTTGATAAAAAAGAAAAAAACACACCCATTTCATTTGGACTGTGTACTGAGAATAATTGCCACCAATATTGATTGGCCCTTGGAGACCCAGCTGAATTTAAAAATTGCAGACTGTGAAATCCCAGCTGATGTAGCCTCGCGGAGATTGCTGCTTATTTGTGACATGTTCCTATGTTTAAACTTATCTACGAAAACTGTGAAATTAATATCCTCACGTTGAATACAATATGGTGACACACCCGGCTGACACACACAGCTATTCTTGTTCTTATTATTTTCATGCTGGCTTCTGTCTGTGCACCATTGCAGATCTTTCTGATGATGAAGCCTAAGTACATTTGTTTCCTGGAGTCGTCATTTTCTGACTATTATTTTCAGGGATTGGGCGAATGGGTGAAGTTTTTCACTTTCTTTGGCTGTCCGTTTCGCTGTAGCGGGTCTTGAACCCAGCAGGCGCTCGCGATGGCCTCTGGCTTGGGGGTAAATTGATTGTGCTGGTCTTCTCAGTTTCTCCTTGGTCATGCCTGCCTCTAACACAGGCGGCTTGAAGTTAGACATTTCTGTTACAAGCAGAGAGGAAAATGTGCTAGTCTTGACTGCTAAATCCACATAATTAAGTTGCAAGGTTCAAATATGTCAAGGATGGACATTTCAAATGTTTCTGAAATGAATCACAACTAAACCAGAAAAGTTAATCCTACTTATCCTTCGTTCTTACATCATGAAGATGTATGCTTTTAACCCATGCAAAAAATATGAATGACTCTGATGATGAAAATTTCAGGCTGCCATGGACCCGTTACTTTGACGTAAATAAAAGCAGCAGAGAACTACGGCACTCTGCTTTCTATCTGTCTAGCAGTTCTTTGTTTCATATGTTATTATCAGAGTCACTGCAAAATCTCATTTTCCTTCCTCTCCCTTCCAGTCTCCTCCTTTCCTCATATGACATACAGATTAAATGAGAGTTTGAAAAGAACTTAGGCAATACCATTAAAAAAATAAATACAGATAGAAAAAAGAACTGGAAAGATGTACACTAAAATTCACAAAGGTCCTCTCTGCCTGGTACGATACCTGTGATTATTGTTTTCTTCTTTTTGCTTATCTCTATGTCCTAAATTCCCCAAAATGTATATGTATCTATATTTTAATAAGCAAAGAATCATATTTTAAAATATATAACTGCTACAAGTAGCATGACTTCTACTAGTTCATGTGCAAATTATACACAATTTCACTTCTAAGTTACTTAATGTGAAAACTATATTCATAAACCAAAAAATCAATACTGCTATCAATCTCCCTACTTAAATATTATGTTTAAAAAATTCACTTGTACGTTAAATTTTTTCAAATTCCTTCGGCTATATCCTGGTGAGTAATTAAAATGTAAGCGCTCTTTCCTCTTATTGTTTACTTATTGTTTGGTTGGTTGATTGCTTTTGTTTGACCTTTGGTGGTAGTTTTCCTGTTTTCCACTTTTATGGAGCATTTTATTGTACTTTATTGTCATCCTGAAGTTTCTATCAAAGTGTCCCAGTTTTACAAATCCAAGTCATAACTAATGAGTAGGAAAGCCTGTAGAATGTGAAAAATACAGATGCAGCACACACACACACACACACACACACACACTCCAATCTAATTCACAATCCCAAATTTTGAAACTAGTGTTTAGAATTGCAAACCAGCTGATTCAACAGAAATACTCTGGAGCACCAGAGAACAGCAGAAAGCAGGTCTAAGTTCGTTTGCATCTCCAATAAAGCCACAAATTAATTTAAACAGCAACTTAATTTCTTTTCAGATAAGTCTTCTCACTTTTTACTGAAAACAGAACATAAGAAACAAAGATAAAGTATTAATGCACTCCTAATTATATGGAAAAAACTGTCACCTCCAGAGGTACTTTAGAATCGATGTCTTTGAAACTATTTTGAAGCTGAATTCACAGTGTTGGTGTTACTTGTAAAAAACATTTCGGCAAAAGTTATGCTATTGTCTGGCCCACTCCAGTCCCACCCCAGGACCTGTCACATGTGCAGATCAGGATCTAGAAATTTATTGCAACAGGCCATTGAGTCCCTGCTGCCACCCGCCGCCCCAAGTCAGGAGGCAAAGAAGAAATTCTATTTCTACCGTCAGCTGTGACCTCTCATCAGAAGGGCTTGTTATTATGAAATGCAACTGAATTTTGTTTTGTTGGGTGTTATTAATGGTTTTAACTTGTGATGGCAGGTGTTCAGAAGCACAAGAGAGAAGACAGCAAAGTGGCCCCTCAGGTTATCTTGGCTAAGTCAGGTAGGCTGTTTATAGTCATCCTTCCCCTCATGAGAAAACACAAAAGCTTCCAGTTCTAGAACCTTCTCTCTTCAAGCTTGGGCTCTGTAAGGGGTAATTACTGAAAAGTGACATAGCGCTGTTGTCATTTCAGCAGCCACGTCCTTGCCAGTTGGTATGGTTAAAAATAAATAAGTAAAGGAAGGGAGGAGGATTTCCCCTTGCTTAAATGTGGAAGGGTTATGGCTTGACTCTGAGCTTGGCAGACAGATGTTATGCCCTAGACTCTTCTGGGAAGAGGCGGGAGGGGCCACACTTCCCGCATCGAAAACAGCACTTGGAAAACTGCACTTGACATGTTGTATGGAGGTTGCCTGCAAAATAACTCATGAGTTTCTCCCATACATACTAGATGGACAAAGGAATGGTTAGTGGTTTTTTTCCAACAGGTGATGGCTGATACAGTCACAAGGCAATGTATAACTAGAGGTATTCTAAAATATGGGTCTTTTTTTACTAGAAAAGACTTTTTAGGAATATTTAGTTTAGGAAATTCTTATCTGACTGCAGAAAACAGGTCCAGGGGAACCACCTTCAGGCATCATCCATGGGGATAACACAACAAGGTCACGGACAGCCACTGCCTTCCGGGTGCCAGGGCCCAGGAAGGAAGATGCAGATTGATGGAGAAAGGAAATGGTGATTCTACGGAGAAAGCCACCTCCTTCAGCCATGGACTGATCCAGGGCCATTGGTCACAGACGAGTCGCCAGGTAAAATACAGGACCCCCAGTCCTGAAATCTGAATTTCAGGTAAACGATGAAAATTTTTTAATATATATACTGTAACTTAGTACCAGGCTTATGTGCTAGCACGTGTATTAAATTATTGATATATATACATATATTATAACACTACAAGTTAGTATATTATACCAAAAACTTATTGTAGGTCTGAAACTCAACCTCAAATCCAAATTCAAAAATGCAGGGCATCCTGTACTTTTATTTGCTAAATCTGGCAAACCTGACACACAGGGACCCACGTAGCAACTTCAAAGGAGGGTGGCAGAGGGTTGCCCCAGGCCCCCTCCCCTACATGTTCCCGCCTTCACTGCCTTCCCGTCTCCACTCAGAGGCCCCACTCGCTGGAGAGGCCTGCCCTGACCATCCCATACACCACTGTACCCTTTCCCACACTCCCGTCCCCCTTAGCCTGCCTTATTTTCTTCCATAGCTTATCACTCTACAACATGCTGTACATTATATAATTATACATATAAGTAAAGTTTAGGCCTTCCCTGGTGGCGCAGCGGTTAAGAATCCGCCTGCCAATGCAGGGAACACGGGTTCGAGTCCTGGTCCGGGAAGATCCCACATGCCGCAGAGCAACTAAGCCCATGCGCCACAAATGCTGAGCCCACGCACCGCAACTACTGAAGCCCGCGGTCCTGGAGCCCGTGCTCTGCAACAAGGGAAGCCACCGCAATGAGAAGCCCACGCACTGCAACAAAGGGTAGCCCCCGCTCGACGCAACTAGAGAAAACCCGCGGGCAGCAATGAAGGCCCAACACAACCAAAAAGAAAGAAATTTTTAAAAATATAAGTAAAGTTTATTTTCTGTCTCCCCCCATCAGCTCCAGGAGGCCAAGGATTTTCATCTTTATTCTCAGCGCTTCAGCCACGTCACGGACCTCAATAAATCCCTATGGAATTGCACGAACGAGAGAGGCTAAGTGGAGAAGGATAAAACACTGATATGAAAACAGAGACTGAACTAAGGTAAATGTTTACTGGCATTTCAGCTCCCACCTGATAGATTTGTGTGTTCTAGTCTGTGCTCCTCTAACATTCATGGGCGCACGACTCACCTGGGGAACACTGACACACCAGGGGCTGATTCCATAGGTCCGAAGTGGGCCGAGCTTCTGCCTTCCTAACCGGCTCCCGGTTGATGCTGATGTAACAAAGGAAGTCTTTTAAGGGAGTGTGGATAGAGGTAAAAATAAAGAGCAGAGCACAACCTGAAGATGCTGCAATTCTGCTATATCATAGGAAGCTGCGATGGAAAAAAAATCTGTTACTTGATAAAGAATATTTTTCAGGAAAATAGAAATCCAGCCTTCCTGAATCCAGTAGGCCCGAATTTCAGAAAACATCTTTTTGTACGTCTCCCTTAGCTCTGAAGGAAAAAAACAAATATAAGAATTATAAGCTCCCAGGTGAATGGGGGAAACGATGCTGCTATCACTGGAATGATGTCTTCTGTTTCATCTGCATCTCAAGAAAAGTTTTAACTGGTGCCAAGAGCAGAGGTACAGGCCCCGTCTTTTTAGCAACCTTGAATTCTGTAAGACAGGCTCCGAGCACCTGGAGGACCTCACTGATGATGCTGTGACAAGTCCCACCATGAAGATGTAGGACTCACTTCTCTCAATTTCCTCAGTTCTTACTCTCCCCGGAAAGTAAGCAAAAGATTACTTTAAAAAAAATTTTTTTTATTTCCACAGTAGAAACCTTCTAAAAGACTGAATTTAGATTCTGTGCATGCCTGTGGGGATGTACCTACTATATCCATTCCCTGATGTGCTCCACTTTCTATGAATTAGGAAAGGGGCTAAAAATAGCTACCTTGGAATTATTTTCATTATCAAGCTTCTATCCACGAGCATCTTTTAAAAACCCACATCTCAATTGTGATCATTTAAACAGAAATCATGCTTACGTTTCAAAAAAAAAATCAGTATAGAATAAAATTCCACCCACACCAATTATTTTCCTTCTTTCATTTGTATAGAAAAGAAAACTAAATCATCCGTGAAAACATAGATACATAAAAATGCCTTTTATAATAAAAACCAAAACAGACAGATTGAACCTGGCCTGTGATTAGGAATAATAGACATTTGAAATTCAATGACAGTGTAGCTCTTTGGAAACATCACCAGTTTAGGTATCAGTGATTCACTCCATTTTGTTGTAAGCATTATTAATTGCTTAATACCATTAGGACCAGGAAACAGTGTAGTGAAACCTGCAAGTGTATAATCTGGGAGACTTGTATCCAGCCTTGCCTCTGTGGTTTGGCTTCAGACAAGAGTTTTCTATCTCTGGATCTCAATTTCCTTGCTTGGAAAAGGAGGGAATTGAACCCAGTTACCTTGCAGATTCTCTCCAACTCTGATAGTCCAACATTTCACACAGCCTGTAAAAGCCCCATACCATTCTTCCTTGAGAAACAGCGCCACCTTCAGGTCACAATAACCATAACAGAGCTGTTGCGGAGTTGCTTCGCCAGCAGACAGGAGTTATTTGCCATATCCACAGAAACCCATCCCCCTGGTGTCCTTGGGGACATGGTCACACGTGTGAGTCTGCCAGCTGGGTTAAGATCAATGTGTACGGACATGGAGCCAAGCTGAGTTAACTGGCCCACAGGGGACAGATGCATGGCCTTGGTCTAATGATCACAGCCCCAGCTCACGGAGTTCACCCACAGAACAATTCCTGGGAAGGAAAGCAAGCAAGGAACACACTGGATTAACTGAAGCCTATAAAACAATGATAACGGACACACCTCTTCTATAGGCAATTCCACTTAAGACAGTTTCCACCTGTTTTTATTTTAGCAAGATATCACTGGCAGATGGCTCTTGTGTACTTTTATCAAGAAAGATTGCATAGCAGGCTTTTAAGTAAATACCTTTTTTTTTTCCACCCGGCAAATAATTATTGAGCAAGCACTTAATGCCAGCCCAGTGCTAAGGGCTCTCACAAAATTATTGAATTTCCACCGCAGCCCTTGAGAGGTAGGAAGTAAGGTCCCCATGTTTCAACACAAGGAAATGAAGACTCAGAGAGGCTGAGAAATGACAGTTCTGGCCTCCAAGCTTGAGTGTGCAGACACTCATGTTCACATAGTCCTCCTGAGTAAGGAGGGACCACAGTCGACCAAGAACTTGACAGCAACTGCCGCTTTCAAGGCTTATTTGCCAGCACGGTGTGGCCCTGCCGGTCGCAGTCAGCAGTTTGGAAGCAAAGGCAGTTCAAGAACTCGGTTTATTTCCTTGAAGTGCGATCTGTTCTCAGAAAACAGCCCTATCTCGGCCAGCCAACCTCAGCTGCAGCTGCCTAAGCTGCATGGGTGGGACTCACTGTAAGGTGTGATATGCTGATTTATTACTAAGTATCACCGTTTCTAAAGATGACTCTTCTGAGAAATAGAGAATGCTTAAGATTGTCGCTTTGAACCCTCCTACACTGTTGGTGGGAATGTAAATTGGTGCAGCCACTATGGAGAACAGCATGGAGGTTCCTTTAAAAACTAAAAATAGAATTACCATATGACCCAGCAATCCCACTCCCGGGCATATATCTGGACAAAACTATAATTCAAAAAGATACATGCACTCCAATGTTCATTGCAGCACTATTTACAATAGCCAAGACATGGAAACAACCTAAATGTCCATCGACAGAGGAATGGATAAAGAAGATGTGGTACATATATATACAATGGAATATCACTCGGCCATTAAAAAGGATGAAATAATGCCATTTGCAGGAACATGGATGGACCTGGAGATTATCATACTAAGTGAAGTAAGTCAGACAGAGAAAGACAAATATCACATAATATTGCTTATATGTGGAATCTAAAAAAAAATGATACAAATGAATTTATTTACAAAATAGAAACAGACTCACAGACTTAGAGAAGGAACTTGTGGTTCCCGGGGGGAAGAGTGGAGGGAGAGGGATAAACTGGGAGTTTGGGATTGACATGTACACACTGCTATATTTAAAATAGATAACCAGGGACTTCCCTGGTGGCGCAGTGGTTGAGAATCCGCCTGCCAATGCAGGGGACACGGGTTCGATTTCTGGTCCGGGAAGATCCCACATGCCGTGGAGCAACTAAGCCCGTGCGCCACAACTACTGAAGCCTGCAAGCCTAGGGCCCGTGCTCTGCAGCAAGAGAAACCACTGCAATGAAAAGCCCGTGCACTGCAATGAAGAGTAGCCCCCGCTTGCCGCAACTAGAGAAAGCCCACACGCAGCAACCAAGACTCAATGCAACCAAACATAAAAAAATAAATAAATAAAATAGATAACCAACAAAGACCTACTGTATAGCACAGGAAGCTCTGCTCAGTACTCTGTAATAACCTAAATGGGAAAAGAATTTGAAAAAGAATAGATACATGTATACGTATAACTGAATCACTTTTCTGTACACCTGAAACTAACACAACATTGTTAATCAACTGTACTCCAATATAAAATAAAGATTAAAAAGAAAAAAGACTGTCCCTTTGATAATATCCCATCATTCCCTAGATTTTCTTGGTTGGGAAAGGGGTGGAGCAACCCCAAGCCGATGGGGATGCATGGTAGCTGGAAATATCATGTTCCCCTGCATCGCTGAGGAGATAAGTGGGGAGCCATTGCCCAGTGCCAGGTGCTCCAGGCTGCATATCTCACGCTTTCCTGTATTCTCACCCGCTGAGATGACTCTAGTTGGCAGGATCGGGTTTTCCAGTCTATCTCCTCAACTACACTTTACAGAATACTGGGCACATAAATACCAAGTCACTAAATATTTGTTGATGTATTAGAAAAAAAGTATGATCTGCGTGCAGAAAACCGAAATTATACAAGTTGGGGTGATTAGGCATATTTGAGATGGTAGTGAAGTTATTTTTAGGACAGAGCCCAAGGAAAAAGCCCAGCTGAGAGGGGGATCGGAGAAGTGCCTGTGAACTTTGGATTGTGGGTAGAAGTAGGAACAGACCCAGATGGAACAAGACAGCAGAGTTGGGTTGACCCTTTGAGGAAGGAGAAGTTAAAATATGGCATCTAAACCACAGGCAGATGCCAGAAAAAGAAAAAATGAAAAATTGTGTAAGCAAGGAATTTCTCAATTTTAAGCACCTTCTTATACTCAGAGGAAATTATGTTACTCAAGTCTAAGTGATCACCAATTTGCAACTAATTGGAAATTGAGAATCAAATGCTTGATGGTTGGGATACGGTTTTTGCATGTAATCAGAATTGGCAGCGTCAGTTCCGTGGTGTCTCAGAGGCTAAGCCTGAGAAAGAGGAAATAGAAGGAAGCCAGCATGTCTGGGGGCTGATGGTCACACCACAGAGGCAACCTCCAAGGATGAACTGGAGCAGAAAAGCAGAACTGTCTACAGGGCATGTGTCCCTGCAAGAGTATTGGGAAGAGGGCCCCAAAAGCAGCAGCCGTGGCTGAACTAATCCTGCTAGCCTCCTCTTTTCCTTCTTTCCACCCCCCAACCCAATGACCCATGCTTTCTTTCTACCATTTCTATTCTGCAGGAGGCTAGGACAACAGAGAATCAACACTAGTTATCATTGTGTATAAAATAAGGGTTAGTAAGCTAGGACAGAGAGTACTGACAGTTGCTTTTGCAGCACCCAGAGCGTGGTCCTCAGTGCACTGTTTTCTGACACTGCTTTATTTTGTTCTTGGTGGCCTCTGGAAGTCTGATGTAGCTCCAGAGAGGTGAGATGTTAGAGATTAAGAGTATGTATCACCTTTGATGGTTGCAGGCGTTATGCACAGAAGTGAGCGCTAAATGTGTGTTACAATGAAACCTGCATTCAGGCAGAGTAAGAGCTGTTCCCAAAGAGGGGTCCCCATGTTTTTGAAAACAGATTCATTCATTCAACTACACATTTAGTTGAACACCTACTCTGTGCTATGCACTGGGCATAGAGTGACGACAGCAACAAACCAAGGTCTTGGGTGATTCTGGTGGGATGTAAGCACATGAAGCATTTGGTTGGCTCCAGAGGAGGCGAGAGCTTATGCAGGGGGATAAGAGATATCTCTCTAAGGGGCAAGGTCAGTGGATGGAGAGGGACTTTACCTGAACAGAGAGTCCAGGACAGGTAGGTCAACAGGTAAAGATGAGGACAGTTATCTATGAGGAGCAGCTGGTAACTGGCCAAGAGGTTTTAGCTCCTCGTGATCTGTCATACTTTCAGTTTTCTGAATGAGCCAGGTTTCAGGACCCGCCAGCCCAAAGGCCCCTTTGTGCAAGTTTGGAAAAAGCATATCCTCTGGACCAGTGCAGCCCAGGTGTGGGCATCTTCTTGGGAACTGGGTAAATCCACTGCCCCACAGCTGGACTTGAGCCCCCCATGCCACGCCCCAGTCTGCTCTGATGGTGCCACTGCCTTAGACATTTACTCAGGTTGTTCTGTCTACCTGAAAGGCTTCCCCACGTCACCACCTCCTCTGCCTCCCCTCCCAAGCCTCGTCTTAGAGATGACTGTCTTGGGTAAACCTTCCCAGCCGCTCACAGCTGGAAGTTGCTCCTTTTCCTGTTCTCATGTTGCCCTGTCACCCTGTACTTCTCCCTAATTAGCTTCATCACAATTACAACATTTGTGTAACTGTCCTCCTCGTGAGTGTAAGCTCCCAGAAATGAGGGTCTGTGTCACTTGTGCTCACTGCCATAACCCCTGCACGTGCCAGGCACATGGGAGGCACTCAGTAAACACTTCCGGAATCCATGAGTCATGGAATGAATGAGAGGCTCAAGTTAGGACTCATTGGAAGCTTCCTTATCCTTCTAAGGAGTATGGTTTGACCACACACCCCACTCCACGCAGCCTGGACGTGCCAGGCAGTCCGTATTTCAAATGCTGTTTCCTCTTATTGGACTGGGTCATGGAGGCTGAGGCTGGACGGGCTCTGTGCTTTCACCCTCGGTTTTCTCATTTGCATCTAGAAAAGGTGCTATCTGGACAACAGAAGAAAATCCTCACTTCATAGAAGCAATCTAGAACAGCCTAGTGACGACCCAAGTTTGGAACACGGGCTGCCGGGTGTTTTCATTTCATGGTGTCCGATTGCCATTCACTTACTTAAAAATTATTTATTGGGCGCTTACTGTGTGCACCAATCTAGGGGCTGATTTTTCCATTCTCATGATAGCTTTTTGGAGCACAAATTGCTTGGGTTGCCCTCTGTTTCATAGCGATGGAAGTGACGGAAAGTTTAACCCTCTAACTGCGATGCACCAGACTTGGTCTCAAGACTTGCTGTCTCGTTCGTAGCATTAGCGATGCATTTTGTCCACCAGGAGGAGAGTGAGGTCAATAGCATGAATCTGACTTACAAGAGATGTGTGTTGAACAACCACAAATGACAGAAGGACAGTGATTTCCTGCTTAGAAAACAGTACTTGCCTGAGGACTATTTCTAGGAGCACTAGACTACGTTAAAGATTTGCAGTTTTAGAAAGGAAGTATTAGAAAACAATTTTATATGATTACAAACCGATCTTCAGTGGGACACCCCACACCGCTGCATCTTCCATAAGGGTTGGTGCATAGTTGCTCCCCCCACCTTGGTCCTCCCCATGCTGCCCTGGCCACCCAGCCCCTCCCCCAGGACCCTCCCCACCCCCTCCTCACAGTCCGGCCTCCACACCAGGCACAGTAGCAACCCCGCACCCCAGCTGCTGAATATTTTTAATATCAACCCTGCTTACAGGTGAAGGATTCTGTAAAGCATTCAGTGAAGATTCTACATTCTTAATTCTATCGAGGATTCTATAAAGAAGTATCTGAGTACTTTGTTCGTAATTTTATGGCGTCCGAACATGCAATGCATTGTTTTCAGGGCATTTGGCGTTTAACATAAAGACCCAGCAGAGGGAGCCATTCCCTAGCATAAAAGATGCTACAGACACTAACACGATGGCTACCGTGTTAGCCAGCCAGGCTGCCGGAACAACGTACCACAGCCTGGGAGGCTCAAACAATAGAAATGTATTTTCTCAGTTCTGAAGCCCAGAAGTCTGAAATCAAGGGGTTGGCAGGGTTGATTCCTTCTGAGGCCTCTCTCCTTGGCTTGTAGATGACTGTCTTCTCCCTGGGTCCTCACATGGTCTTCCCTGTGTGTCCCAATTCCCTCCTATAAGGACACCGGTCATATGAGATTAGGGCCCAGCCTAATGACTTCATTTTATCTTAATTGCCCCTTTAGAGGCCCTACTTCTAAATACAGTCACATTCTGAGGTACTGGGGATTAGGACTTCAACATATGAATTTTGGGGCGACACAATGCAGCCCATAATAGCCACGCTGTTTGCAGTTTTGTTTAACCCAAAAAACATTTTTTATTATTTTAATATATATTTTTCAAAATATATCTTTTAAAATATTACATATTATACATATTATATATTCCATATTATACATATAGTATATATTACATATTATATGTTAAAAATAAACATATATATATTTAAATGTGTTTCCATTGTTTTCTAAAAATTAAATCACCTATATTGTTTTTACTCCCGTGATGATGAACCAGTGGTGCAAAGGTCTTTGCCCCACCGCCATATTAGCAGACATCAGTGGTGTGCTCAGATTGAAAGAAAGCCCAGACCCAGGCACCTCTTGGCAAAGTCACGCAAGTTCCCATATCTAACGATACAGAAGAAAGTCTGGGAGTTCAGGACACAAGCAGGGCAGCTGGCAGCCATCTGCAGAGGCCCAGTCAAGTTCCTGACTCACCAAATGGGGAGTGGCAGATGATAAGTCCCTGTCTCAGAGACTCCCCTCCCTCCTAATTCCCGCTCCCGCACCCCTGCTCATGTACCCAAGGCTGGGGCACTTCTGCTGATTGGCTCCCCTGCGGTGGCACAGGAAACCTCACTGGGCCTGGGAGGCCTCACCAATCCTGCAGTTAGACAATAGCAACCTGGCTACAATGGAGCACATTTCTCCCCAGGCAAACAGAGCCCTGTCCAATACACCCTTAACTTAGAGCCTTGGAGCAGGAACAAAGGCATTTACAGGTGTCCTGAGGGGTCAGGGGAACTGGCCCCTAGACATACCACAGATCCCACCCTGCAGTCTTAAAATGTGGCCTACCCTGTCTAAAGAGTTGTCTTAAGGATGAACAAATGCCTCCAAATAGTAACCAGTCATCTTACTCAACAATCAGTTCATTGCAAATAAACATCCTTAGAAAGGTTTTGTATATAGAGCTTTATGCCTCCATGTATCAAAGATTTTATGCAAAATACCCCATTACCACTACTAGTATAGTAGATGTGACCAGGAAAGAACAATTCTCTGCTGAAAGTAGGATTCTTTGCTAAAAGTGCACTTGCTTTACCATAAGGTTACTTGTACCTACTGGGCACGTCAGGACATTTGAGGTAGAGTTTAATTTTTATAAAAAATGAAAAGCTAGAGTCTGGGGCTGTGAGACCAGGGGCAGTTCCAGTGAAATGAGAGGGTAGTTTTGCATCAACGATGATTCACTCAGCCATTCATTCTAGATCCCAGAAGTCTGCTAGGACCCCTGTCGCTTTGAAGATCCAAGTATGATGGGTTCAGGCCAGTCCCTGTCACAACGCATGAGGTCAGCTCACTGGGCCTGCATCCTTAGACTTCTTTGAGCTCTGTCAAAGGACTCTGCTCACACAAAAAAAGCCCTGTGAGCACTCCAGAAAGCATCATGGCGGGGTGTGGAGTGCTCGATGGTTGCATCACAAAATCCACAGCAAACAACCTTACAATATGTGCTTTGAGATTTTGGTTCTCCCTGTGCCCTGCAGAAGGTTGGGGGGTTCCTCTCTGATGCCTGAGCACGCTCTCTCTCCCCACTTCTCCCATATCATGCTCACCTCGCTGGAGCCCCCATCTTCAATCCTGGAGCTCCTCCACCTCCAGGGCTACCTCTAAGCGCACACAGCTCCACGGTGGCATTTGCAGTGAAATCCAGCTCTCCCCAGCCCCTGTGCCACCTGTCATTTCCAACCCCATCTGGGGGCTCACCTGAGCTTTCTTTTTAAAGATCAGCTTAG
Source organism: Eubalaena glacialis (assembly GCF_028564815.1). Taxonomy (NCBI): domain Eukaryota; kingdom Metazoa; phylum Chordata; class Mammalia; order Artiodactyla; family Balaenidae; genus Eubalaena; species Eubalaena glacialis. Next base: position 11,965,341 of record NC_083721.1, on the reverse strand, counting down.
GTTACATACGAGTTTTACATTTTCTGTTCTCTTAACAATCCATTTAACCAACTCTCATCGAGTACCTTCTACTACGTGCTCACAAAGGGGGCTCTGGAGCCAGACCCTAAGGTTAGAATCCTGGCTTGACCACTTACTGTGTGACTTTGAGCCAGTTACTTAACCTCTCTGGGCCTGTGTTTTCTCATCTGTAAAATGGGGAAGGTGATAACAGCTCCTGACTGTTTTTTTTTTTTTAGATTACATTTTTAATTTAATTTTTAAAATTTTTTGTACAATTTTTGAAGATTACTTTCCATTTACAGTTATTACAAAGTATTGGCTATGTTTCCCATGTTGTATAATACATCCTTGAACCCATCTTACACCCCCTCCCCAGCAGCTCCTGACTCTTAGGGTTGGTGTGAGGGGAGGACTTAGCACCTGGCAAGTACGTGCAGCAGGGCCCAGCTGGAGTAACAGCTCAGCGGGAGCTGCTATGGGGCAGGCACACAGCGTAGGGTCAGGTCAAGCCTCAACGTGGTGTCAGCGTGCTCTGATGGTAGAAGCACGGGATGCCCTGGGCTTTACAGGAGGATCACGTCGACTGAAAAAAAATGCACAACCCAAGAGTTGAGAATTATGTTTTATTTGGAGGACTTTCTGAGGACTTCAAGCTGGGGAGAGAGCCTCTCAGAAGAACTCTGAGGGACAGCTCCGAAGAGGTAAGGGAGGATCCAGGATGTATAGAGGCTTTTGCAACAAAGACCAGGTGGTCGGAACAGCAAAAGATTACTGCTAGTTAAAGAAAAGCATTACTTTGTAATATATGGATTTATACGTCTTCCAGTTTCATGGAAAATGGAAGTTGCAATGTTTTGTTTGGTTCTATTTTATTTGTGATCTTATTGCTTTCACAACATTTTCAGAAGAGAGGGAAAGATGCTACTTCTCAATTGTGGTAGGCTTCTCAGATAGTACCCACTGATCCCTGCCTCCTCATATTCATGCTCTTGTGGAATGCCCTCCTCTTGAGCACGGGCTAGACTTTACTGACTTGCTTCTAATAAAAGAACACTGCAAAAAAAAAAAAAAAAAAAAAAGAACAGAAAAGCAGACATCTCAAGTTAAAGCACTGAGCACTTTTCTTTGTACTGGAAGGTGCAAGAGTCTGGACTCGCTGAAATCGTTCCTTGGATATGCACCTTAGCTATCTAGGGCCAGTATCCTGTGCTTTCCCACCCTGAGTCCCCTCAGGGTGCACCACGGGGAGGGGGGTCAACAGTGGCTGAGGACTTGGCGGTGGGCAGTTTATCTCCATCCTGAGTTCCCTCAGGGCTCGCCGTAGGGGTGGCCGTAGTGGCTTGATGGCTGCAGCATCCTTTGTTTACTGAGATGATAGGCCACACTTTTCATTCACAGTCAGTTCCCCTCACACTTGGAGAAGGAGGGCTTCCTGGAGGGAGGGACGACAGCTCAGCAGAGACCAGGAAAGATAGGAGCAGCCAGAAAAGAGGAGGTCAAAGGTCTTCCAGGGTCAGGGAACAGCATTTGCACGCAAACTCCCTGAGGGGGGAGGGCGAACAAAGGGTTGGAGGACAGGACACTACTGTAGACTATAGCAGGGGCAGAGAATGGGGTGAGGAGGGGTCCAGATAAGACAGGAGCAGGAAGCAGGAACAAGAACAGGAGGCCTTGGGCCCGGTTGAGGCGTCTGCATTTTATTCCGAGGAGGCTCACGTGAGGGGGTGAATTTGCACTTATCAAGGTGGCGCTGGCTACTAGGTGGAAAGTGAGACCGTGAGGTTTTGTGTTTTTCCTGTTTGACTGTGACTCACAGGAAGTAAAGTGCGCTGCAGCACAACGAGAAACAGGCCCAGGGTTTGAGGGGAATACAGGAAGTCCCCTACATACAAAAAAGTTCCATTCCGAGAGCGCGTTCGTAAGTCCAACAAAGTTAGCCTAGGTACCCAACTAACACAATCGGCTCTATAGTACTGTAGTGTAATAGGTTTATAATACTTTTCACACAAATAATACATAAAAAACAATAGAAAAAAAATAAAGAAAACATTTTTAATCTTACAGTACAGTACCTTGAAAAGTACAGTAGTGCAGTACAACGGCTGGCATCCAGGGGCTGGCATCGAGTGAACAGGCAAGAAGAGTTACTGACTGGAGGAGGGAGAGGAGGTGGGAGATGGTAGAGCAGGAGGATCCTCAGCAATAGGAGACGGAGGGCAAGCTGCAATTTCACTCACGCCTGACCCTGATGGCACAGGTTCGGTTCCTTGCTGGATTCAATTCTATCTACCCTCTTGAAAAAATGATCCAATGATGTCTGGGTAGTAGCTCTTTTTTTCTCATCATAGATGACACGGTAGCACTGGATTGCATTCTGAACGGCTGCTGCAACCTTCGTGTACCATTCTACATTTGGGTCCTGTGCCTCAAAGTAAAGAAAATCCCCTTGCCATTTCCTGCATAGTGAATCTCTTCTGTCCTTCAGTTACTTCTTCTTCCTCTTGTCTCTCTTCGTCCTTTCTCTGGGCCTCCAGTTCCATCAGGTCTTCATCAGTAAGCTACACAAAGTAAGTACACAAAAGCACAACCACTTGTAGAGAATGCACGCAGGTGACAATGTACATCAGACACATGAGCTAACTTACGTGATTGGACATGTGAACACACATTCGCCTATTTGAAAGTTCACAGCTTGAAGGTTCGTATGTATGTAGGGGACTTACTGTAAAGCTTTTCCCTCTTTAAGGAAAATAATACAGTACAGCATTCCAAATACCAAAATCGGGACAGGGCTTTGCAAAGTGCTAGGGTCCCTGAAGTTCAAGTTCATTAGCCTTGTCGAAGCAAATAATCAATAATCAATATATAATAAGGAAGAGAAGAAAGTTTTATTTGAGCCAAACTGAGGACTATAGCCTGGGAGGCAGCCTCTCAGTAGCTCTGAGAAACTGCTGCATAAAAGCATGGTTGTCATACATTATCAGAACAAAGAACATACATTTAACATGACAGGGAACATTCCTTCGGGGTTTCAAAAGAGACAGCTTTTTACTGAATTGTGTAAATCTGGGCAGATATTTAATTTCTGTGACTAATCAGTGAACTAGAATGAATGTTAAATTTTTTATGTCTGAAGCTCGAGTCTCTTTTGGATCAGTAAATACTCATTACCAGTATAACTTTTGTTCAACAAGAGGATTGTACTGTATGAAGGACTGATGAAAAAAATCCCTCTGTAACATTCTTTTAAGAAAACTTTGTTTATTTAAAGAAAAAGCCTGTATAAATTATAAATTTTTATTTATATTTTAAAAAAGAGACAGCTTAGTACATATACAGCGAGACAGCTGGACCCTGGTGTCTGGGAAGGGAACCTTATCTTCAAGGGAGGGTTAACATGGACACAGAAAGGGAGTCATTTGTCCTCACCTTCGAAGTGGATATTCTTGACCTTAATGGTTAAAGATGTGCTATGGAGGAGGGAGGGGCAAGATGGCGGAAGAGTAAGACGCGGAGATCACCTTCCTCCCCACAGATACATGAGAAATACATCTACACGTGGAACTGCTCCTACAGAACACCCACTGAACGCTGGCAGAAGACGTCAGACCTCCCAAAAGGCAAGAAAATCCCCACGTACTTGGGTAGGGCAAAAGAAAAAAGAAATAACAGAGACAAAAGAATAGGGACGGGACCTGCACCAGTGGGAGGGAGCTGTGAAGGAGGAAAGGTTTCCACACACTAGGAAGCCCCTTCGTGGGCAGAGACTGCGGGTAGCAGAGGGGGGAAGCTTCGGAGCCACGGAGGAGAGCGCAGCCACATTGGTGCGGAGGGCAAAGCGGAGATTCCCGCACAGAGGCTCGGCGCCGAGCAGCACTCACCAGCCCGAGAGGCTTGTCTGCTCACCCGCCGGGGCGGGCGGGGGCTGGGAGCTGAGGCGCGGGCTTCGGTCGGATCCCAGGGAGAGGACTGGGGTTGGCTGCGTGAACACAGCCTGAAGGGTCTGGCGCACCACAGCTGGCCGGGAGGGTGCACGAGAGGGGGTCTGCAGCTGCCGAAGAGGCAGGAGACTTTTTCTTGCCTCTTTGTTTCGCGGCGTGCAAGGGGAGGGGATTCAGAGCGCCACTTGGACGAACTCCAGAGACGGGCGCGAGCCGCGGCTATCGGCGCGGACCCCAGAGACGGGCATGAGACGCTGGGGCTGCTGCTGCCGCCACCAAACAGCCTGTGGGCGAGCACAGGTCATTCTCCACACCGCCCATCCCGGGAGCCTGTGCAGCCCGGCACGGCCAGGCTCCCGTAATCCGGGGACAACTTCCCCGGGAGAGCGCACGGCGTGCCTCAGGCTGCTGCAACGTCACGCCGGCTTCTGCCGCCGCAGGCTCGCCCCGCCTCCTCCGTACCGCTCCCTCCCCCCGGCCTGACTGAGCCAGAGCCCCCGAATCAGCTGCTCCTTTAACCCCGTTCTGTCTGGGCGGGGAACAGATGCCCTCAGGGGACCTACATGCAGAGGCGGGTCCAAATCCAAAGCTGAACCCCAGGGAGCTGTAGGAACAAAGAAGAGAAAGGGAAATCTCTCCCAGCAGCCTCAGAAGCAGCGGATTAAAGCTCCACAAACAACTTGATGTGCCTGCATCTGTTGAATACCTGAATAGACAACGAATCATCCCAAATTTAGGAGATGGACTTTGGGAGCAGGATATATTAACTTTTCCCCTTTTCCTTTTTTTGTGAGTGTAGATGTGTATGCTTCTGGGTGAGATTTTGTCTGTATAGCTTTGCTCTCACCGTTAGTCCTAGGGTTAGGTCTGTCCGTTTTTTTTTTTTTTTTTTTTTTTTGGCTTAAAAAAATTTTTTTTTCCCTAATAAATGTTTTCTTAATAATTTTTTCCTTATTTTCTATTTTTAAAAAAATTTTTAATAAGTTTTTTCATATTTTTTATTTTAAAAAATTAAAAAATTTTTTTCTTAATAAATTTTTTCTAAATAATTTTTTTCTTATTTTTAGTATAAAAAATTAATAAATCTATTTTTAAAAATTAAAAAAAAATTTTTTTTTCTTAATAAATTTACTCTTAATAATTTTTTTTCTTATTTTTTATTATAATTGCTTTATTTTATTTTATTTTATCCTCTTTTTTTCTTTCTTTCCATTTTTTCTCCCTTTTATTCTGAGCCGTGTGGATGAAAGGCTCTTGGTGCTCCAGTCAGGCATCAGGGCTGTGCCTCTGAGGTGGGAGAGCCAACTTCAGGACACTGGTCCACAAGAGACCTCCCAGCTCCACGTAATACCAAACGGCGAAAATCTCTCACAGATCTCCATCTCAACATCAAGACCCAGCTTCACTCAACGACCAGCAAGCTACAGTGCTGGACACCCTATGCCAAACAACTAGCAAGAGAGGAACACAGCCCCATCCATTAACAGAGAGGCTGCCCAAAATCATAATAAGGCCACAGACACCCCAAAACACACCACCAGACGTGGACGAACCCACCAGAAAGACAACATCCAGCCTCATCCACCAGAACACAGGCACTAGTTCCCTCCACCAGGAAACCTACACAACCCACTGAACCAACCTTAGCCACTGGGGACAGATACCAAAAACAACGGGAACTACGAACCTGCAGCCTGTGAAAAGGAGACCCCAAACACAGTAAGATAAGCAAAATGAGAAGACAGAAAAACACACAGCAGATGAAGGAGCAGGGTCAAAACACACCAGACCTAACAAATGAAGAGGAAATAGGTAGTCTACCTGAAAAAGAATTCAGAATAATGATAGTAAGGATGATCCAAAGTCTTGGAAATAGAATAGACAAAATGCAAGAAACATTTAACAAGGACGTAGAAGAACTAAAGAGGAACCAAGAAACGATGACAAGCACAATAAATGAAATTAAAAATACTCTAGATGGGATCAATAGCAGAATAACTGAGGCAGAAGAACGGATAAGTGACCTGGAAGATAAAATGGTGGAAATAACTACTGCAGACCAGAATAAAGAAAAAAGAATGAAAAGAACTGAGGACAGTCTCAGAGACCTCTGGGACAACATTAAACGCACCAACATTCGAATTATAGGGGTCCCAGAAGAAGAAGAGAAAAAGAAAGGGACTGAGAAAATATTTGAAGAGATTATAGTTGAAAACTTCCCTAATATGGGAAAGGAAATAGTTAATCAAGTCCTGAAAGCACAGAGAGTCCCATACAGGATAAATCCAAGGAGAAACACACCAAGACACATATTAATCAAACTATCAAAAATTAAATATAAAGAAAACATATTAAAAGCAGCAAGGGAAAAACAACAGATAACACACAAGGGCATCCCCATAAGGTTAACAGCTGATCTTTCAGCAGAAACGCTGCAAGCCAGAAGGGAGTGGCAGGATATACTTAAAGTGATGAAGGAGAAAAACCTACAACCAAGATTACTCTACCCAGCAAGGATCTCATTCAGATTTGATGGAGAAATTAAAACCTTTACAGACAAGCAAAAGCTGAGAGAGTTCAGCACCACCAAACCAGCTTTACAACAAATGCTAAAGGAACTTCTCTAGGCAAGAAACACAAGAGAAGGAAAACACCTACAATAACAAACCCAAAACATTTACGAAAATGGGAATAGGAACATACATATCGATAATTACCTTAAATGTAAATGGATTAAATGCTCCCACCAAAAGACACAGACTGGCTGAATGGATACAAAAACAAGACCCATATATATGCTGTCTACAAGAGACCCACTTCAGACCTAGAGACACATACAGACTGAAAGTGAGGGGATGGAAAAAGATATTCCATGCAAATGGAAATCAAAAGAAAGCTGGAGTAGCAATTCTCATATCAGACAAAATAGACTTTAAAATAAAGACAATTACAAGAGACAAAGATGGACACTATATAATGATCAAGGGATCGATCCAAGAGGAAGGTATAACAATTGTAAATATTTATGCACCCAACATAGGAGCACCTCAATACATAAGGCAAATACTAACAGCCATAAAAGGGGAAATCGACAGTAACACAATCATAGTAGGGGACTTTAACACCCCACTTTCACCAATGGACAGATCATCCAAAATGAAAATAAATAAGGAAACACAAGCTTTAAATGATACATTAAACAAGATGGACTTAATTGATATTTATAGGACATTCCACCCAAAAACAACAGAATACACATTTTTCTCAAGTGCTCATGGAACATTATCCAGGATAGATCATATCTTGGGTCACAAATCAAGCCTTGGTAAATTTTAAAAAATTGAAATCGTATCAAGTATCTTTTCCGACCACAACGCTATGAGACTAGATATCAATTACAGGAAAAGATCTGTAAAAAATACAAACACATGGAGGCTACACAATACACTACTTAATAACGAAGTGATCACTGAAGAAATCAAAGGGGAAATCAAAAAATACCTAGAAACAAATGACAATGGAGACACGACGATCCAAAACCTATGGGATGCAGCAAAAGCAGTTCTAAGAGGGAAGTTTATAGCAATACAAGCCTACATCAAGAAACAGGAAACATCTCGAATAAACAACCTAACCTTGCACCTAAAGCAATTAGAGAAAGAAGAACAAAAAAACCCCAAAGCTAGCAGAAGGAAAGAAATCATAAAGATCAGATCAGAAATAAATGAAAAAGAAATGAAGGAAACAATAGCAAAAATCAATGAAACTAAAAGCTGGTTCTTTGAGAAGATAAACAAAATTGATAAACCATTAGCCAGACTCATCAAGAGAAAAAAGGAGAAGACTCAAATTAATAGAATTAGAAATGAAAAAGGAGAAGTAACCACTGACACTGCAGAAATACAAACGATCATAAGAGATTACTACAAGCAACTCTATGCTAATAAAATGGACAACCTGGAAGAAATGGACAGATTCTTAGAAATGCACAACCTGCCGAGACTGAACCAGGAAGAAATAGAAAATATGAACAGACCAATCACAAGCACTGAAATTGAAACTGTGATTAAAAATCTTCCAACACACAAAAGCGCAGGACCAGATGGCTTCACAGGCGAATTCTATCAAACATTTAGAGAAGAGCTAACACCTATCCTTCTCAAACTCTTCCAAAATATTGCAGAGGGAGGAACACTCCCCAACTCATTCTACGAGGCCACCATCACCCTGATACCAAAACCAGGCAAAGATGTCACAAAGAAAGAAAACTACAGGCCAATATCACTGATGAACATAGATGCAAAAATCCTCAACAAAATACTAGCAAACAGAATCCAACAGCACATTAAAAGGATCATACACCATGATCAAGTGGGGTTTATTCCAGGAATGCAAGGATCCTTCAATATACGCAAATCAATCAACGTGATACATCATATTAACAAATTGAAGGAGAAAAACCATATGATCATCTCAATAGATGCAGAGAAAGCTTTCGACAAAATTCAACACCCATTTATGATAAAAGTCCTGCAGAAAGTAGGCATAGAGGGAACTTTCCTCAACATAATAAAGGCCGTATATGACAAACCCACAGCCAACATTGTCCTCAATGGTGAAAAACTGAAACCATTTCCACTAAGATCAGGAACAAGACAAGGTTGCCCACTCTCACCACTATTATTCAACATAGTTTTGGAAGTGTTAGCCACAGCAATCAGAGACGAAAAAAAAATAAAAGGAATCCAAATCGGAAAAGAAGAAGTAAAGCTGTCACTGTTTGCAGATGACATGATACTATACATAGAGAATCCAAAAGATGCTACCAGAAAACTACTAGAGCTAATCAATGAATTTGGTAAAGTAGCAGGATACAAAATTAATGCACAGAAATCTCTTGCATTCCTGTATACTAATGATGAAAAATCTGAAAGTGAAATTAAGAAAACACTCCCGTTTACCATTGCAACAAAAAGAATAAAATACCTAGGAATAAACCTACCTAAGGAGACAAAAGACCTGTATGCAGAAAATTATAGGACACTGATGAAAGAAATTAAAGATGATACAAATAGATGGAGAGATATACCATGTTCTTGGATTGGAAGAATCAACATTGTGAAAATGACTCTGCTACCCAAAGCAATCTACAGATTCAATGCAATCCCTATCAAACTACCACTGGCATTTTTCACAGAACTAGAACAAAAAATTTCACAATTTGTATGGAAACACAAAAGACCCCGAATAGCCAAAGCAATCTTGAGAACGAAAAATGGAGCTGGAGGAATCAGGCTCCCTGACTTCAGACTATATTACAAAGCTACAGTAATCAAGACAGTTTGGTACTGGCACAAAAACAGAAATATAGATCAATGGAACAGGATAGAAAGCCCAGAGATAAGCCCACGCACATATGGTCACCTTATCTTTGATAAAGGAGGCAAGCATATACAGTGGAGAAAAGACAGCCTCTTCAATAAGTGGTGCTGGGAAAATTGGACAGGTACATGTAAAAGTATGAAATTAGAACACTCCCTAACACCATACACAAAAATAAACTCAAAATGGATTAAAGACCTAAGTGTAAGGCCAGACACTATCAAACTCTTAGAGGAAAACATAGGCAGAACACTGTATGACATAAGTCACAGCAAGATCCTTTTTGACCCAGGTCCTAGAGAAATGGAAATAAAAACACAAATAAACAAATGGGACCTAATGAAACTTAAAAGCTTTTGCACAGCAAAGGAAACCATAAACAAGACCAAAAGACAACCCTCAGAATGGGAGAAAATATTTGCAAATGAAGCAACGGACAAAGGATTAATCTCCAAGATTTACAAGCAGCTCATGCAGCTCAATAACAAAAAAACAAACAACCCAATCCAAAAATGGGCAGAAGACCTAAATAGACATTTCTCCAAAGAAGAGATACAGATTGCCAACAGACACATGAAAGAATGCTCAACATCATTAATCATTAGAGAAATGCAAATCAAAACTACAATGAGGTATCATCTCACACCGGTCAGAATGGCCATCATCAAAAAATCTAGAAACAATAAATGCTGGAGAGGGTGTGGAGAAAAGGGAACACTCTTGCACTGTTGGTGGGAATGTAAATTGATACAGCCACTATGGAGAACAGTATGGAGGTTCCTTAAAAAACTAAAAATAGAACTACCATACGACCCAGCAATCCCACTACTGGGCATATACCCTGAGAAAACCATAATTCAGAAAGAGTCATGTACCAAAATATTCATTGCAGCTCTGTTTACAATAGCCAGGACATGGAAGCAACCTAGGTGTCCATCATCGGATGAATGGATAAAGAAGATGTGGCACATATATACAATGGAATATTACTCAGCCATAAAAAGAAATGAAATGGAGGTGTTTGTAATGAGGTGGATGGAGTTAGAGTCTGTCATACAGAGTGAAGTAAGTCAGAAAGAGAAAAACAAATACAGTATGCTAACACATATATATGGAATCTAAGGGAAAAAAAAAAAAAAAAAAGAGGTCATGAAGAACCTAGTGGCAAGATGGGAATAAAGACACAGACCTACTAGAGAATGGACTTGAGGATATGGGGAGGGGGAGGGGTAAGATGTGACAGGGTGAGAGAGTGTCATGGACATATATACACTACCAAATGTAAAATAGATAACTAGTGGGAAGCAGCCGCATAGCACAGGGAGATCAGCTCGGTGCTTTGTGACCACCTAGAGGGGTGGGATAGGGAGGGTGGGAGGGAGGGAGACGCAAGAGGGAAGAGATATGGGAACATATGTATATGTATAACTGATTCACTTTGTTATAAAGCAGAAACTAACACACCATTGTAAAGCAATTATACTCCAATAAAGATGTTTAAAAAAAAAAAAAAAAACTGCTCATGAGCTAAAAGAGCAAAAAAAAAAAAAAAAAAAAAAAGATGTGCTATGTATGTTTGACAGGGCATGAGTCAGGCCATTCTAGTTCACACGAAGTTCAGACCAAACCACGTATAAGCCAGAATGACTTCCCCATAACTCAATACTTGAACATTGTCTCCATCAGCCTCAAGGTAAAGCCACTTCTGATTACATCCCAGTACATCCACATCGCATACACCCCTCCCCAGCCCTCCCTGCATACACCACATGCCATACCACACAGAAAACGCACACACCACACGCACCATTCACCACACGGACACCACATGCGGCACACTTGAAACAGGCCGGTACTTATCCTTACCATGTACAATGTGCTCTGCTATTTTCTATTCCATTCCATTCCATTTCTTTTCTTTTTTCTGATGCTGTCTTAGACTCACTAAATTGATTATTTCATGACCCACGAATAGGTCCTGAACTAGACTTTGAAAAAACTAACTTGGAGGGAAGCAGAGGGAACCCACAGGTCGCTGTGAGACGAGTGTTGAGCTGCTGTCTGGCAGAGCTCCCAGCACAGCCTGGGACGCAGCTGTGACACAGCCACCTCCCCATTGTGGCTGTCCCAGCCACCAACGGGCAGGGGCAGAGCCTCCCAGCCTGCCAGGACGGCTGGTGGGGGAGCCCCTGTCCCTGCGTTTGCCTGGCTAATTTGAACCTAAGAAGTAACCTCCCCTGTTTTTGTGTTTAATCACCTCCTCACATACAGCAGCCTGTGGGCTTCCTTTGCCTTCCTCCAAATCAATGTTTTCCAGACCGCATCCTGGGACCTATTAGTGGGTCATGAAATCACTTTAGTGAGTCTCAGGCAGAAGGAGCAAAAAAGAAGGAAAGGAAAGGAAAGGAAAGGAAAGGAGAGGGAAGGAAAAGAAAGGAATGGAAAGGAAAGGAAAGGAATGGAAAGGAAAGGAAAGAATGGAAAGGAAAGGAAAGGAATGGAAAGGAAAGGAATGGAGAGGGAAGGCAAGGAAAGGAATGGAAAGGAAAGGAAAGAATGGAAAGGAAAGGAAAGGAAAGAATGGAAAGGAAAGGAAAGGAAAGGAATGGAAAGGAAAGGAATGGAGAGGGAAGGGAAGGAAAGGAATGGAAAGGAAAGGAAAGGAAAAGAATGGAAAGGAAAGGAATGGAGAGGGAAGGAAAGGAAAGGAAAGGAATGGAAAGGAAAGGAAAGGAAAGGAAAGGAAAGGAATGGAATAGCTCATATGCCATGTAGTAAGGATAAGGACTGACTGGCTTGAGGTGTGTGTATTATATTATAACTTTTCTTCAAACCAGCTATTAAGTAAGTGAAACGATAAATACAGGGCAGAGAGAATCAATCATGTCCAATGACTCAGACAAAGAAGCACAGGATGGAGCAACTCAAGAAACTACCACATGAAAAGTAAAGAGACTATCCAGCAGCCACAGCCCGTAACTGAATCTGCCAGATGATGACTTAGCGAGAACACATGAGTTTGTTCTCTCGATCATCTTTTTTCCTAGTAAATATTCAGTCAGACTGATGATTCTTCTTGTTTCCAACAGGCCTAAGTAGAACTGGGCTTACAGTGATGGGATGACTTGCTCTCCTCTGAGACATCTCAAAAGCCTGCAGGCCAGGATCATTCTTTGCTCTTCCTCTTAGATGTCTGTGCTGGCAACCGGCCACTGCGCACATGGCTCACAGGGAATTCCACAGCCACGTGTGGGAATTCCACTTCTGGAATTTTCCTCAGCGCTGCCTTTCCCAGAAAACTCCTGATACTCTAAGGACTGAGTTGAAGCTTTGACGGTGGTGTCTGGCACTTATCTGTCCCCACCCATCACCCTCGGGGGAAGTGTGGACTAGAGTCCAGCTTTCTTCCATAGATAAAGCCTAACAGAGACATCAATCCCCACCCCCCAAGCCTCACCATGGAAAAATGAGCTCACAGGTCAAAGTAGCAAAAGACATTTGATAAGAATAACCATTTCCGAAACAAACAAAAACAAATACTGGATTACAGATTCCATCAGAAACAGAATGTTGTTAAAGTCCAAGAAGTTAAAATGAGTCTAATAAACTATCAAGAAATAAGGGGGTAAGGGGTAGTTAAAGATGGAGGTATAAAAAGATAAAAAAGATACTGAACTTACCATGTCCCATAGACACAACAAATTTACAGATAAATATGATTCAATTCCCTCTGATAAAGGTCTGAAAACTGGCTGAACAGCTCCTACACAACAAAGGGGAAAAGAGTCATCATCAGGACAGGTAGGAGAGGCAGAGATGCAGTCTCACCAAAAACCCCACCCCTGGCACAGACACCCACCATCAGGAGGGATCTCACAAATACAGAGCTTCTCCCTGAAGAGGGAAGGGTCTGTACCCACATGAGGCACCCCAATCCCTGGGACCTGAACCGAAGCCCCCAGAATGCCTTGTTTTGAAAACCAATGGAGCTTATGTCCAGGAAAACCACAGTGAGACAGGAAGGGGGCAGGGCACAACCTTCAAAAGAATGATAGCCATTGAACACATGACATAAACTGGTTAGAACCAACCAGGTCCAAGATGGTGGATGAGTCGACTTCCACTAGACTTTAAGCCTCATTATACACTCATTGTAATAAATCGGCAAGCTAAATGACACACCCACAGGTGCCAAAGCTGACCATAAAAGGTCAAAAAGTGGGCCGTGGCCCAATTTCTGGAAATCCCCATGTCTTCCCCAAAATAGCTGGAATACTCCTCCCTTTCATTAGCGTATGAAATTACCCACCCCTATAAAAACTGACAAGCCCATACCCTGGGGCCTCTCGCCTTCTGAGATGGCTCACACTCTGTCTGTGGAGTGTGTATCTCCCTGAATATACCTTCTTTCTCTTTATTATGGCTTGCGCTTGAATTCTTTCCTGCGCGAAGCCAAGAACCCACACTTGGCGGCTGTCCCAGGGACTCACCTGAGACCTGGGACATGACCATTCTCTCCAGCCCCATTTTCTTTCCTGCAACAATAGGGCTGTAGGGAAAGGAGATTCCACTCTTTTTTTTTTTTTTTAAACATCTTTATTGGAGTATAACTGCTTTACAATGTTGTGTTAGTTTCTGCTGTATAACAAAGTGAATCAGCTATATGCATACATATATCCCCATATCCCCTCCCTCTTGTGTCTCCCTCCCACCCTCCTTATCCCACCCCCTAGGTGGTTGTAAAGCACCGAGCTGACAGAGATTCCACTCTTAAAGGGCTCACAGGAATACTCACTTGTTCTGGGACCTTGAACAAAAGCCGCAGTTTGAACCACACCAAGACCATATGGGAAGGAAACTCATTTGCTAATCCTAAGGCATCTGCTGGAGGGGCAGAACCCTGTCCAGACTCTCTCTAGGGACAGAGGTGCTCCCATGGCCCCACCAAAGCCAGGAAGTCACTCACAGCTTACATAGGGGATGCCCCTTGATGGGCCAGGGGAGATTGCATTTCTGGGACCTACTGGTCTGAAACAATCAGAGGGACAGTTCTTGGCAGGCTACCATCCTCAGGGCAATGCACAGACAGCAGACTGAAACACACAACCCCAGTATCCTTGTGAAAAAAGGCCTAAATACTTGTCCTGGAGTTTCAGCCTAAGAAGTAGGCTTCAGATTTACCACACATCTACAGGCTACAGAAGTGCTCTCAGGGAACATAGGCCAGGAGACACCATCTCTGTGCTCTCCCTTGGCCTCACTACAGCTCACCAGTACCTTCCAGAAAGGAGCTCACACACTCAACTGGAGCCACAATTTTTGCAACTTTTGCCAAGGAAGCACCTCCAGATCATCTGGTCTGGGGGTCAGTAGCCTTTACAATTGCAGTCTCACAGGATGGTATATATTTGCATACTTTAAAAGCTGCTGCCTGAGGGTCTAGCTTCTAATCAGCCTAATACTAGGTGTGGACAGAGATCCCTCCCTCTGGAATACTCAAAGGTCTTGGCACACCCTCAATGACTGGACCTATCAAGAATAAATCAGGCTGCCTAGACAATCACAAAGGTTCAAGTGACAGCCAAATCTAGGGCAAGTTTAAATAATAATATTCTTCTCCTACACAGGCCACTCCTTCAAGACTGGGAGAGATAGCTGTTTCCCTAATACATTGAAATAAACAGAGAGAGTCAAGCAAAATGAGGAGACAGAGGAATATGTTCCCAATGAAAGAGTAACATAAAACCCCAGAAAAAAACCTTAACGAAATGGAGATAAGTAATTTACCTAATAAAAAGTTCAAAGTAATGGTCATAAGGATGTTCATCAAACCCAGGAGAAAAATAAACACAGTGAGAACTTCAACAAAGAGAGCGAAAATATAAGAAAATAATGAACAGAAGTCACAGTGATGAAGAATACAATAACTGAGCTGAAAAATACAAAAGAAGTGTTGAACAGCAGACTAGATGAAGTAAAGAAAGAATCAGTGAGCCGGAAGACAGGACAGAGGAACTCACCCAAAGAGAGAAGCAAAAAGAAAAAAGAATTTTAAAAAGTGAAGATAGCTTAAGAAACATATGGGACCGAACAACACTTGCATTATAGGGGTCCAGAAGCAGGACAGAAAGAAAAGGGGGGCAGAGAACTTATTTGAAAAAATAATGACTGAAAAAATTCCCCAACCTGGGGAATAAAACAGACATCCAGATCCAGGAAACCCAGAGAGTTCCAAAAAATATATAAATCTAAAGAGACTCACACCAAAACACATTATAATTAAAATGTCAAAAGGTAAAGGTCAGACCTACTAGAGAATGGACTGGAGGATACTGGGAGGGGGAAGGGTAAGCTGGGACAAAGTGAGAGAGTGGCATGGACATATATACACTACCAAACATAAAATAGATAGCTAGTGGGAAGCAGCCGCATAGCACAGGTAGATCAGCTCGGTGCTTTGTGACCACCTAGAGGGGTGGGATAGGGAAGGTGGGAGGGAGGGTGACACAAGAGGGAAGAAATATGGGGATATATGTATATGTATAACTGATTCACTTTGTTATAAAGCAGAAACTAACACACCATTGTAAAGTAATTATACTCCAATAAAGATGTTAAAAAAAAAATGGTAAGGGTTAAAGAGAATCTTAAAAGCAGCAAGATAAAAACAACTTGTTACATACAAGGGAACCCCTCTAAGACTATCAGCAGATTTCTCAGCAAAAACTTTGCAGGCCAGGAGGAAGCAGCATGATATTTTCAAAGTAATAAAAGGAAAACAACTCTCAACCAAGAATACTCTACCCAGCAAGGCTATCATTCAAAATTGAAAGAGAGACAAAGAGTTTTCCAGACAAACAAAAGCTAAAGGAGTTCATCCCACTAAACCAGCAATTGAAAAAAAAAGGCACTAATTAGTAACAAGAAAACATGAAATTAAAACTCACACTGGGGCTTCCCTGGTGGCGCAGTGGTTGAGAATCTGCCTGCCAATGCAGGGGACATGGGTTCGAGCCCTGGTCTGGGAAGATCCCACATGCCGTGGAGCAACTGGGCCCGTGAGCCACAACTACTGAGCCTGCGCGTCTGGAGCCTGTGCTCCGCTACAAGAGAGGCTGCGATAGTGAGAGGCCCGCACACCGCGATGAAGAGTGGCCCCCGCTCGCCGCAGCTAGAGAAAGCCCTCACACAGAAACGAAGACCCAACACAGCCAAAAATAAAAATTAATTAATTAATTAAAAAAAAAAAAAAAACTCACACTGGTAAAAGTAAATATATAGTAAATATAATGGATTAATCACTTATAAAACTAGTGTGAAGGTTAAAAGTCAAAAGTAGTAAAAATAACTATAACTACAATAACTAGTTAAGGGATACACAAAATAAAAGGATGTACAATGTGACATCAAAAACATAAAAGTTGGGATGGGAGGAGTAAAAATGTAGAGTTTTGTAATTCATTCAAACTTAACTTGCTATCAACTTAAAATAGACTCTTGTATATATAGGCTGCTATATGTGAGACTCATGGTAACCCCAAAGCAAAAACCTATAGTAGGCACACAAAAGATAATGGGAAAGGAATCTAAGCATAACACCGTAGAAAGTCATCAAACCACAAGGGAAGAAGCAAGAGAAAAAGAAAAACAAAAATGAACTACCAAAACAGCCAGAAAACAAGTTAAACAATGGCAATAACTACATACCTATCAACAATTACTTTAAATATAAATGGACTATATTCTCCGATCAAAAGACATAGAGTGGCTAAGTGGATAAAAAAACAAGACCATCTATATTCTGCCTACAAGAAACTCACTTTAGATGTAAGTACCCAAACAGATTGAAAGTGAAGGGACAGAAAGTGAAGGGAAGATGTGTTTCATGCAAATGGTTACCAAAAGAAAACTGGGATAGCTATCCTTATATCAGAAAAATAGACTTTAAAGAAAAGAATATAGTAAAAGACAAAGATGGGCATTACATAACAATAAAGGGGCCAATTCAACAAGAAGATATAACATTTGTAAATATCTATGCACACAACATAGGATCACCTAAATATATATGGACAATATTAACAGTCCTAAAGGGAGAAATTGACAATACAATAATAGTAACAGACTTTAATACTCTACTTACATCAATGGATAGATCATCCAGACAGAAAATCAATAAGAAAACATTGGCCTTAAATGATACTTTAGACCAGATGGAGATATATATATAGATATAGATATAGATACAGATATAGAGCATTCCATCCAAAAGCAGCAGAATACACATTATTCTCAAATGCACATGGAACATTCTCCAGGATAGATCATATGCTAGTCCACAAAACAAGTCTCAATAAATTTAAGAAGATTGAAATCATAAGAAGCATTTTTTCCAATGACAATGGTATGAAATGAGAAATCAATTATAAGAAAAAAACTGGAAAAATCACAAATATGTGGAGATTAAACAACATGCTCCTGAACAAGTGGGTCAATGGAGAAATTGAAGGAAAAATCCAAAAATACCTTGAGACAAATAAAAATGGAAACACAACATACCAAAATCTATGGGATGCAGCAAAACAGTTCTAAAAGGGAAGTTTATAACAATACAGGCCTACTTCAAGAAACAAGAAAAATCTCAAATAAACAATCTAACTTTATACCTAAAGGAACTAGAAAAAGAAGAACAAATAAAGCCCAAAGTTAGTAGAAGGAAGGAAAAAATAAAGATCAGTGCAGAAATAACTGAAATAGAGATTAATAGATATACATACAACATAAGAGCACACAAAGGTTGAAAGCAAAAGCATGGAAAAAGACATATCAGGCAAATACTAGCCAAAAGATAGCTCTTGTAGCAATATTAATATCATCTAAAATTAGGGTAACTATATATAATTTATTGTATAAACCAGCATACCTTTGAGAATAAAAGGTATTATTAAGAATTACAACAGGAAAAGAGAAATAAACCAAGACTTCTTAGGCAAATCAGGATTTATGGTCAGTCATACAATACAAAATAAATCAAAAAGTATTATTAAGGATGAGGAAGGTCTCTAAAAATGATAATTCCCCAAGAATATGTGAAGCAAAAAGTGATAGAAATATAGGGAGAAACAGATGATATCCACCTTCACAGTGAAAGATTTCAGTATAACATTCTCAATCAATGATAGGTCAAGTAAACAAACAACAACAAAAAAAATCTGCAAGAATGTAAAAGATTTAATCATCTAAAAAAAAAATAGAGAGAGCTATGCACCCAAAACTTAAAGAAAACATTTTGTTAAGCACACATGAAACATTTACAAAAACTGAACATATACTAGGTCACAGAGAAACCCTAAACAAATTTCAAAGAATAGATATCACCCAAACCAGATCTTCTAACCACATGCAACTGAGATAGAAGCTAATATAAACAAAAATACTTGCATATTTGCTGGTGGGAATATAAACTGATGTAAGAGCATTGGTGGAAAGTTTGGCATGTCCTCCTAAAGTTAGAAATTCACATCAACTGTTTCACTTTTAGAAACATACTTGAAACTCTTGCACCTGTAAAACCAGCAAAAATATACAAGAATGTTTAGAGCAGGACTGCTCTCAATAATAAAAACCTGGAAACAACACGAACACTCAAGGAAAAATGGGAAAATAGATTATGGTTGGGTTCATTTTCTCCTGCTGCATAACAAATTACCACAAACTTAGTGGCTTAAAACAATACCCATTTACTGTCTCAAAGTTCTGTAGGTCAGTAGTCAGGACATACCGTGGCTGGGTTCTCTGCTCAGGGTCTCACCAGGCTGGATCAAGGTGTTGGACAGGGCAGCCATCCCATCCAAGGCTGGCGTTCACTTCCAAGCTCACTGGTTGTTGGCAAAATTCAGGTCCTAGTGGTTGTAGGGCAGAGGCCCCACTTTCTTGCTGGCTGTCAGCAGGCGCTGTTCTCAGCCTCTAGAAGCCACCTGTCACAGGGCCCTCTCTACAACATGACAGTCTTCTGCAAATTCCACTGCAGCTTTCCATCTCTGACTCCAGACCCAGATTTAAAGGGCTCATGTGATTGGTCCAGTGCCCTTTCTTAAGATCTGATTTGGGACCCCAATTATATCTGTAAAATCCCATCACAGCAGCACCTAGTGTTTGATTAAATAATGTGTATGCACACCAGGGCCTAGGAAGCTTCATGGCCCTTTTAGAATTCTGCCTTCCACAATGCTCGATTCATGTGATGAACATTATATAGCTTCAAATGGAATGAACGCAGTCACCTGCAACAATGTGCATGAGCCTTAGAAATTTAACATCATATGAAAAAAATATAGTCCCAAAAGACTCTAAATTAAAAACAACTAAAATTTTAAAAGTGCTTTTAAAGGATTACATAGAGATGCAACAGAGTGATATAAAAAAAAGAAAATAACGAGATGGTGGACTGGATTCTGGATGCCCCAGCTGGGGGGAGGCAGAGGGCCAGGTAGCTGAAGAGTTAGATGTAGGTTATTGTTAGGGGGTCTAGATTGGGGAGGGAAGAGGGTAAGTGGGTTCATAGATGTTATTATATTATTTTAAATAACTAACTAATACTGTGCTGTATGTCAATTAGAACTTAATAAAACTGGATAAATAAATAAATACTAAAAATAAAATAAAATAACTAATCTGAAGCAGGACAAATATGGACCAGTGATGAGAGAACGTCATGTACTGAGGATTATGATTAATAATTTCTATTCTGTGTACCTGAGGTCTAATTAAAGATGAAGAAGAAAAAATACTTCTTAAATGAAAGAACATATTATGGAATTGAAAAGTATATTCTCTCTAGGGCAGGCAAAGCCCTTGGGTTCCAGATAGCACCAAAGAGGCAGTGACTGATTTCTTCAGGACAAACTCGTCACCCCGGAAACCTTCCAAAATGTAAGTAGAAATTACCATTTGTTCTCAGAAACGCCTCATCTGAACATATCTGGGGAGATCGCCTGTCACTTCCACCACTCAAACCTCAGGCTTCCTGGTTTTCTGTTGCCTGCACCTCCCAAGTGCTGCTAGGTCCTTTGCACCAGCCTTTAAACACACTCAGGGCTCTCCCACTTGCGGGAGAAAAAGGGTAAGAATGAAGCAGGACCTCTCTCCTCCCTACACCCCACACGTGCAACACCAGCTCCCTCCCACGCTTTCCCAGCAAAACTTCCTGCAGACAAGTCCCCTACATTCTCGGTCTCAGTCCTCAGCCCATGCTTTCGCCCTCCCAACTGGACAACATGTGTGCTCCACCAGGTCACAGGCAACTGCTCAGCCCTTAACTCTCCTGACATTTTGGTGCCCTTTGACTCTGGACCACTTCCTCCGTGCATCCTTTTCCCTTGGCAGCTATCACAGCTCCCTGCTTTTTCTGTCATCTCCCTGACCCTCCTCTCCTGTCTCATCCACAGGCTCATCTTCCTCTGCTGTTCTGTACTTGTTGACGTTGCTTGTGGCTCTGTCCTCACACCCCTGGGCCCTGCTCCCTAATCTCTCTGGAGTAGCTCATCTGCTCTCACAGCATCAGTTGCCATTTGCACACTGCTGGTCTCCAAATCCTTCCTTGCAGCCGAAATCTTCCTCACTCTGGGTGCGTAGAACCAATTCCCTCCTGGAAACTTCTTCAATGACCCCCATACTTCCAATTCTCTCTGCCCCAAACTGTCATCTCTCCCTCTTCTTAAGAGGGCACTAATGCCATCAAGAGGGTTCATAGCATTTGTCTTGGAGTTTCTTACAGCTTTCCCTCTGTGGACACGGACTGAATTCTCCCTGGGTCGTTGCTTCCCAGGGATGCACGGGGACCTAGGTTTGAGTCCAAGGACCTTGATCTGCCCTTGCCAGCCTCATATGAGCTACCTGCCTTTTGGGGTTACTCCCGTAGAAAAGCGGGGTCTCCTGGGAATCCATCAGCTTTCTATGCCCAGAGTTCTCCCAACAGATGGTCATGGGCCATTGGGAGACTTGGGGTACCAGAGAAAACAATGAGGTTTAGGATTTTTTTTAAATCAATCTACATTTATGTAGTCACTCACTAGATGATATTTATTAATGTATATGCAAAATTAATTCATTGCCACAATGCAAAGTCTCAAGAGACTTCAGGAATCACATGGTCTAACAGGCATGTTCTAGATGAGAAAGTTGTCTCAAATCCCCTCATTTCTTTTTTTCTTTCCTTTCAAGCCCTGGTGGCACCCATTTCTCAAGCAAGCTTGGGGGATGATCTCGACTGCATTCAACTGCAGTGGCCACAAGGCCCTGGTACATTCCCCACAAGGTGAGGGTATGGGTAGAGCCAAGGTAAAGGGCAATGCTGGCTTAAAAAGCGGGGGAAAGAAGAAGGAAATGAGTCATTCTGAGAATCAGAAGTGGGGAAAGAGAGTCATGTGCCTGTGGCTTAGTCCCTTAGTTGAGGTTGGGGTGATGGGGGCAGCCACTCTTCATCGCTCACACAGGGGCACGACGTGTCAAGGCTGCAATGCCCTGAACTGCTATTAGTAGAGAGAGCTTGCAGCCGAGTTGAAAGAAGCAGCCCCTCGCTGCTCCTTTACTCCACGTGCCTGGGCTAAGGAGGGCAGCTGCACAAAGAGAGGCTAAATGTGATCAAACTACAGTTTGGGGTTTCTCGGTCAGAGACTCAGGGGAAGAGCTGACTCCACCATTGTCACACGTGCAAGTTCGAGGGAGAACTCAGAGCTTATCATGGGCACAGCATCTAGAATCCTAGCCTGGAGCCACCAAGTGCAAGTTAGAGCTAAGCCTCTGACCTCAGAAGTAAACTTGACCAATGAGCTGCTCACGCCAGAGTTGAGAACAGAGGCAGTTCTTGGACTCCTAATTTGGCGTTCTTTCCACTGAACTCCCCCCACCCCCAGGAGAGTAGAGAGGTGTAGGGGTGTGGATTTTATGAAGGGAAGGGTCAAACCCCTATCAGTACTCTCTTCAGTCCGGAGGAATTCCTTCACAAGTCCCCTCCCATTATGAAGTCTTTGATATACGAGAGTATTGTCCACGCACTCATTTTCAGCAGATGACTTTGCCACATACTTCCTGCAAAAAGCAAAAGTTGTCAGACACTCTCTTATCTTTTGCCTCCAAATCTACCCTCTCTCTGCCTTCCTTTCTCCTGTTACAAAAGGCAAAACGTCCCCTCTACCTAAGACCAGCCCCTCCAGTGTTCCTGGATTCCCCACTCCTATCTCAACAATTTCACTCTTGCCTTTATCTCCTCTCTTCCCCATTATCAATTTACCACTCTCTATAGGACCATTCTCAATAGACTGTGAACATGCATAGTAATCTCCCATCTTAAAAATACCCATCCCTTAAAACAACGCGATACCACTACACACCTATTAGAATGGCTAAAATGCAAAACACTGACAGCACCAGATGCTGGTGAGGATGTGAAGAAGTGAGAACTCTCATTCCTTGCTGATGGAAATGCAAAATGGTGTGGCCACTTTGGAAGACCATTTGGTAGTTTCTTACAAAACTAAATATAACTCTTAAAATATAATCCAGCAATTGCACTCTTTGACATTTACCCATGAGTTGAAAACGTTCACACAAAAACCTGCACATGGATTTTTTTTTTAATTAATTAATTTATTTATGTTTGGCTGTGTTGGGTCTTCGTGGCTGTGCACAGTGTTTCTCTAGTTGCGGCGAGTAGGGGCTACTCTTCGTTGCGGTGCGCGGGCTTTTCATTGCAGTGGCTTCTCTTGTTGCGGAGCATGGGCTCTAGGCGCGAGGGCTTCAGTAGTTGTGGCACGTGGGCTCAGTAGTTGTGGCTCACAGGCTCTAGAGTGCAGGTTCAGTAGTTGTGGTGCACGAGCTTAGTTGCTCCGTGGCATGTGGGATCTTCCCAGACCAGTGATCGAAGCTGTGTCCCCTGCATTGGCAGGCGGATTCTTAACCACTGCACCACCAGGGAAGTCCAGCATGGATGTTTATAGCAGCTTTATTCATAATGGCCAAAACTTGGAAGCAACCAAGATGTCTTTCAATAGATGAATGGATAAACAAATTGTCTTACATCCATACAATGGAATATTACTCAGCACTAAAAAGAAAGGTACTATCAGGTCACAAAAAGACATGGAGAAACCTTAAATGAATATTGCTAAGTGAAAGAAGCCAGTCTGAAATGTCTATGTACTGTATGATTCCAACTGTATGTCATGCTAGAAAAAGCAAAAGTATGGAGATAGTAAAAAGATCAGTGTTTGCCAGGGGCTAAGGAGGAAAAAATGAGGAACAAATAGATGCAGCACAGGGCATTTTTAGAAACTAACTCTGTGTGATACTGTAATGGTGAGTACATGACATTATACATTTGTTAAAACTCATAGAATGTACAGCATGAAGAGTGAACCCTAATGTAAACTAGGCACTTTAGTTAATAACAATGTATCCACATTGGCTCAGCAATTGTAACAAATGTACCACACTATTACAAGATATTAATAGAGGAAACTGGAGGGAGGGGTAAGATGGGAACTCTCTGTACTTTCCACGCAATTTTTCTATAAATCTAAAACTGCCTTTAAAAATTAAGTCTATTAATTAAAAATTAAAAATATTCAATGGCCCATGAATATCCATGGCCCACCCTGGCTCCCACCCCTTTCCTCTGCTCACTGTCACAACAAAACTTCTTCAAAGTTGTTTCCTCTCCTTTCTCACCTCCCATTTTTGTTTCTAACCCTCTCTCCCTGTGTCAGTTTCCTACTGCTGCTATAAGAAATTAGTACAATCTCAGCCGCTTAAAACAAATTTATTATCTTGCAGTTTTGGAGGTCAGCCCTAAAATCAAGATGACAGCAGGGCTGTGTCTTCTGGAGACTGTAGGGGAAGGTCCATGTCCTTGCCTTTTCTAGCTTCTGAAGGCCACCTGCATCCACTGGCTCACGGCGCCTATCCTCCATCTTCAAGGACAGCATCTTCCAATGTCTGGCCTCTCCTTCTGTCCTCACATCTTCTTTCTCTGACTCTGATCCTCCTGTCTCCCTTTTATATAGGCCTCGTTATTACCCTGAGCCCACCCAAATAATCCAAGATAATCTGTCCTTCTCAAGATCTTTAATCACATCTGCAAAGTCCCTTTTACCACATAAGTTAACATAGTCACAGATTCTGGGGATCAGGATGTAGACATCTTTGGGAGCCATTATTCAGCCTCTTCTCTAACTTGGCTCCACTGAGACAGCTCTTATCAAGAGATTACCGGCAGCCTCTGAGTGGCAAAGCCCTGGTCACTAGTTAGTCTTACTTAACCCCTCAACACATTCGACAGAAGTGATCAAGAAATTCTCTTCTCTCAGCTTCCATGACATCCAGCCTCTCGGTTTCCTCCCAACCACACTGACCATGTATGACTTTTTTTTGGTTGTTTTTTTTGCCTTGCTTCCCTCCTGGCCATCTAAACATTGGTGAAACCCAGGGGCCCGGTCCTCATCTGTCTTCTCCATGTGTTCTTTAGGTGACCCCACACAACTGATTATTTAACATTTCAGCTCTATGCTGATGATGTGCAAATTTATAATTCCGGCTCATACCTTTCCACAAAGACCCAAAATTGTATTACCTCACTGCTTCCTTCTTGGTACATCTTCAATAAAATTTTACTCTTAAACAATCACAAACTTACAGAAAAGTTGAACTACAGTACAGAGACCTTTATTTCTGAACCATTTTCTGGTGCCCCCATCACCCCTAAATACTTTTGTGTTTATTTCCTGCAAACAAGAACACACTTCTATATAAACTACAATACAGCCTCACAATCAGGAACTCAACTTTGATACATGAATGCCATCTAATCCTCTGACCCTCTTCAGGTGTCACTGGTCATGCCCTCTCCGGTTAAAAGGATCCGTCTCAAAGTCACAGATTGCATTTAGTTGTCATGTCTCTTTAGTTTCCTTTAGTCTTGAATGGTTCCTCAGACTTTGACCGTCACAACTTAACCTCCGTGACTTTAGGAGACTAGCGGCCAGAGATTTTGGAGAATGTCCCTCTCTCTGGTTACGCACATTTGACAGAAGTGTCACAGATGTAATATTGCTCCCTGTTGAGTGGTGTGGAATTTTACTTTGTTCCATCGTTGATGGTGTTCGATTGCATTGTTTGGTTAAGACGACCTCTGCCAGTATTTGCCACTGTAAAGCTACTCTGGTCCCCTTCGTAATTAGTAACTATTTTTGCAGCCCCACCCTCTAGGAACTCTTGGCTGCAGACTTCTCATAGCTCAGATCTCAGCCCAGATGTCCTCAGCTGAGAAAGGCCCTCCCAGACCAGCCAGGCACCCTCCAGCTCACCACCTGTTGTTTTGTCTTCATGTCACTCTGCAGTTATATTGTTTATTAATAGTTTGTACCACTATCACCCCCACCTCCCCACCCACTGGAACATAAGCTCCAGAGGACAGCAGGAACTTGGCCTGTGTCATATACTCTACTGACTCCAAAACCTACAAGAGTGCTTGGCATGGGCGGGTACTCAATGAATATTTCTGAATGAATGAACAAATGTGTATTTTTAAAAATATAGTAGACTTTATTTATGGGACAATAGAGCATATAGTACAGAGATTTCCCACAGGCCTCTTCTCCTCCACACAGTTTCCCCTATCTTTAACATCTTGGGCTAGTGTGGTACCTTTGTAACAATTGATGAGCCAATATTGATACATTAATATTAACCAAATGCTGTAATAGTTTGTAGAATAGAATTCACTGTTTGTGTTATACAGTTCTATGGGTTTTGATGAATGCATGATGTCATGTATCCACCTAGTCTGATAATTCCAGATTCTCTGTCACATCTTAGTCTTGTTCTCAGGCTTACTCTGTCTCTTCAGATTGTGTTTTTCCTGCTTTTTTTTTTCCTTATACTTTTTGTAGAAAGTTGGACATGATGTATCAGATAACAGGAGCTGAGATAAATAATCCTTTACTGTGAAGTGTCATGTTTATCTGGTTAAGAGTTAGTCTGTGTTTAATGCTTGCTGCCCCTGTAGGTGTCAGAGGCTTTGATTTCTTCCAGTATCTTCATTTTTTGTCTTCCCTGTTGTCTCTGGGTTTCCCTAGAAACTCTCTCTTAAATAGAGTTGTAATCCACTGGAGTCTTATGGGTGTGGTGGAAGGTTTTGTGGAGGGGAAACATTCAATAATCTTAAAATTAAGTTTCAGGGTTTGTTTTTTCTTTTTAATGAGCCTGAACCTCTGGACTGAGACCCTCAGAGGAGTTTCTTAGCCTCTGTCCCTCTGTTTTTCCTCCCCTTATGACAAGAAGGTTTGAGGGGGCTGCGCTGTCTAATTGCCTTTGAGCTGGGTCACAGTAGACTTGGCTAAAATAATTCCCCTTGAAAGCAGGCTTTTTTTTTTTTTTTAAACAGAACACTCTCAGTGTATTTCAGATGGTTACTTTTCACCTCCCTCTGGCTAAACAGGAAGGAAGCTTTCTCTTCCTTCTGGTGGGGCACCTGTGAAAAAAGCTCAAGAAAGTAGGAGGACCCCACTAAGACCAGGTCCCCAGGAGTTTTGGGGTTTTTTTTGTTTTGTTTTTTTGAAATTTAGAGAAAAAATGTATTGAAGATCTGAAAAACTATTTCTAAAAAGATTGACTTTTCCAGAAAATGGTAGCTACACAATGCATTGCATCTATCATGTTAAAGTGCGCATTAGACACGAATACAAAAACCATGAAACAAGCCACCATTCTCTGACAATCTGAGCAAAGATAAAATGCCTAAGGAACAACATGGATGACTTGCAAAGGATGGGGTCTTTACTGTAAGCACCATAAAAAAAAGGGGGGGCACAACTGGACGAGTGTCTTCAGTTATACACACTGAACTGAGCTTTAGGCACTAGGAATCAGAGCATTTTGTCATATAGTATTAACACATATTCTAAAAGTGCGTAGTGTCAAAGGAATAAAACCACTAGCATTCAAAAGCAGCTTTGTCAACTAAGCAATAAAACACTCTACAGTATGTCTCTCTGTTGTCCATCATTGAATACACTGGTAGCAACTTTGAAATGAAAAAAAAAAAAGAAAGAAAAGAAAAAAGGAGCTGTAACCCCTTTTATTTGCTGTTTAAAATCAAACAGAAAAAAAAATCACTTCTGTCATACACTAATATTTCCAAAGTACATTATTTGTACAAGAGAAGCACTAAGAAACAAATATGTGTTTACAGAGATCCAAACATGAGTGAGTATAAGCACCTCACACAGCTTTCCGATGGTACTCAGGAGAAGCCACTTCATAATCGCTGGCGCTAAACAAAGTTGCAGAGTTCTTTGCCAGGTATTTTAGGAAATCATGAAGACAATTCAGTAATAAAGCAAGGCTCTTCTCATCCAGAGGTGTATAGGCCAGCATTGCTCCAATACGTACAAATAATCTCAGTAGATGTGGCACTCCGTACACCGGGGACATAGGCGTATCAGGGTGATCTGCGAGGATTTCAGCATACTGTGGTCTCTCAAATTTGTAGAGTAGCTGGGTGCCCAATTGCATTGAAGTATTCCTTTAGCCCTGCCACAATTTCATTAACAGCATACTCCTTATTATCTGTGTTTCCTCGAGATTTCTCGTAATTTGCAAAATCCTCTAGAACAGAATCCACATTCTTCTTGGCAGGAAGATAAAAGAGCTGTTTTTGCCGGGTAATTAAGTCCCAGTCATCAACAAGCCATGGTTTTAGTTCTTCAGGAATCTTTAACTTCAACTCTGTTCACGAATGTTTCCTCATTTTCAACAGTCGGATCTACTCGGGCCCTTTTCTTGTGAGGCGGCTGAGGTGTCTCACTGGTGCCACCACCATCTCCATTTCCAGGTGTTTTCTGTTTGTTCTTTTTTTGTTTTCACTTCAACATTTTTCTGTTGCAGACCAGAAGTCTTCTTTCCAGGGGCAGCCCCTCTCATCTTCCCCTCTGCATACTGCTCCTGACTGGCTTTTTGAAATTCTTGTTGTTTCTGCAAATTGGCGTCCGCGTATTTGAGTACTCTGCTTTCTGGAACCCATTCATCCCAATTTTTATTCCAACCACTGTAATGTATAAAGTATTTCACCTGTTTATCCTTTACGGCCACCTTTACACACTTTGCTCCATAAAGAAGAGGTCCATGGAAGCACAGCACTCTCTCACCCTCCTGGAATTTAGGTTTCCGGTCCTGCTTGGGCACCAATTTTAAGTGATTGGCCGCCCCCTCCTCCTTCTCCCACCACCCCGACTACTGCCCCCTACTCTCTACCCCGCCCAGCTCCGCGTCAGACACACCTTCAGGCACCGCCAGCTCCACATCCGGGGCCGATCTTTCCCCAGGATTTTTTAACTCTCAAGCTAGTCCACGCTCAGCCTCCAGCAGGAAGTCAAGCACGGTTTGTTTCCCTGTTTTCTGAGGCTTCTGCTCCTTGTCCACTGATTCTCTGCATTTGCCCGTCTCTCCAGTTTTGGGGGCTGCAGTTTGCCCTGTGACCTCAATTCACTAATGCATCTAAGAAGAGTTGATTTTTCTAGTGGTTCAGCTTTTCTCTTGTGAAGAGTGGAGTGACAAAATTCTAAACTCTTTACATCTTGGGGTGGACAGCATTTGTTTTTTGTTTTGTTTTGTTTTTTTAATTTTTGGCTGCATTGGGTCTTCGTTGCTGCACGTGGGCTTTCTCTAGTTGCAGAGAGCGGGGGCTACTCTTGGTTGAGGTACGCAGGCTTCTCATTGCGGTGGCTTCTCTTGCTGCGGAGCATGGGCTCTAGGCGCGCGGGCTTCAGTAGTTGTGGCACGCGGGCTCAGTAGTTGTGGCGCACAGGCTCAGTAGTTGTGGCGCATGGGCTTAGTTGCTCCACGGCATGTGGGATCTTCCCGGACCAGGGCTCGAACCCGTGTCCCCTGCATTGGCAGGTGGATTCTTAACCTCTGCGCCACCAGGGAAGTCCAGCATTTGTTTTTAAACAAATCTTTTCCCTGATTGTATAAGTAAAAATTTTTACCTAGAAAATTTAGAAAGTAAAAAGAAAAAAAAAATCATATATAATCACCCAATCTTCAATTAGTCATAGTTAACATTTTGATATATTTTTAGTTGTAATATATGCATATGTCTTTATAAAAAGGTACATGCAATTTTGTATTGGCTTTCCTCCACTTTCAGAGACTATTTCTGCATCTTCTCTTAAACTGCTGCTGAAAACATCTTCAATGTTGAATGTCTTTTGTGAGGACCAAGGCCCCATGATGAGTTCCCTTCAGGTTTTATGGGGCTGGTGGGAATTCTGCTCCTCTTGAAGACTAAGGATAACATGTGAAGCAGTCTGACATCCTCTTACGATCATCTCTGTGCCTTTTGTACAAAGGGGCAACAGCAAATGTTAGTTAATTTGATGAATGAAAATGTTCTTTTTTAACATCTACAAAAAGTGTGAAACATCCTACTCCTCCCTTGTCACAAAACTGAAAGTGAAACTGAATTCTCAATTAGAATTATCTAGATGGTTAGTTTTTTTTTTTCTTCTCCTCCTTCAAAAGGATTTTAACATGTACATTTCAGTAGCTTTAATGTTTAAAATATACATACATTTGGGACTTCCCTGGCGGTCCAGTGGTTAAGAATCTGCCCTTCCATTTCTGGGGGCACGGTTCCAACCATGGTTGGGGAACTAGCATCCTGCATCTGGCATGCCCCTGGGCATGGCCAAAAAATAAATAGAAATTAAAAAAAAATTATTTTAAGTAATTTATTTATTTATTTATGGTTGTGTTGGGTCTTCGTTTCTGTGCGAGGGCTTTCTCTAGTTGTGGCAAGCGGGGGCCAGTCTTCATCGCGGTGCGCCGGCCTCTCACTATCGCGGCCTCTCTTGTTGCGGAGCACAGGCTCCAGACGCGCAGGCTCAGTAATTGTGGCTCACGGGCCCAGTTGCTCCGCGGCATGTGGGATCTTCCCAGACCAGGGCTCGCACCCATGTACCCTGCATTGGCAGGCAGATTCTCAACCACTGCGCCACCAGGGAAGCCCATAAATTTTTTTAAATTTACATACATTTTACTGAAAGCTACCTCATGTTCTGTTTTGGAAATTGATGGGATATAAATGATAGGTAAACAAAATAATGAGGGACTGTCTTTCCTCTCTACCTACCCCCAAAGACGTTAATCAGTGGAGGACTGGGCAACCAGGAGCACAGAGGAAAGAGCCACAGAGAAGGGGGAGGGAGCCAATATTTACCATAATTACGAAGTTCTGCTTGAGCCTGGAACGATACCAAGCCTTTACAACTCAATGATAGTTATTTTTATCCCTGTTTTATGGATTGGAGAATTATGATCTGAGCAGTTTGTGGAACTAGTAAAGGCGGGGGGTGCAGGAGAGAGCCCGTTCGGTCTTTCGTTCATTCAATCATTCAACACATTTTTATTGAGTGGATTAAATGTGCTAGGCATTGTTCTAAGTGACAGGCACTGTTCCAGCCCCTGAGGATACTGCTGTAAACACAACAGCCAAAATCCTTTCTCTCTTCCCCAGTGGAGCTTACATGGAGGAGGGGTGGCGGCGGAAGGCGCTGTTTCAATAAATCTGGGTAAATTACAAGACCTGGTGTCCCCGCCCCGCCCGGGCCCGAGCTCTCCGCTGGGGGCCGGCGCTCGGCGCGCGCACCCGCACTAAAGACTTGCTCCACCTCTCGGGGAGGAGACCCCGAGGACCGATCCGGGGCACCCTCGAAGCGGATGGTGAGGGCCACCACCTCGCCACTCTTCTCGCCTTTGCCCCACGACGGTCGTCACTGCCGAAGGGGCCGCCAGCCGCGCGCATCCTGGTCGCGAGCGCCGACCAGGGGTGCGGAGGGGTGGCGGCGGAGCCTGGCTGCGGCGGGTGCGCCCGAGGCTGGCACCCCGAGGACAACGGCGAGGCCAAACGGCGAGGCCAAACGGCCGAGGTAACGCGGGACTACTGGGGTGGCGGGGACAGGGGGCGGGGACCGGGCGAACGCCGCCTCCCCGCAGCCGCTTCCCGGAATCGCTCTCCAGGTTCCTGTCTCTCCCCGCCCCGCACCGGACTCCACGCGCTCCCGCCGGCGCTCCGGGCCGGGGGTGGGGGTGGGGCGGGGGTTTGCCACCGCCCTTCTCCCGGGGGCCGCCCCCCGCCCACGCCCCCCGCGGCCCGGCGGGTCGCTGGAGTGCGTCCACTGACTGTCCCCCGCGGCCGCGCTGCCCTCGGCCCTGGCCGGCCGTCCCGCGCTCATCGCCCCTCCTGGGAGCCGTCTTCACGCGCCCAGCCCTGCGGCTCCACCACCTGCCACACCGAGGGCGCGGGCCGCTGCGAGATGAGAGCCACTGTCAAGTTCAAAAGTCAAACTCTTCACGATCCACAACGCCTTGCAAAACTGGGTTAGCGGCTCGGGTCTCCGGTCCGGGGTTTTCCGCCCGCCCTCCAAGAGAGCAAACTGAGTTTAGCCATCCTTTGTTCCCGGGCGGGAGAGGGTCACGGAAGGGCAACCGGAGCTGGAGTGTCCTATGTCCTTTCAGACCCATCGCTTGGAAGCTGGAGGGAGGACGGGGCGATGGGACAGCGTCGCGGGGACAGGAGTGGGTCCCCCTCCAGGGTCGGGAAGGAATGAGGAACGGGGTGCGAGTCGACGCTCGCGTTTCAACCCTGACCAAAGAAACCAGTTAAACCCAGTTAATTGGATCCATCAACCCACTTGTGTGGCTAGCGATGGCTTTGAGAAACTCTAGATGTCCCGTCTGTCTGTCTGTCCGTCTCTCTCTCTCTTTTAATGTTTGTTTGATCTCCTTGCTTTTATTTGGCAAAAAGTCTTAGAAACTGAGCGGAACGAGATGGGCGGTGCAGAGGCAGGCGCAGCGAGCGAGAGGCCTGGAGTCCCCCCTCCCCCAGGTGTCACACTAACTGACCCCGGCGGCTGAGACCAACAGGCCGTCCGTCACTTGTCCCGCATCTTGAACAGGTTTCAAAGTATCCTTCCCCCTACGGTTCTGGCTTGGAGACAAAAGGGGTGGAAGCGAGGCCATAGCAAAATGTGCTCTAAAGAAAACATTTCCTAGTAATGTGCGCATCAGTGATAAGGTTTGACCCGTTTGTCGCAGGAAATGGCTTGATTCCCAACCACTGCACCACCAGGGAAGTCCTAGTTCCCATCTTTGAAAGCATGGATCAGTAAACAGGGTCGAACAGTTAGAATGCTGTGAACAGATCATATTCCAACTTCCTAATGTCTTTTGTAATTTTTTTTAACTTTAGAGGGATATTTTAGGGAGCTATTCTTTCTTACGGAAATAATTTGTGTCAACAATTTCTTCAGCCTTTGCTTCAGTTTTTTTCCAAGTAAAATAAATTTAGACAGAAGCATCTGTGTGAGTGTGTTTGTGTGTGTGTTGTGTGTGTCTATGCATAGAAAGATCTCTGGGATTCTGTCCACCTAATGTTAATGATGGAAATATCAGGATGCTGGGATTTTACTTTTATACATTATTTTTAATTTTTTTAATGAGTGCGTAGAAGTATTTTTACCAAAACAAGACATAAACTAGAAACAAATATGCCAAGATATAAACAATGGTTGGTGCTTGGTGGTAAAAATAAAGATGATTGGTACTTTCTTCTTTGTGCTTTTTTTTTGTATTTTTTTTTTTTAATTTCCAGGAGAAAAAGTATGTAGTTTTATTTGTAGAGTCTTTCTGAATCCATTCATTCATTGATTAGCAAAGATGCGCCAGGTGTCAGGCTGTGCTGGGTAGGAGAAAAGACAGCATTCTGCTCTCTACCAGGAGAATAGGGGGCAGCAAGTTCCGTGAGGGTTGTCTGTCTGTCTGTCTGTCTGTTTAGGAGGAGTTGAAATTCAGAGAAGAATCACTTTGCCCAGGTTGCATCTCCTTGAGCTGGGCCTTAAAAATGGGTAGTTTTTTGTTTGGGTATCAATGGCAAGGATTGCTGGGTGGGGAGTCGGGGAGGGGGCAGGGTGGGTGGTGATGGGAGTGTCAGAGCAGGATGTGATGTGTGGGACAGTAGTGGGAACACTGGAAAGGCTGGTGGCAGCCTTGAATTCAACCTAAGGCTTTGGTTTCTTGTCAGGCAGCAGTGAACTACAGGCTGGGCTGGTGGCAGAATTTGCAAGGCCCAGAGCAAAATTAAAATGCAGGGCCCCATTGGATTAAAAAGTAGGAAAAAGTACCACCAAAGGTACTAAAATATAAAGCTTTTTCTTTTCTCCCATGGTGTCTCTCAACTTGCCCTTTTTTTTTTTTTTTCCTATTGAAGGTCATTCTAAGTAAAAAAATATAAATTTAATTACTAGCATGAATTTTACCATTCTCCTTTACATTGTGCAAAAGCCAGATCTAAATGCAAATGTAAGAGCATTTAATCCAAATGAAGAATCACTGAATTACAATTGGCATTTCATAGCACACAAAATAGCAGACTTGAATTCAAGCTAAAAACACATTAAAAAGTCCTCTTGACTATCACGCTATCAGGTCTCACCCAGGGTTTTCTAGAGAAATCCAAAAGATTCCAAGTCAAAATTGCCATCTACCACCCATGAGCTATCCAGGCACCTCAACTTATCCCATAATATTGTATCCATTCAGAACATCTACAGAGATATCTTTGTGAGATGTGATGTCATCTCCCATCGTTACTCCTCAGCAGAGGGCCTGCATGATTGTGGACGTTCCCTAGGTGCTGGGCGCACCAAGGTTGTAGAATGCCACTTTGGGTGTGACTCCCTTGTTACCTGGTCATCTGTCCTGTGGCCTCTGGTCCCTCTGTTTTGTTCTGATGGTAGCACATCTTTGCCTTTGTTCTGCATCTGCAAAACCTTCCCTCTGTTCAGCAGCTGAGAAGTACACACACACAACTACACAATGAGAAGCCCCGCTCTCCTGCTCTGGGCCAGGGGACGCCTCCTCCCTCTCTTTGTTCCTGGTGACTCATACTCCACTTCCAGTTAGGTTTCTGGTACTAGATTCTTGCTTGCTTGGAAAATCTAATTTCCCATCTTGGCATCCTGCCTGGATTTGTTCATGAAGCTCCTTAAGACTCTCCCCGACTCCAAACAGATCAGGCTTCCTGAAGCTCTCGTTACTCTCATCTCTGTAGCCAGGGCCGGCTTCAGTCCCCAGGGACCCTGCATGTAGAAGAGTCCCACACTTGGTTTATTGCTCTCCTGTGGTTGTCTTGAAATTCTTAATCATTTTGTCTTTGAACTTGTGTTTTGTTAGTGAAATCTGGTGGGACAATGGAACACACAGCAGGCTTGGAGTCTCAGTTCACACTTGGGTCTTACTCGCCCCTTCTCTGCAGGATGGGGACCCTGCCTGGCCTCTCTCTCTACACCCCTTGACTGTTGACACTCTTTTCATGGGGGCAGCAGCTGGGTTGCATCGTGGGAGACTCCCGTGTTGCACTGATGCCCATCTGGCGTGCGTACAGGGAGGGTAGGCCGGGCAGACTGGAAGCTGTCCCCGGCCCGCCTCACCCAGGGAGTGGCTAGCTGGTCCATCGCAGGTTAAGTTTCTAGGTCAGCCTTGATTCAGGTACATAGCGTGGCCAGGAGCAGAGGTTTAAAGAC